>NC_092342.1:57422500-58022500 GCF_046630445.1 Rutidosis leptorrhynchoides
GGCTCCGTATGTGAGTTCTCTAACCGCTGACCAATTTTCAGAACCTAACTCGTCTTCTTTTGACCATGGCGACGGTTTAAGTGCGAGTATGTCAGAATTTTCAGCACGTCGTTACAATGGCGTATTGACTTTCGGAAGACTATAAATCCTAAACCGTATATCAGATTTAGGGGAGGCCTTAACGAAAAGTCATCTACTCGAAACGAACTATCTGAAAATCAACTTTCCAGAAGCCCAGAGAGTCTGATCAGACCCCGAAAAACAGTAAACAAGTGCTCCGGTGGGATTCTTGGTGCTTGATGCTCATCACGGTTCTCATCCTTGATGCTTGTAGCTTCAAGTGTATAACTCATTGATGTGTTAGCATCACTTTGACCAAGATTCAACCATCAACACACAATATGTTAAGACCAAGTAAGAGTACAACTATCTTAAGAATTTTAGAAGGATGATGAACCAATGTTATATCATATTCTTAGTCTTAACACAAATACAAGTTCTATTTACAACTAAAGCTACAAACTTTCCTTCAATCAAACAAGTATGAACACAAACTTGATCAAATAAAGTAATGGAACCCTAAGCTAGAGAGCTTGGATCCTTTTCACACAAGTTATGAGATTACAAAGCTAGAAAGCTTGAATCTTTGGTGTTCTTGAAGATCTTGAAGCATAAAGCTTAGATCTTCAAGTTACATGAAGATCATGAACACAAGTTTTAATCTTTATAACAAAATAATGAGATCATAAGTTAGAAAACTTAGATCTAACAAAAGAAATGAAGATTCAAAGCTATAAAGCTTGAATCTTAGTTGTTCTTGAAGATCCTTGAAGCATGAAGCTAGATCTTCAAGTTACATGAAGATTACAAACACAAGTTTGAATCTTTACAACAAAATAAAGAGATTAAAAGCTACAAGATTTAGATCTAACAAAATAAGTGAAGATTCAAAGCTAGAAAGCTTGAATCTTCCATGTTCTTGAAGGATTCAAATCCAAGTTTGAATCTACAAGATATAACAAGATCTAAAAGCTAAAGAGCTTGATCTTATGAAGATGATGATGATGTCGTGTATGAAGAAGGAAGAAGAAGAAGAAAAATCAAGAAACTTACAAGTTTTAGAGTGAGAAAGACTAGAGGGAAAATAAGAGAGTAAGTGTGTGTAAATTGTGAAAGAGAGCAAGTGTAAAATGCATGGAATTAGCTTGGTATTTATAGAGGGATGGGGTGTGGGGAGGCTCCTTAGGCCGTAGGTTATGGGGGGACAAAAGGGGGGACAATATTTACTTTTTGGTTAATGGTTATCTAAAGTTGGTGCTTATGTTGGGATCCCATGCAACATTAAGGATAATGGTTAACAAAAATGCTAGTATGTTCCCTTTAATAAATGGGCATTTGTCTTACATATAATTGTGTCACTAGTCATTAATAATTGGGCTAATTAAATAGTCCACTAGCTAGAGTAGGGTGGGCTAAGTCCAACAAGCTAGTAAGTCCAACAAGACTAACTAATGTGCTCTAGTAAATTACTAAGCGTAATTAAGCATCCAAACGGTCATAAACGTCAAGTGACACTAACGGTCATAAACGTGTACACAGTACGCAGTTCGTTCTAAACGTCAAGTGACACTAACGGTCATAAAGGCTTCCGGGGATCAAGTTAAGTAACCTACGTACTTAAAAGCACGTTTTCACATATAAACGAAAGTAATCCACATGTAGTAAGATCCTATAGTATAATATGGCACAGTACGCACAAAAACTCAGTTTCGTGAAAGCATAAAAGCAAGTCGAAAAAGCCAGGTCGTTACATTACCCACCTGTTAAAGAAAATTTTGTCCCAAAATTTTGAGGAGTGACCAACAATGGTACCGTATTTGAATAAGAAGGAGTGTATCAAAGTTCCGTGAGACTCGTGGGCTCAGAAGTGAGTTATTTACCTTGAAAGGTACTTCGGCGTATAAAAGTAAGAATAGGTATATGCCATTAATTAAGTCTCTTGTCCTAAGAGATCAACAAATTGATTTCGTTTCTAGTTAATATGCGTATGTCATCTGAATATATACCCACAAAAGTAAATATGATGTTTTTAGCCCTACATGCATCTTCAGTAAGCTGGATGCATGAAATACATCATGAATGTTACTAAGGTCATCCAAAACATTGAGCGCTTATGTCGCAATACAAAGATGACAGGTAGAATGGAATACATGGTGATCACAACCATGCGATTTGATGTCTGGATGGTGTTAGCCACAGATTTTACTAACCCCTTGATTTCGAAAGGAGACCATAGGTGTAAAGAACCCGATATTTAAGAGCGTTTCATTTGACTAAATGAATTAAAATTTTTTGATGAAATTGACTAGTCAGACTTATATGCAATGCAAGCCTTAATTATTTATAGAGTCTTCAGGACAGTCTGAATGAACAATGAAGGATATCACCCAGTTTACCATACTGCAGGTGAACTTATCCTTGGATGGAATGAAAGCACAGTTCCATAATGTAACTTTATACTTTCAGTTACATGTTGAAGTTAGGGTTAACATTAACTAGAACAACATATAGTTGTAACCAATGAAGGAAGGAATATGTAGAGTAACCACATCAGTGTCGTAGATGTTTTAAGCAGTCCACTTCTAAGAGGATAACAAGATTCATAGATTCCTAAAGTATTTTACATTACATTTCCGAAAGAAAATCGCACGTAAGGTGTGATCTTTGAACCAGGGTGAACTCTTCAAGCGGTTCGTTCTGAATTTATCCTTATACTTAAGGGGATGCACGGATGAGAAGATATGTGAACTCTCGGTTCAAAGGAATGGTTTACTCTAAGTGAGAAGAATCTCCAAAAATGATTTCTTGTATCTCAATATACTGATTCATAGTGATGATGTTTACGAGGGTGTTGCGATTAGTCGTGAAATATTGAGAGTAGAAACCCACATAGTGCCTTTCCTACAATAGGGTGACCACTGAGTGTACCTCAGACAATTGATTTATCTGCCCACGTTTTTCCACATCTAACCTTAAAAGGAACATTTTACGAGCGCAAAGACTTCCTAACATATTTTATAAATCTGCCATCCAAAGTGGTTCAAGAGTCAAAGATCTTAATAGTAAGCTTCATTCCTAACGGAGGGCGAGAAGAAGTGTGATCCATACTTGGTGTAGTCTAATACGAAAACCTTTAATAAAATCAGCCAAGGAAGTTTTGAAAAACCTTTAAACGTTTGATGTAACAACATAAACGGAACGAAGTTCCTAGTGAATTTAGAAGTATGTACAACGTGTACCATTTTGCACAAAACTATTTGACTTAAGTTAACCAACTCAATAAAGGAGCGACTTTTAAATATCTTGAAGGTATAACTTAGTATGTACTAATCTAAATAAGTAAGGGTAAATTTATACATATATGATTTTATAAATCGCATAAGTGACAGAAAAGTTTTTAGTACTTTCATTTGTCCACAAATCTCGTGAGGACCGCACAAATAAGCAACGTGTAAAAATTTTGATAAACATAGTTTTTCGTATTTCAGAGGTTACGAGTTGAAAAAGTTCGAGTGAAAAATCTTTGAATCATTGGGTGACATGTTACTAGGCAATGAAAACTAATGAATTAAATGTAGTTTTGATAACATAAGTCTTTGGGCCCAAAAATGTTCACGTGCGAAGCCATTGCTAAAAAGTGAGGTATGAAGGATAGAGTATGAGGATGAGAAGTTAATCGCTTCTTGACTTTGCAAATTGCCAAACAGGTTATGACTAATACTAAAGTCAGAATACTGATGGTGTTAATATCACTAAATGAGAATCCCTTGGAATAAGTCAGGACTTAGAGTTATGTAAGAAAGGGCATCGTTCCAACAGGTGTGGCAAATAAGATCCCTGGGGTAACGCAATAATTTTGAATGGTTTAAGTGTTAGTGGATGCCCGAAGGATCTGCATGACTTGGTAGTAAGTGCCTTCATCACATACACACACACATGAATCTCATAATTTCAACAGTTGTCAATCTTCATGATGACTTGGATACGAATAAGCAACGAAAAATTTTACATGACAAGCAACGAAAATTTTATAAAAATCATTTAAGGTGACAATGTAAGAAAAGAAACGAAGTTCTTAGCAAACTAGGGTTATGTACAACACGTACCATTCAAGGTAAAACATCTTTTGAATAAAAGATTTGATTTGTAAAAGTAAAAGTTCATATGTATTAGTCAAAAAGAAGTAATTATTTACTTTATTTTATATAACGTATACGATTTCAAAAATTAGCACGAATGACAAATAAAATAAATTTATTTTTATTAAGCTTTGAGAGGATCACACAATAAAATAGTGTAAGTAAAATTTTGGCAAACAAAATTTTCATATTTCGGAGGTAACAAGTTGGAAAAAGATTGATGAGAATCGAGTAAAAGACTTTTGAAACTTTCGGTGATATTTGAGCAAAAATGTTACGAGGTAATGAAAACTGTTGAATTTAAATGTGGTTGATGACTATTAGTAGGGCATAAGTCCTTTGACCAAAAATGTGTAGTGACCCGTCCTAATCCACCTGGACGAAGTCTTCAACAGCTGGTCCCATTGCGAGGTACTGACCTCTATATGCCATGAACGACTCCATATAATATCTTTAAAATGAGCAAATGCACAGTAGAAGATTTCTTTCAGACCTGAGAATAAACATGTTTAAAAGTGTCAACCAAAAGGTTGGTGAGTTCATAAGTTTATCATAAACAATAAAATTCATCATTTTGATAGACCACAAGATTTAAATACAGTACACCTATCTCATGTACGAAACCATTTTTCATAATGCTTGGCAGAGTAGGTTCGTATCCTTTTATCCCCCGTAGGTTGCCTCGCGATTTTTAAATAACTGTACACATATCTCGTGTACAAAATATCATACACATAACCTGTGTATAAAATAATTCTCTCGATATATAACATTCACTTTGCTTTCAATTCTTGGCTTGGTAATCGACCTTAACATATAATGCGCATCAATAATATCCCCAAAACAGAACATCTCATCTGTATAATATATAAACTTCGAAGTACTAAACACCACGCCCACTAGCTCTTCCGTCTAGTGAACATTCTGGGTGGGGGTGTTAAACTCGGTAGCTACCTTTAGGATTCGCGTGAATTAGGGCCATACCCGATTCTAATTCTTAGGTTACCAAGCAATAATAATCAAGGGGAAATATTCACAACAATTAGTGGCAATTATCACGTCCAACTAATTCAATAATAATCCACAGAACTTCTGTCTGCATAATAATTCATTCGAGGAATGTTTTGCTTGTGTCTATCGCGTCAAACATTTATAAAAGCATTTCATGTATTCTCAGTCCAAAATATAGATTGCAAAAGCATTTAATAAAACAGTTATAAATCAGTTATAAAGCAGCGCATGTATTCTCAGTCCCAAAAATATAAAGAGTAAAAGGGAGCAAATGAACTCACGATACGATATTTTGTGGTAAAAGTATGCATACAACGATACTGAACAATGTAGGGTTGGCCTCGGATTCACGAACTTATATCAATTATATATATTAAAACACTTAATCATAATCAAACAAGTTTATATATTAATACTTTAATAATTTTTATGTCATGTTAATAAATAGATTAATTGTAACTATTTTATATATATTATATATTAAATTCTTATTAAAGTATCTTAATGTATATTATTTATTACAAATATTATGTAATGTTTTAAAGTTAATATTTACCTATATGATTATATATACCCAAAAATATATTTATATAGGCTATGTAAATTAATTAATGTTAGATAATTATAGGTAATAACATTTTAAAGAAAATAGCTTGTAATATTAATATAGTCATGATATATGTAGTAAAATATATTTTTATATAAGTATCTTTTGTTTGTTAAAATAATAATTATAATAATACTAAAATAATGATAATACTAATAATAAAATGTTATATGTTAATACCTATAATAATAATAATACTAATACTAATAATAATAATAATAATAATAATAATAATAATAATAATAATAATAATAATAATAATAATAATAATAATAATAATACTAATAATAATAATAATGATAATAATAATAAGATGATAATATTAATAAGTGAATAGATAAGTAACTACCTCAAAGGAGTAGTCCTAAAACAAATGCCCAAGTCCGGGTTTGAACCCGCGACCTCCCGCTAACCCGATAACATCCTTATCCATTACTCCGTATCAGTTTTTCTATTATTATTAAGATTTTAATATCTTTTAACTTAGTTTTTCTGATTTGAATCATCATCATACCTATTATCATCATCATCATCATACCCATTATCATCGTCATCATATTTAAATTATTCTAATATCTGTCATGGTTATCATAAACAAACATCATCCTCATTCTTTCATAATCATGATCATAATTATGATCATCATAATCATAATTATGATCATCATAATCATAATCATATCATATTCATTATCGTCACTTCTTCACAATCTATTTATCATCTTCCTTCGTGATCACCTCGTCATCATCATATTTCCATTGTATACATCTTCATCATTACCATTAACTAAAAATCATGATCATCATCTATTTCATCCTTGTTCGTTATAATCATATTGATCATCTTTTTTTTTTTGTATTACTATCACCATCATTCGGTATCATCATCATTCTTTTCACTCATCATCACCAACTTAATCTAAGATCATCATCATCGTTATAACCTTAATCATCTAATCATTATCATCTTAACCGCTATCGTCATCAACATGTGACACCCTTATTATCATCATGTCATATAACACCCCGTATACCCGTCATCATGATCATGTATTATCATGATCATCACTTTCATTATAACATAAACATCATCATAATCGTTCTTCCATCCTTGTCATCGTTATTCATAATCAAACAATCACCACTTAACATTATTATTTTCGATCATCACCATATTTACAATCACCATCAAATCCTAATTATCCTAATATCTTTTCTGTTTCTAGTCTGCTACGACCCAACAGGAACATTCTCGGCCCAAACAAAAGTGGCCCAATTGGTAATCAGATCATGGCAGCCTAAACAAAACCAACTAGATTCATACGGCCCAATTATATGAGTTAGATCTCAGTCCAATAAGACAAACGTGGCCCAACAGAAAAGGGAGTCGGATCATTCAGTTTAATAAGAAAAAGGATCACAGCCCAAACATAATATTTGGCCCAAATTGTAATCTGATATAAAAGAAATAAATGGGTTTCGCTGGTACAAACGATCGGTATAGAAATAGAAACGTGGACGTCACCTTCTCTTTATTTAATCAACGAATTGCACAAGTGGGGTTTGAGTCCTGGAAGTCTTCGAGCTTTAGTAAAAGTTTAAACAGAAAACAAATAGATAATAATATACGGTTATCTGTTTCCAGCTTGTCGGCCACAATCAAAAATAAAATTAAAAGTCACGCAATAGCAGCTTTTAATTGTAACCCTTTTTACAGACTGCATATTTAAATCTATAGCTTTGTGTTATTGGGTTTTGATGGATTGTTTGATTGTAACAGAAATGACAGGAGCATTGTAACAACAATACAACAGCGTGGTTGTGGGTTAAATTGGTTGTTTCAAGGTGGTTCACTAAGGTATCGATTAGAAACAGAAACAGATAGGAAAAATATAACGAGATGGTGTGACGGTTGTGACAGTAGTTTAACAGTATCATAATTGAAGGTTGCAAGGCGGTGACTTAATGATTGAGTTGTGGTGTACTGGTTCATGATGAGTGGTGACAATATGGGGTTCGTTCTCAACAGAACCCGATAAGTAGTAACACAAAGTATACAGCAACGTGTATTAACAGAGAGTAGTAACCGGGTTTCGTTGATAGTGTGATCAAGTGAGATTATGGTGGGTTTGTCGATGGTGGTCACAAAGAAAAAGATAACGGCGGTTGTGTTGGTAATTCATGGAGTGGTTCAAGGTCAAGGATTTGTAGAGAGGGAGAGAGAGCTAGAAGGATGACGGGTGGAGGTGTATGATAATTGTTGATGGTGGTGTTCACGGTTGAAAGTGGTTGCCGAATTGGTGATTGTGGTAGTGGCTCAAGAGTGGTAGTTTTTCTCTAAGTATATGTATCTTCCTATATAGATATATATAGAAGAATTTAATGAATAAAACCAACATAGTATAACTTAAATTGACAATCATGTACAGTGTTTAAATAGTAATAATAATGAATATATGCTAATAAAAACGTGTGATTGCAATTAGAAACAGTATGGCAGTTTGAATGATTGTAATTACTCTGCCGACAGTTTTCACGGACTACTATTTCATATCCCGTTGATAATTAGTGGCGGATAAAAGTCTTTCAGAAAAATCCCAAATTTTTAAATTAAATTCCTTTATTTATTTCAGTCATTATGGTATAAAATTCGATCATTAATTTAGTAAATAAAAATTACATTAACTGTCCCGCTCGATTCTGGGTAAAATATAAAAAGTGCTAAAATTTAATAACGATGTGCTAAATACATTTTTAGTAAGCCGAAAATTTATAAAACTCATTTTCAGATCACCGTTTATTTTAAAATCATATAAGTTCGAATTAAACTTCTCTAAATAATAATCGAAACGTCCAACAAGTATTACAATTACTAAACACTTATATTTGATATACTATATATATATATATATATATATATATATATATATATATATATATATATATATATATATATATATATATATATATATATATTAATAATAATTTAATTATATCGTATATTATTTTACATATTTATTTCCAAAAATTAAATCATATATTATTTCAAATAATATTTCAAATTATATATATGTATCTATTTACAATTAATGGTTCGTGAATCGTCGAGAACAGTCGAAGGTCAATTGAATATATGAAACAGCTCAAAATTTTTGAGACTCAACCTAACAGACTTTGCTCATCGTGTCAAAAATATTAAATCGTATCGAGAGTTTGGTTTGAAATTAGTCGAAATTTTCCGGGTCATTACAAAATGCTTAAGTGTGAAGTTGTTGCTTATAAGTGAGATACGAATGGGAGAGTATGAGGATGAGAATTAACCACCTATCGATTTTGGAAAATTTTGAACTGGTATGACTAATATCGAAGTAGGAAGGATGATTGTGTAATTATCATCGAATAAGAAATCTCTCTGGATAAGTTAGGATTCAATGTCGCGTAAGAATGAGTATCAAAACAGATTCTTGGGTAGTCCTTAATATAGAATTTGAATCGCTGAAGTGACGGGATACAATTTCCTTTATGTATCGTTGTGCAAGTTTGTCCATTGTATCGGTTTCTTTCATGGATAGAAGGTGAGCAGATTTTGGTGAGATGGTCAACAATAACCCAGATATTGTCCTAACCGCCTACCATTTTCGGTAACTTCGTGAGGAAATCCATTGTTATTCCTTCCCATTTCTATTGTGGGATTTCGGGTTGTTGTCATGCAACTAATAAGGTTCAATTTTGGGCTACTTCTCTCCCCGTAATAGTTCACCATCCTCGCGAGGTATACGAATAATATTCTTAGTATAAATAACTTTCGATTTCATCCTTGAAAGCCAGTTCGTTCCAACTATTTCATCAAGCTTCCTAACTTGATGAGTATTAGGTTAATCCTAAAGTCCATTCCAGCCATTACATCAAGCTTCCTAACTTGATGAGTATTAGGTTAATCCTAAAGTCCATTCCAGCCATTACATCAAGCTTCCTAACTGGTGGTTTAGAGGTTCCCGGGTCATTGTTACATTTTAGGAAATACGAATGTTGTCGATACATATAAAGTTCATCGGGGTTGGAATCGGGTTTCTCTATTTTTATACCTTTTCCCTTATTATTTTCTTTTGCTTTATTAAATTGGGTGGAGGTAATTTCTATAACATCATCGGAATCCTCATCGGGATCTAATTCATCGGAAAATTGATAATCTTCCCAATATTTTGCTTCCTCGGCGGAAACACCATTGACCATTATTAACTTTGGTCCGTTGGTTGAGGATTTTCTTTTATTTAATCGATTTACTATAGGTATCAATATTTCTTCTTCCGGAACCTCTTCTTCTTCCGGTTCCTCCTCTTCCGATTCCTCTTCTTCAGGTTCCTCTTCTTCCGGTTCCTCTTCTTCCGATTCCTCTTCTTCCGGTTCCTCTTCGAGAATTTGTGAATCTTCCCAAATTATATTCGACTCTTCATTATTATTAGGTGAGTCGATGGGATTTGTACTAGTGGTAGACATCTATCACACAATATCAAACACATTAAGAGGTTAATATATCACATAATATTTACATGTTAATAATATATAATTTCCAATAAAAGTGTTAAGCAATCGTTTTTAAAGAAAAAACGATCGAAGTCCAGACTCACTAATGTATCCTAACAAACTCGATAAGACACACTAATGCAAATTTCTGGTTCTCTAAGACCAACGCTCGGATACCAACGGAAATGTCCCGTTCATATTGATTATAAACGTTCCATATTAATTGATTTCGTCGCGAGGTTTTGACCTCTATATGAGACGTTTTTCAAAGACTGCATTCGATTTTAAAACAAATCATAACCTTTAAAATATTACGACGATTATCAAATAATGATAATCTAAAATATAGCATTTTTCACACTACCATTACATAATGGTTTACAATAATATTACACATCAACATAAGTCTTCGAATGCAGTTTTTAAACAATATTATACAAGCATGGACTCCAAATTTTGTCCTTAATTTAGTATGCAACAGCGAAAGCTCTTAATAATCACCTGAGAATAAACATGCTTAAAATGTCAAAAAAATTGTTGGTGAGTTATAGGTTTAACCTACATATTATTAAATCATAATAATTGACCACAAGATTTCATTTTTATAACACATCTTTTATCAGGAATTTCGCAAACTGCATAGAGATAAAAATCATTCATATGTTGAACACCTGGTAACCGACCTTAACAAGATGCATATAGAATATCTCCATCATTCCAGGACTCTCATCGGATATGATAAATCGAAGTACTAAAGCATCTGTAACTCGAATGAGGCTTGTTGGGCCAAATAGATCTATCTTTAGGATTCGCATCAATTAGGGGCCATTTCCCTAATTCTTAGGCTACCAAGCTAAAAAGGGGCATATTCGGTTCGATAATCCAACATAGAGAATATTTTTGATTACTTGTGTCTATTTTGTAAAACATTTATAAAATCGCATGTATTCTCATCCCAAAAAAAATAATAGATTTTAAAAGTAGGACTATAACTCACTTTCACAGATTTTTACTTCGTCGGGAAGTAAGACTTGGCCACTGGTCGATTCACGAACCTAGAAAAAATATGTACATATATATCAAAGTATGTTCAAAATATATTTACAACATTTTTTAATACGTTTTAATGTTTTAAATATTTTCAGTCAGCTGTCCTCGTTAGTGACCTACAACTAGTTATTCATAGTTAGATGTACAGAAATAAATTGATATATATTATCTTGACCCAATCCACGACCCAGTGTATACACGTCTCAGGCTAGATCACAACTCAAAGTATATATATTTTTGGAATCAACCTCAACCCTGTATAGCTAACTCCAACATTACTGCATATAGAGTGTCTATAGTTGTTCCAAATAATATATATATATGGGTCGATATGATATGTCAAAACATTTGCATACGTGTCTATAGTATCCCAATATTACATAATATATTATAATACATTTATAATACAATATAAGTTAGCTAGGATATGATTTGTATAGATTTGTTACCAATTTTCACATAGCTACAACAAGTAAAAATATCCAATCTTGTTTTACCCATAACTTCTTCGTTTTAAATCCGTTTTGAGTGAATCCAATTGCTATGGTTTCATATTGAACTTAAGTTTATGAATATATACAGAAAAAGTATAAGTTTATAGTTGAAAATACATGTTACAAGTCATTTTTGTAAAGGTAGTCATTTCAGTCGAAAGAACGACGTCTAGATGACCATTTTGGAAAACATACTTCCATTTTGAGTTTCATGATTTTTGGATATAATTTCATGTTCATAAGAAAAATCATTTTCCCATAAGAACAGCTTTTAAATCAAAGTTTATCATAGTTTTTAATTAACTAACCCAAAACAGCCCGCGGTGTTACTATGACGGCGTATATCCAGTTTTACGGTGTTTTTCGTGTTTTCAGGTTTTAAATAATTAAGTTAGCATATCATATAGATATAGAAAATGTGTTTAGTTGATTTTAAAAGTCAAGTTAGAAGGATTAACTTTTGTTTGCGAACAAGTTTAGAATTAACTAAACTATGTTCTAGTGATTACAAGTTTAAACCTTCGAATAAGGTAGTTTTATATATATGAATTGAATGATGTTATGAACATCACTACTACCTCAGGTTTTGTGGATAAACCCACTGGAAATGATAAAAATATATCTAGCTTCAAAGGATCCTTGGATGGCTTGAAAGTTCTTGAAGCAGAATCATGACACGAAAACAAGTTCAAGTAAGATTTTCACTCGAAATAAGATTGTTAGAGTTATAGAAATTGAATCAAAGTTTGAATATGAGTATTACCTTGTATTAGAAAGATATCTTACTGTAAATAAGAAAGATTTCTTGAGGTTGGATGATTACTTTACAAGATTCGAAGTAAGCTAGCAAACTTAGAAGTATTCTTGATTTTATGAAACTAGAACTTATAGAATTTATGAAGAACACTTAGAACTTGAAGATAGAACTTGAGAGAGATCAATTTGATGAAGAAAATTGATGAATTAAAGTGTTTGTAGATGTTTTTGGTCATTGGTATATGGATTAGATATAAAGGATGTGTAATTTTGTTTACATGTAAATAAGTCATGAATGATTACTAATATTTTTGTAATTTTATGAGATATTTCATGCTAGTTGCCAAATGATGGTTCCTACATGTGTTAGGTGACTCACATGGGCTGCTAAGAGCTGATCATTGAAGTGTATATACCAATAGTACATACATCTAAAAGCTGTGTATTGTACGAGTACGAATACGGGTGCATACGAGTAGAATTGTTGATGAAACTGAACGAGGATGTAATTGTAAGCATTTTTGTTAAGTAGAAGTATTTTGATAAGTGTCTTGAAGTCTTTCAAAAGTGTATAAATACATATTAAAACACTACATATATATACATTTTAACTGAGTCGTTAAGTCATCGTTAGTCGTTACATGTAAATGTTGTTTTGAAGCCTTTAGGTTAACGATCATGTTAAGTGTTGTTAACCCATTGTTTATTATATCAAATGAGATGTTAAATTATTACATTATCATGATATTATGATATATTAATATATCTTAATATGATATATATACAATTAAATGTCGTTACAACGATAATCGTTACATATATGTCTCGTTTCGAAATCATTAAGTTAGTAGTCTTGTTTTTACATATGTAGTTCATTGTTAATATACTTAATGATATATTTACTTATCATAATACCATGTTAAATATATATATATATATATATATATATATATATATATATATATATATATATATATATATATATATATATATATATATATATATATATGACATCATATAGTTTTTACAAGTTTTAACGTTCGTGAATCACCGGTCAACTTGGGTGGTCAATTGTCTATATAAAACCTATTTCAATTAATCAAGTCTTAACAAGTTTGATTGCTTAACATGTTGGAAACACTTAATCATATAAATATCAATTTCATTTAATATATATAAACATAGAAAAGTTCGGGTCACTACAGTACCTACCCGTTAAATAAATTTCGTCCCGAAATTTTAAGCAGTTGGAGGTGTTGATGTATCTTCTGGAAATAAACACGGGTATTTCTTCATCATCTGATCTTCTCATTCCCAGGTGAACTCGGGTCCTCTATGAGCATTCCATCAAACCTTAAAAATTGGTATCTTGTTTTGCTTGAGCCTTTTAACCTCACGATCCATTATCTCGACGGGTTCTTCAATGAATTGTAGTTTTTCATTGATTTTAATTTCGTCTAAAGGAATAGTGAGATCTTCTTTAGCTAAGCACTTCTTCAGATTCGAGACGTGAAAGGTATTATGTACATTGGCGAGTTGTTGAGGTAATTCAAGTCGGTAGGCTACTGGTCCGACACGATCTAAAATCTTGAATGGTCCAATGTATTTTGGATTTAGTTTTCCCCGTTTACCAAATCGAACAACGCCTTTCCAAGGCGAAATCTTAAGCATGACCATCTCCCCAATTTCAAATTCTATATCTTTCCTTTTAAGGTCCGCGTAGCTCTTTTGTCGACTCTGAGCGGTTTTCAACCGTTGTTGAATTTGGATGATTTTCTCTCTAGTTTCTTGGATTATCTTCGGACTCGTAATCTGTCTATCCCCCCAATTCATTCCAATAAATTGGAGATCTGCACTTTCTACCATAAATTGCTTCGAACGGTGCCATTTCGATACTCGAGTGGTAACTGTTGTTGTAGGAAAATTCTGCTAATGGTAGATGTCGATCACCACCGTTTCCAAAATTAATAACACATGCTCGTAGCATGTCTTCAAGAGTCTATATCATCCTTTCGCTCTGCCCATCGGTTTTTGGATGATAAGCAGTACTCATGTCTAGACGAGTTCCCAATGCTTGTTGTAATGTCTGCCAAAACCTTGAAACAAATCTGTCATCCCTATCAGAGATAATAGAGATTGGTATTTCATGTCTTGAGACGACTTCCTTCAAATACAGTCGTGCTAACTTCTCTATCTTGTCATCTTCTCTTATTGGCAGGAAGTGTGCTGATTTGGTGAGACGATCAACTATTACCCAAATAGTATCAAAACCACTTGCAGTCCTTGGCAATTTAGTGATGAAGTAGACCTGATGGTTTCTGATGCTCAGCTTTGACCTTAGAATACGTCAAACATTCCCCTACGTATTTAGCAACATCGGCTTTCATACCTGGCCACTAAAAATGTTTCTTGAGATCTTTGTACATCTTCCCAGTTCCAGGATGTATTGAGTATCTGGTTTTATGAGCTTCTCTAAGTACTATTTCTCTCATATCTCCAAATTTTGGTACCCAAATTCTTTCAGCCCTATACCGGGTTCCGTCTTCCCGAATATTAAGATGCTTCTCCGATCCTTTGGGTATTTCATCCTTTAAATTTCCCTCTTTTAAAACTCCTTGTTGCGCCTCCTTTATTTGAGTAGTAAGGTTATTGTGAATCATTATATTCATAGCTTTTACTCGAATAGGTTCTCTGTCCTTTCTACTCAAAGCATCGGCTACCACATTCGCCTTCCTCGGGTGGTAACGAATCTCAAAGTCGTAATCATTCAACAATTCAATCCACCTGTGCTACCTCATGTTCAGTTGTTTCTGATTAAATATATGTTGAAGACTTTTGTGGTCGGTATATATAATACTTTTGACCCCATATAAGTAGTACCTCCAAGTCTTTAATGCAAAAACAACAGCGCCTAATTCCAAATCGTGTGTCGTATAATTTTGCTCGTGAATCTTCAATTGTCTAGACGCATAAGCAATTACCTTCGTTCGTTGCATTAATACACAACCGAGGCCTTGCTTGAGGTGTCACAATATATCACAAAATCATCCTTCCCTTCAAGCAATGACAATATAGGTGCCGTAGTTAACTTTTTCTTTAACAATCGAAACGCTTTTTCTTGTTTATCCTTCCATTCAAATTTCTTCCCTTTATGCGTTAATGCAGTCAAGGGTTTTGCTATTTTGGAAAAATCTTGGATGAATCTTCTGTAGTAACCAGCCAGTCCTAAAAATTGGCGTATATGCTTCAGAGTTTTAGGGGTTTCCCACTTTTCAACGGTCTCAATCTTTGCCGGATCCACCTGAATACCTTCTTTGTTCACTATGTGACCGAGGAATTGAACTTCTTCCAACTAAAATGCACACTTTGAAAACTTAGCGTACATTTTTTCTTTCCTCAACAACTCTAGCACTTTTCTCAAATGTTCTTCGTGCTCTTGATCATTCTTTGAGTAGATAAGTATGTCATCAATGAAAACAATGACAAACTTGTCGAGATATGGCCCACACACACGGTTCATGAGGTCCATGAACACAGCTGGTGCGTTAGTCAATCCAAACGGCATAAGCATAAACTCATAATGACCGTAACGCGTTCTGAAAGCAGTCTTCGGAATATCGTCCTCCTTCACCCGCATTTAATGATACCCAGAACGTAAGTCAATCTTCGAATAAACTGAGTGTAACATCCCGCATTTTTCCGTTAAATTATTTTAACGCCCGTCTTTTTCTTTTTAAATAATACCCTTCGTATCTAGATTCGTATCCTTTGTTATGTAACATTTTAAATATTCTCGTTGTTGGAAGATAACGTCTCCCGTACTCTCGTGTAATTTAAAATATTTGATCGGTTAAATCCCGCACCCGCTTCTAAACTCGAGGGACTAAAATTGACACGGGGCAAACTAGTTGACTAGGTCAACTAGTCCACCCCAATCACCACCATTCAACCATCTCCCTCTCTCTCTCTTTCTCTCTAGCAAGAACACACACACAAACCCCAACTTCATAAAATCATCATCTAAATTCGGGATTGGGAGCAAACTTCAAAACAAATTACATTTTCGTGATCCTCTCTTCATCCTCTACATTTTGGTACAAATTTCATCGAGTTTGGGTAACTTTCTAAAAACTCTAGATTTCTATAAATTCGTGTTTTTGACTTGAAATTGTGTTAGTTAGTGTCTATGGCTCGTGTCTAGCATTAATATATGTTTTGTTTGCTCGATTTGTTGATTGGGAGTAACTAGTATGAACTTTGAAATGGGTGTGCTTAATCTTTGATTTTGGATGAGTAAATGTTGTTTAATTGTTAAAGTTCATGTATTAAATGTGTTACTAGCATCATTAGCTTCAATTTGATGTGTAGGTTGATTAAGAAAACTTCAAAAACCCGATTAAGGATTTTGTGATGTTTGACTAGGGTTTGATAGACTTTGAAACGAACTTTTGATGCGTTGAATACTTGTTAATGTTTTTAGTAAGTGTTTAGATGCAATGTATGCTTAATTACCTTCGAAACGGCATATCGTATGTGTAAATTGGATTCCCGAATCATAAAATACGTTTTACGAACTTGAAACTTTGAAAATGGACTTTTATTGATCACTTGATGAGATTTCGGCTATTGTAAATGATGTTTTTGTTTGATGATATGTGGTTAGTTGTATTGCTCGTCAAAATACCTTTCCGAGGATATAAGATACATGTTTTGGTTGTTTGCGGATCATAAATGGTGAATGTTTGATGTTTGGTTCGTGCATACTTTGAAAAACTGACCAGAAATCTCTGCCCAGATGATGGCGCGGCGCGCCCCATCCCCGCGCGGCGCGCGGATTGGCCTGGCCAGATTCTGCTTTGTTTGGCGCATTTCACGCGAAATGTTTGACTAGCTATCGACCTCCGATTCACATGAAACTTGTTTTAATATACTTGTATATGAATATTTAGCATAGAAAAATAGTCCGGGACCCGACCCGAACGTGTTGACTTTTTTGTTGACTTTGACCAAGTTTGACTTTTAGTCAAACTTAACCAAACTTTTATACAATCGTTCTAACATGCTTTTGTACGCGATTCTTGCATGAAACTTGACAACGTGATTCACATGCTATACTATTCAAGTCGTATTGAGCCATAGGACTAATTGAACACATTTCACCCGACCTTGTGTCGTAACCGGTTAATTGATACAACTTATTTGTTTAGGTCAAGGCTAAGCAACATTCATGCACACGTTTACTTTGTGAAGTACATTTATACTTGTGCAATCAAAGGTGAGATCATAGTCCCACTTTTACTCTTTTTGAACTTATATTTGGGATGAGAAAACATAAACGATTCTTTTGAACTAAGTGAACACAAGAACGGGAAAACAAACATTCTACATACGAGTTTAGAACAAAAATCCTCAATTCGATTATCATTAGTTACACTTGCCGGGTGTAAGCGAGAACTTATGTTATATGGCCATATGGGTTGACAACCATCATCCTTGACGGTTCGCTACCGTCTACGGATGAAATATATTTTCGAGAATCAGTGTTTGTTCTAGCACTATGGATGGGGTATACAATGGAAGGAATGTTAAGCTTTGATAATTGGGTGCTCGTGAAACAAACTTTTGGAATGTATTACTATTATTTCATTGATACAAATCTTGTGGTTCACTTGTACTTACTTACTTAAACCTATGATTTCACCAACGTTTTCGTTGACAGATTTCTATGTTTTTCTCAGGTCTTGCACGATATGTGAAACATGCTTCCGCTTACTATTTGATACTTGCATCCGATGTCGAGTATACATGCATTTCATGGAGCGTCTTTTGACTTTACTTTAAACCGTGTCGCCTAGATTTCAATCGTATCTATAACGTTGTAACTTAACTTTTGGTTGAACAATTCTTGTAAACTTTGAAACAATCTTTATTTTGAAATGAAGGCGACATATTTTGGTCAAACGTTATCTTAAAGACTTATAATCAGGTAATGGGACCCACGTAGCCGACGCCGTCACTTGACGATTTGTCGGGGTCGCTACAGGTGGTATCAGAGCCTTGGTTGTAGGGATTTAGAGTTCATTTGTGTTCACCCCGAGTCATAGGGTACATAGGTGAATCTAGACTACAACCGGCATATAGACTGAAGTAGGAATTATTTGACTAATTGTGCATTTATACTCGAACTCTTCTATCATATCTAACTCGTATTCGATCTTGATCTTACGTTGATAAATTTTGTTGGTGCGCCACCTTGACTTTATGAAGTAATGTTAAATGCACATGAGAATCAGGGTAATATAATTTCCGGGATTATATTACGGTGATTCACATGGACGTTCCGACATTATGACATAGAGAATTTAAGGCGAGTCAAGGAAAATTTTCTCTCTATCCTTATTCCATGCCACGGTTAGTATTGTTGAAAATACTAACCA
The DNA here is from genome assembly GCF_046630445.1 of Rutidosis leptorrhynchoides. Taxonomy (NCBI): domain Eukaryota; kingdom Viridiplantae; phylum Streptophyta; class Magnoliopsida; order Asterales; family Asteraceae; genus Rutidosis; species Rutidosis leptorrhynchoides. The sequence continues at coordinate 57,441,578 of NC_092342.1, forward strand.
ACGATATTCTTGTCTCATGAAGGAACAATGGCTCACCAAGGTCAACACAATACTCCTCTCGAAACTCTAGAACAAGCTCTTCAACGAATGATAACCACCGCCGTGGGTACGGCCGTGGCCGATCACTTTTCTAACAACAACAATCATGGAGCCGGTAATTCAATCGAAGGTTGCTCCTACAAGAACTTCATGAAGTACAATCCTCCCACTTTCGATGGAACCGGGGGACCGGTTACTCTCACCCGATGGTTTGAACAAATGGAGACCGTTTTTAACACAAGCGGTTGTCGAGACCAAGATAAGGTCAAGTTTTCCACCCTCACTTTCACCGGTATTGCTCTCTCATGGTGGAACACGTATGTACAATTAGTGGGAAGCGATGAAGCCCACACACTCTCTTGGACCGAATTAAGAGAAAGAATGATCACCGAATACTTCCCGCGCGACGAGACTCGAAGGCTCGAACAGGGTCTAAGGAATTTAAAAACGGCCGGAAATGACCTCAAGGCTTATAATCAACGGTTTACCGAACTAGTCTCGATGTGTCCAATTCTCATGACTCCCGAACCCCTAAGAGTCGAACTTTACATGGATGGCCTCCCTAAGAGCATTCAACACAAGGTAATGACATCTCAACCCACTAACCTACAAGAGGCTTTAACAATGGCCCGCCAAGCCTTAGAAACGGTGAATGAAATGGAAGCACCGACACCAATGGTCGAGAACCACCCGAGTAACAACAAAAGAACATGGGAAGCCTCTCAATCAAGCAACCACAACAATAACAACAACCCCGCCAAGAAGCCTTTTACCTCCAACGACAAGAAAGGCTATGCCGGAAAACTGCCTTTTTGTGACGAATGCCACAAGCATCACTTTGAAGGATGTGGCAGGTTTCGCCACCGGCGCCAAAGACCCGTCGCTCGAAAGATGCCCAACGCACACAGAACGGGTGCTTGCTTCGAATGTGGCCAACTGGGTCATTTTAGGAATGTGTGCCCAAATAAGAAAATCAACCCAAACGCACGCCGTTGAACCTTCGACATCGACACCAAGGATGCCCGGAACGACGATGGACTAGTAACGGGTACGTTTCTTCACAACAAACCGTATATTTCATACTTGTTCGATTCGATTACCGCTAGACGTTTTATAACCAAGGATTTGACTCATGCTCTTTATATTCCACCTCTTTCCCCCAGATACTACTTAGACGATTTAAGTGACCGACGGAAAAATATTGTGTGCCTATAAATTTTATTGGAGGAAATACGTTAAGACTTTTGACTTGACACCTATAGAACTAGGGAGCTCGGAACCTATTCGTTAAAAAAAAAAAAAAAAAAAAAAAAAAAAATGTTTCCCCATCATCTTGTATAGATTATTGTGAACTGAGTAATTTTCGGTTGGAAACCGATACCCTCTCCCTCGCATCCATGACCTCATAATTATTTGCACGAATCCCGTATGTTCCAAATCGACCTCCGTTCCGGTTATCATCAATTGGGGGTTAAGTGAGACGATGTCTCCTAAGCCACTTTCCGAACTCGCAACGTTAGTTGTAAATCTCTCTTAGTACCGCTTGATTTATTTAGGGCTCGCCCGTATCCATAAACCTCTTGAACCGCGTATGCAAATTCATATAGACTAATCTGTTATCGTATTTATAGATGACATCTTAACTTATTTAAGTAAAGAAGGAAAACGAACAACATCACCATCTTACGCTCGAACTTTTGAGAAAAGAGCAACTTTATACCAAATTCTCCGAGTGAGAATTTCTGTTGAACGAAGTCCAATTTTCTAGACCATGAAGTTAATGGTCAAGGCATTACAATCAATCTCGAAATCAAGCCACATGTAATCAGGAAACTCTCCCAACTCAGACTTGTATTCGTAAAAATCTTAGATCTCACCGGTTGTTACCGAAGATTCATTTCTGACTTTTCTCGTATTACACGACTTTAATCTCTCCGCGATCGAACCTTGAGCGTGATTCTTCACACCAACATTTCTAGCTAAATTCGTACAACACCAGATGGGACTCAAATATGGAAATATTTCTACTTGGACGCCGAAAGGCATACTCCCTCGACTCGAAATCAACGGGACGGAAATTCGTTATTTTGCACGAAGAATTCGAATACTAAATTGTGGATCCGATCAATATTCTTGTCATCACGTACCACACTACATACCTCTGTTATTTCACCGTTACCGTCTGATATTACTGGAAATTAAGATAACACACAATCCAACGATACTTCACTCTTCTTTGACTTAACGCCCTTGTGTTTCTGATAATCGGTCAACTATTATTCAACCCCGAACTATACAAATACGTGTACTACCTCGTTTCTCTTTCAGACTTCAACTTTTGACAACTAGAGGCACGTTATAGCAACCTCGAGATGTAAACTCATCCTATTCTAAGTCCTCATTTCACTACTATCTTTACCGTTCGCATTTCCGTTTAAAGAAACTCCTTGTAACATTTCTCCATGGACAGAGAAACTCCTCATATTACATAAGTATTCGCCACGAGGGTGAATAGTCCTAACGAACATTTTTCGAACCCTAACTAACTTGTTCAAACGTATCTTAAGAGATTCTATTCCAACACGGTGTATCTTTGTCAATTATTCTGTATCGAAATACTCGTTTCACTTCTAGTTTTACAAGAAACCTTGGGAACCCGCTTAGACATGAGTACCGCGTACCACCCACAAACTGACGAACCGAGCAAACGAACGATTTACGTCTTGGAAAGACATCTCACAAACTCGTATTGTCACCTTTAGTAGATCACTCTTACAACAGTAGTTACCACTCGTGTGTTCACGCGCACTTTTCAAAACCTTATATGACCGCTAATGTCATACCCCTGTTCATTTAACCAAAGCATCAACCACCGAAATCTGAACTCCATCAGGAAACAACAATTGAGATCGTTCAAGTCCGAGAAGGGCTCGAGACAACCCATTGTCGCCAGAAGAGTTATACCAAACTTAGAGGAGAACCTCACAAATCCCAGTGTGTAACCGCGTAATATTGAGAACCCGCACCTTGGAAGGGTGTAATCCGCAGGGAAAGTTAAACCCGCGACATGTTAACCCTTTTGAAACCTTGGGGCGTATTGGAACCGCTCCCTACTTTTTAGAACTTCCGACTCAATTAAGTTTCCGTTTACCCTACATTTCGTGTAACAAACTTAGAAACGTGTCCTGCGGAACAGGAACGTGCAATCCTGCTGGATACATCAACTATCGATGACAAACTTCTCTTCATAGGAAAACCAGTTGAAACCGGGGATCGTAAAAACCGAACCTTAATGTAACGTAAAACCCTGACTATCCAAATTCATGAGAACCCTCAAGAACGTACTTTCACTTATTCATAGCATTGACAACGTAAAGTCTCGAGTAAGAGATATCGACTACTACTTCCAACTAAATTTCGGGACGAAATTTCTTTTGAGGTGTGGATAATGTAACATCCCGCATTTTTCCGTTAAATTATTTTAACGCCCGTCTTTTTCTTTTTAAATAATACCCTTCGTATCTAGATTCGTATCCTTTGTTATGTAACATTTTAAATATTCTCGTTGTTGGAAGATAACGTCTCCCGTACTCTCGTGTAATTTAAAATATTCGATCGGTTAAATCCCGCACCCGCTTCTAAACTCGAGGGACTAAAATTGACACGGGGCAAACTAGTTGACTAGGTCAACTAGTCCACCCCAATCACCACCATTCAACCATCTCCCTCTCTCTCTCTTTCTCTCTAGCAAGAACACACACACAAACCCCAACTTCATAAAATCATCATCTAAATTCGGGATTGGGAGCAAACTTCAAAACAAATTACATTTTCGTGATCCTCTCTTCATCCTCTACATTTTGGTACAAATTTCATCGAGTTTGGGTAACTTTCTAAAAACTCTAGATTTCTATAAATTCGTGTTTTTGACTTGAAATTGTGTTAGTTAGTGTCTATGGCTCGTGTCTAGCATTAATATATGTTTTGTTTGCTCGATTTGTTGATTGGGAGTAACTAGTATGAACGTTGAAATGGGTGTGCTTAATCTTTGATTTTGGATGAGTAAATGTTGTTTAATTGTTAAAGTTCATGTATTAAATGTGTTACTAGCATCATTAGCTTCAATTTGATGTGTAGGTTGATTAAGAAAACTTCAAAAACCCGATTAAGGATTTTGTGATGTTTGACTAGGGTTTGATAGACTTTGAAACGAACTTTTGATGCGTTGAATACTTGTTAATGTTGTTAGTAAGTGTTTAGATGCAATGTATGCTTAATTACCTTCGAAACGGCATATCGTATGTGTAAATTGGATTCCCGAATCATAAAATACGTTTTACGAACTTGAAACTTTGAAAATGGACTTTTATTGATCACTTGATGAGATTTCGGCTATTGTAAATGATGTTTTTGTTTGATGATATGTGGTTAGTTGTATTGCTCGTCAAAATACCTTTCCGAGGATATAAGATACATGTTTTGGTTGTTTGCGGATCATAAATGGTGAATGTTTGATGTTTGGTTCGTGCATACTTTGAAAAACTGACCAGAAATCTCTGCCCAGATGATGGCGCGGCGCGCCCCATCCCCGCGCGGCGCGCGGATTGGCCTGGCCAGATTCTGCTTTGTTTGGCGCATTTCACGCGAAATGTTTGACTAGCTATCGACCTCCGATTCACATGAAACTTGTTTTAATATACTTGTATATGAATATTTAGCATAGAAAAATAGTCCGGGACCCGACCCGAACGTGTTGACTTTTTTGTTGACTTTGACCAAGTTTGACTTTTAGTCAAACTTAACCAAACTTTTATACAATCGTTCTAACATGCTTTTGTACGCGATTCTTGCATGAAACTTGACAACGTGATTCACATGCTATACTATTCAAGTCGTATTGAGCCATAGGACTAATTGAACACATTTCACCCGACCTTGTGTCGTAACCGGTTAATTGATACAACTTATTTGTTTAGGTCAAGGCTAAGCAACATTCATGCACACGTTTACTTTGTGAAGTACATTTATACTCGTGCAATCAAAGGTGAGATCATAGTCCCACTTTTACTCTTTTTGAACTTATATTTGGGATGAGAAAACATAATCAGGTATCTTAAAGGCGACATATTTTGGTCAAACGTTATCTTAAAGACTTATAATCAGGTAATGGGACCCACGTAGCCGACGCCGTCACTTGACGATTTGTCGGGGTCGCTACACTGACGAGCCTTGTAATTGATCAAATAAGTTGTCGATTCTCGGTAGTGGGTAACGGTTCTTGATGGTAAGTTTGTTCAACTCTCGGTAGTCGATACACAACCTGAATGTACCATCCTTCTTTTTGACAAACAAAACAGGAGCTCCCCATGGTGATGTACTTGGTCGTATGAAACCATGCTCTAGAAGTTCTTGTAATTGGCTTTGAAGTTCCTTCATTTCGCTGGGTGCGAGTCTGTATGGAGCACGAGCTATTGGTGCAGCTCCCGGTACAAGATCTATTTGAAATTCAACGGATCGGTGTGGAGGTAATCCCGGTAATTCTTTCGGAAATACATCGGGAAATTCTTTTGCGACGGGAACATCATTGATGCTCTTTTCTTCAGTTTGTACTTTCTCGACGTGTGCTAGAACAGGATAGCAACCCTTTCTTATTAATTTTTGCGCCTTCAAATTACTAATAAGATTTAGCTTCGCGTTGCTCTTTTCTCCGTACACCATTAAGGGTTTTCCTTCTTCTCGTATAATGCGAATTGCATTTTTGTAGCATACGATCTCTGCTTTCACCTCTTTCAACCAGTCCATGCCGATTATCACATCAAAACTCCCTAACTCTACTGGTATCAAATCAATCTTAAATGTTTCGCTAACCAGTTTTATTTCTCGATTTCGACATATATTATCTCCTGCAATTAATTTACCGTTTGCTAATTCTAGTATAAACTTATTATCCAAAGGCGTCAATAGACAACTTAATTTAGCACATAAATCCTTACTCATATAGCTTCTATCCACACCCGAATCAAATAAAACATAAGCAGATGTATTGTCAATAAGAAACGTACCCGTAACAAGCTCCGGGTCTTCCTGCGTTTCAACCGCATTAATGTTGAAGACTCCTCCTCGGCCTTGCCCATTATTATCCCCCTGATTTGGACACATATTTTTGTAATGGCCCTTCTTCCCGCATCCGAAACAGGTAATGTCTGCATAACTTGTTCCGGCATTATTTGTTCCCTTAGCCATTGATCCGTAGATTTCGCACTTTGTCGCACCATGGCCCTTTCTATTACACTTAGTACACACTGCTGTACAGATCCCAGTTGGATGGTATCTGAAAGGACCCGTTCATATACATTATAAACGATTCACAATAGTTGATTACATCGCGAGGTATTTGACCTCTATATGATACATTTTACAAACATTGCATTTGTTTTTAAAAGACAAAGTTTCTTTACAACAAAAATTGACGGCATGCACACCATTTCATAATACATCCAACTATAATTGACTTAATAATAATCTTGATGAACTCAATGACTTGAATGCAACGTCTTTCAAAATATGCCATGAATGACTCCAAGTAATATCCTTAAAATGAGTTAATGCACAGCGGAAGATTTCTTTAATACCTGAGAATAAACATGCTTTAAAGTGTCAACCAAAAGGTTGGTGAGTTCATAGGTTTATCATAACAATCATTTCAATATATTAATAGACCACAAGATTTCCGTTTATAAATATATGTACACTCGCAAGTGTATAAAATTATTCTATAAGTTGTAGGCACCCGGTAACAAGCCTTAACGTTCATGTTTTACCCTCTGAAGTACACCAGATCAGGTGTGTTTAAAATAACCTCGAAGTACTAAAGCATCCCATAGTCAGGATGGGGTTTGTCAGGCCCAATAGATCTATCTTTAGGATTCGCGCCTACCGTACATAGACAAGTAGTTTAATGTTACCAAGCTAAGGGTATATTTCTGGTTTAAACCCACATAGAATTAGTTTTAGTACTTGTGCCTATTTCGTAAAACATTTATAAAAACAACGCATGTATTCTCAGTCCCAAAAATATATATAAAAGGGAGCAAATGAAACTCACCATACTGTATTTTGTAATAAAAATACATATAACGTCATTTAACAAGTGCAAGGTTGGCCTCGGATTCATGAACGTATCAATATTGAGATTCAATATTGCAGGAAAGTACGTAGACGCAACGGAGATGATAAACACTAGATTGACCTCACGAGCATACCCATGAACCATACCCATCACCTCCATAGCTATAACCCATAATTTCCTTAGCTTCGACTCATTCAAAAAAAACTATTTTGAAATCACTCGGACAGCACTCCGTCGTAATATTTTATGTATACTAATAATATCTTGAAATAATACAGAGCAAATATATATATATATAAATCGATTGAGAGAGTTTAGAGAAATATATTTTCAAGTTTCTATGAAATAATGAAACCTATTGAATTCTATTTATAATAGATTTTTGAATTATTAAAGTGAATTATTAAAGTATGAATTATTAAAGTGAATTATTAAAGTATGAATTATTAAAGTGAATTATTAAAGTATGAATTATTAAAGTAAATTATTAAAGTATGAATTATTAAAGTGAATTATTAAAGTATGAATTATTAAAGTGAATTATTAAAGTATGAATTATTAAAGTGAATTATTAAAGTTAAAGTAAAGTAAAAGTAAAGTAAAGGTAAAGTTAAAGTATAGTAAAAGTATAAAAACTATGTATGTATAATACGCGTATAAATATATATAATATTAATTTAAATCGTTATATATATTTAATGAAATAAAATATAAATATCGTTATATTTATTATACTGGTTAAGTAATGAGTTGTCAAAAGTGATTCTAGATATTTATAAAAGTTATATACGTTTTAATAATAAAGTTCTTTTTAAACTGAAAACGTCTTTGTACGTTTAAAAATAGATTAATAGAATATTATGGAAACCAATTCTCCACTAACTTTTGTCTAACTTTCATAAATGACACTTTTTGTTTTTATTTATAAATAGTTTTACAAATTATTCTGAATATCGTTAAGAGGAATAGATTTTCTCAAATCATAGTGAACCTTTCAACAGAGACTTGTAATCATAATTCAATGTTTCTGATAATTCAATCATTTAATATATATATTTTTTTTATTTCGTCGAAAATCATATTGAAACAAATACGTTCATATAAAGCATTATACTTTTAAATACTTTGTTGACATTTTCAATTTATAACATATACACATATACATACATATTCATATATGTTCATTTAATGGTTCGTGAATCATTGGAATTTGGTCGAGGTTTAAATGAATGTATAAACATAGTTTAAAATCCTTGAGATTTAACTTAACAAACATTGCTTATCGTGTCAGAATAATATAAAGATAAAATTTAAATTTAGTCGGAAATTTCCGGGTCGTCACAGTACCTACCCGTTAAAGAAATTTCGTCCCCGAAATTTGATAGAGGTCGTTATGGCTAACAATGAGAATGTTATTATGACGATTATGAAGTTTTATCATGTCTAAGAAGTATGGATAAAATAATTCGATTACTCAAAGCGTATGAGGGAAGTTATCGTAAATGAAGGAAATAAGATTATAGTGATTCGTCATATCTTTTGACGTCATCACAATTGATCTCCGAATTTAAAGAAAATCTTTGTAATCTATGTTGGATTTGATGCTTCGGTGATTAAGGAGATTATGATTCTCTTCGAATTAATACGATAATCTATCTTGATTTCTCTGTCGGGTATTTCACTATAAATCCACCTCCTTCGTTTCCTTACAACTCACACCTTCTATTCTTTCTCCCTCAACTCATATTTTAAAGTATTTGTCAATATGCTTCATCCAGTACTGATTCTCGATATACTCCTCACTTTCATATCTGTCGCTCTTCTTTTTCATCTGCCTCCGGAAGAATCTATTTACTTCTACTATACTCTTGGTTTTATAGTGTTTTTAGTTCTCCCGTGTCTTTATATTGCTATATGCATTGATATATACGGTTTGTGATTTCTGGGTTGTTGTTTGGTTTTATATCTTCCCTTATATTTCAAAGTCCTTGCTTCTTCTATAATCATTATCATCCACAGTTAATGCTCTCTTCTATTTGCTATGATTTATACTCCCATTTTTAGTTCGGAGCTTTGTCCTTTCGTTTCTTCTTCTTGCGATTAAGCACCGCTTGTAATGGTCCAAAATTCGCAGATATAAATTTCGGAATGAACATTGTTAATGTTCTAGGAAGGAAATTGTAATGGCACGATCTTGACTTGTCAAATTACCAGAATACCTCGGAAAAGGCCGAATCATCAAGAAATATTTTCTTGATATTTAGAGATCAAAGAGAATACAAGAGTCGTGTAACATAGCACATGATGACGTTATGATCTGTGAATCATCATGTTCCATTTAGAAACTCAGCATGAATTACTGTAATATAATCACGTTGATCAAGTGTCATTATATTATACTAACTCATGCTTCAGCTCCCAACACTTCTTCAAGAATATTCCTATTTTAAACTCGAATGTTTCAGAATTTAGAAACTAAAATAGTTTCTTTTATGATATAATACAGATAGCGCAAAGAGGTAAATGATTTCAGATAAGAATAATTATAAAAATATCTTCAGAAGTATGGATGATATTTATAATGACAGATACGATGATATCTTTGAATTTCTAATATCAGAGGATGATGAAGGATATTGTTCGCAGGGGTTTAGAGTCAGGAGCAAGGTATTCGTTAATGACTTCAGCAAGTACTGAATCATTTGGATTCTTTGAAGGAAGGTTCAGCCTTTGTGATTTGTCCACAGCCTCCTTCATACTTTGCTCAATCCGTTTTCCAGTTCCAAAACTTCTCTTTTTCTGAGCTTTGCCAATATACTATCCTTTATCATCCAAGTTTTTACTATTAAGGTCGTTTACAGTTTTTGTTGCTTCATCAGCATTTTTCAAAATTTCGAGAACTGGTTCGCAATTTAGGGTGTTTTTCAGAAATTTCTCATTCAAAGAATGTAAGTCTTGGAGGTAGACGTTGTGTGTATATGTAATTGTTGATGTAGACATGCTGCGAGGTTTCAAAATACTGATTGCTGATTCTCAATAATTGGTATGACAATTCTTGTTATAAGGTACAAATGAGTATATGATAGGGTTTCGATAATTATAATGATTTTTTTTTTTTTTGGAAAGTCAAAGATCAGTGAAGTTGTTGGTAAGTTTATTGCTAATGTGGTGAATATAAACGATTCCCCGGTATCGTTGGCGAAAGGGCAACGTATCTATCGAGGTTATAATAAGACTGTTTTGATTGAGAAGTCGAAGTTGACTTGCTGGAGCTGTGACAAAACTGTCTATTTTGAAACGGAATTGAAAAGTTATTTTAGCTAGTAAATGCCAAAGGGTCTAACACGGATACGTGTCAAACTATGACTTGGGTTTTGAGAGTTTTTCAGGTGTATAACTGTGGGTAACATGTGGTTGGATCATCATCTCGATTGTTCCTTAGTTGAAGTGTCTTCAGGAATTTCGAAGGGTTTGAGCACATATTGTAATCGTTAATACATATGATGTTCTAACACAGTTTTGAAGTCAAAGTATAGCTTTGAAAGATATAGGAATCTAAGAGTGATGATACTGGTTATATTTCGAATTGAATTATGCGATTTCAAAATCAGAATATGTAATTGAATTTGAATGAGTATGATTGTTTTGATTTATATGAAAGAATGGATATTGTTGTGAAAGTAGGGAGTATAGTTGATGATTGCTGAATCAGTTTCGAAAAATGTAATATATTAATTGTGAATTTATATATCTCTCGGGTATTACCTACCCGTTAAAAAAATTCACAATTAATATTTTGTACAAAAAGAAGTTTATTACAGTCTTTATGAAAATATATGTGTATATTTTCTTTAGATGTAATATAGATTTAATGAGTTAATATTAAATTAAACTCATTTGTTTTATGGTTGGAACTAGAATTGAGTAATCCCTAAAACTTTATAAATTTCAAAAGTATTTCTTCAATAATATTGAAATTATGAATCATTACTTTGTTATTTGTTGGTTTTCGTGAAATTCTTGTGAACTTCGCAAGATACGAATGATGTTATTTGAAAAGTTTCGAGTACATCGATGATGAAAGTGTAAAATCAAACATGTATTCGAATAATACACTTGATTTATTATGAATTGGAATTTTATTGAATTGAGACAGAGATTGTAATTAACGATGGTTAAGTTGCGGACGAAGGACGTACATCATTGCATATTTGTAATATGAATTAACTGAGTAGTTAAGATTCACACATAATAGCTTAGTACGGGAAGATTTATTATGGTTTAAAAATTTATACATATAAAATATACATATAAATCTTTCGATTGGAAATGAGTTAATACTTCATAACTCGTTGATACAATATATTTATTGTTGATTTGTAATGATCTCTACAATGATTCTTGAACTGACAGAGTTTGTGATGTTACAGGTGCTGTTGATTCTGACGATACTGACGGCACTGATTGTGTTAATGATGCTACGGTCCTGTTGATGCTGTTGGTAAAACAATTCTAGCTTGTAAATCGTACACCATTTTCGATCAAAGTTTCTACTCTACCATCTCCGTTCACTCATCCGATTTACGGTCAGAATTAAATAATCTCTAAGATTTTGGAGATTACATAACTGCCGCAGAGATATCTCTTCAATGAAGTTTATGAATTAATACTTCATCGTTTGTTGTTGTTGATATTCCTGGATATTTACAGGGCGTATGACGTTGATGTTTGAGATACAGATTGTGATGTTGCGGTATGGGATGTGGATGTTGTTGTTGGTGGTGGTGATGGTACTGTTGGTGTTGCTGATGGTGGTACTGTTTATGCTGCTGGTGCTGCTGTTGGTGTTTGTAACCTTTGCACCATATTCTCTAAAGCCACTACCCGAGAGCGAAGCTCGTTGACTTCTTCTATTACACCGGGGTGATTGTCGGTTCGGACGAGCGGATAAATAAAATCTAGAATTTGGTGTAGTATGTAAGCGTGACGAGATACTCTAGAAATAAGAGAGAAAATGGTGTTTCGGATAGGTTCGCCGGTAAGTGCTTCAGGTTCTTCGCCAAGAGGGCAATGTGGTGGATGGAAGGGATCACCTTCTTCTTATCTCCAATAATTAAGGAGGCTACGAACCCATCCCCAATTCATCCAGAATAGATGATGACTAATTGGTTGATCCATTCCGGTCACACTGCTTTCGGAACTTGAGTGGGATTCCATTTCGGAATCCGAGGGACTTGAACTAATGACGAATTCTATTTCGTACGATTGAATAAAGTATTTTTCGATATGAAATGATTTTTCGGCTATCGGGTGGTATTCTAATTATATAGAGCAAAAGGTTTCGTAGATTACGGAGGAATTTACGGAATATGTCAGGCAAAGTTTACAGTAACAGATATGCTAAGATATGAATTAGAAGATACGCTAAGATATGAATTTTGTCTATACATTATTCATGCAATCAATGCAATAAGATGTGTCTAGACTAAGAATGATAAGCAGGTAATTTCCGACAAAAATGATGAGCAAAACTTTTGACATGCAGACACGGTCGAAGTCCAGACTCACTAATGCATCCTAACGACTATCAGTTAGACACATCAATGAAGACCTGGTTCGCTAAGACCACCGCTCTGATACCAACTGAAAGGACCCGTTCATATACATTATAAACGATTCACAATAGTTGATTACATCGCGAGGTATTTGACCTCTATATGATACATTTTACAAACATTGCATTTGTTTTTAAAAGACAAAGTTTCTTTACAACAAAAATTGACGGCATGCACACCATTTCATAATACATCCAACTATAATTGACTTAATAATAATCTTGATGAACTCAATGACTTGAATGCAACGTCTTTCAAAATATGCCATGAATGACTCCAAGTAATATCCTTAAAATGAGTTAATGCACAGCGGAAGATTTCTTTAATACCTGAGAATAAACATGCTTTAAAGTGTCAACCAAAAGGTTGGTGAGTTCATAGGTTTATCATAACAATCATTTCAATATATTAATAGACCACAAGATTTCCGTTTATAAATATATGTACACTCGCAAGTGTATAAAATTATTCTATAAGTTGTAGGCACCCGGTAACAAGCCTTAACGTTCATGTTTTACCCTCTGAAGTACACCAGATCAGGTGTGTTTAAAATAACCTCGAAGTACTAAAGCATCCCATAGTCAGGATGGGGTTTGTCAGGCCCAATAGATCTATCTTTAGGATTCGCGCCTACCGTACATAGACAAGTAGTTTAATGTTACCAAGCTAAGGGTATATTTCTGGTTTAAACCCACATAGAATTAGTTTTAGTACTTGTGCCTATTTCGTAAAACATTTATAAAAACAGCGCATGTATTCTCAGTCCCAAAAATATATATAAAAGGGAGCAAATGAAACTCACCATACTGTATTTTGTAATAAAAATACATATAACGTCATTTAACAAGTGCAAGGTTGGCCTCGGATTCATGAACGTATCAATATTGAGATTCAATATTGCAGGAAAGTACGTAGACGCAACGGAGATGATAAACACTAGATTGACCTCACGAGCATACCCATGAACCATACCCATCACCTCCATAGCTATAACCCATAATTTCCTTAGCTTCGACTCATTCAAAAAAAACTATTTTGAAATCACTCGGACAGCACTCCGTCGTAATATTTTATGTATACTAATAATATCTTGAAATAATACAGAGCAAATATATATATATATAAATCGATTGAGAGAGTTTAGAGAAATATATTTTCAAGTTTCTATGAAATAATGAAACCTATTGAATTCTATTTATAATAGATTTTTGAATTATTAAAGTGAATTATTAAAGTATGAATTATTAAAGTGAATTATTAAAGTATGAATTATTAAAGTGAATTATTAAAGTATGAATTATTAAAGTAAATTATTAAAGTATGAATTATTAAAGTGAATTATTAAAGTATGAATTATTAAAGTGAATTATTAAAGTATGAATTATTAAAGTGAATTATTAAAGTTAAAGTAAAGTAAAAGTAAAGTAAAGGTAAAGTTAAAGTATAGTAAAAGTATAAAAACTATGTATGTATAATACGCGTATAAATATATATAATATTAATTTAAATCGTTATATATATTTAATGAAATAAAATATAAATATCGTTATATTTATTATACTGGTTAAGTAATGAGTTGTCAAAAGTGATTCTAGATATTTATAAAAGTTATATACGTTTTAATAATAAAGTTCTTTTTAAACTGAAAACGTCTTTGTACGTTTAAAAATAGATTAATAGAATATTATGGAAACCAATTCTCCACTAACTTTTGTCTAACTTTCATAAATGACACTTTTTGTTTTTATTTATAAATAGTTTTACAAATTATTCTGAATATCGTTAAGAGGAATAGATTTTCTCAAATCATAGTGAACCTTTCAACAGAGACTTGTAATCATAATTCAATGTTTCTGATAATTCAATCATTTAATATATATATATTTTTTATTTCGTCGAAAATCATATTGAAACAAATACGTTCATATAAAGCATTATACTTTTAAATACTTTGTTGACATTTTCAATTTATAACATATACACATATACATACATATTCATATATGTTCATTTAATGGTTCGTGAATCATTGGAATTTGGTCGAGGTTTAAATGAATGTATAAACATAGTTTAAAATCCTTGAGATTTAACTTAACAAACATTGCTTATCGTGTCAGAATAATATAAAGATAAAATTTAAATTTAGTCGGAAATTTCCGGGTCGTCACAGTATCCTTCACATCTCTAGCAGAATTTCTGCCTCTTGTTGTTATTGTTGGGATTGTTGTTGTTGCGGTTGTTATTGTTGTTGAAACGGTTGTTGTAGTTGTTGCTGGGGTAGTTGTTGTTGTTGCGTTTGTTGTTGCGAAAATTGGTGCGATTGTAGTTATGATTGTTGGGTTTATTATTGAAATTTGTCACTGGTTTCTTCCCATTTCCTCTTGACTTGTTTCGAATTGGCTTCTTCGGCTGCCTGTTCTTTAATCCTTTCCTCAATTTGATTTATAAGTTTATGAGCCATTCGACTTGCCTTTTGTATGGTGGTGGGCTCGTGTGAACTTTTATCCTCTTAGATCCTTTCCGGTAACCCTTTTACAAATGCGTCGATTTTCTCTTCTTCATCTTCGAACGCTCCAGGACACAATAGGCACAACTCTGTGAATCGTCGTTCATACGTGGTAATATCAAACCCTTGTGTTCGTAACCCACTAAGTTCTACCTTGAGCTTATTGACCTCGTTTCTGGGACGGTACTGCTCGTTCATTAAGTGTTTGAATGCTGACCACGGTAGTGCATAAGCAGCATCTTGTCCCACTTGTTCGAGATAGGTATTCCACCATGTTAACGCAGTACCTGTGAAGGTATGCGTGGCGTACTTTACCTTATCTTCCGCAGCACATTTGCTTATAGCAAACACAGATTCGACCTTTTCAGTCCATCGTTTCAGTCCGACTGGTCCTTCAGTTCCATCGAATTCCATAGGTTTACAGGCAGTGAAAGCCTTGTAGGAGCATCCTACACAATTTCCTGTGGAGTTAACTCCACTGTTAGACCCTGAGTTATTGTTGTTTTGGATTGCAGACTGTACTGCGGCTATATTTGCTGCAAGAAAAACACGGAAGTCTTCCTCACTCATGTTCAAGTTCTGACTAGTAGTCGGTGCCATTTCCTTCAAAAATAGCCAAAAGAATTAAGTTAATCATATAGAATATTAAGAGTAGTCAATAGTATTCCCTAGCATAATATGAACTCATTTATAAAAGCTTTTTCTTCATATTTGAAAGGACTCGTTCATATACATTATAAACGATTCACAATAGTTGATTACATCGCGAGGTATTTGACCTCTATATGATACATTTTACAAACATTGCATTCATTTTTAAAAGACAAACTTTCTTTACAATGAAAGTTGACGGCATGCACACCATTTCATAATACATCCAACTATAATTGACATAATAATAATCTTGATGAACTCAATGACTCGAATGCAACGTCTTTCAAAATATGCCATGAATGACTCCAAGTAATATCCTTAAATTGAGCTAATGCACAGCGGAAGATTTCTTTAATACCTGAGAATAAACATGCTTTAAAGTGTCAACCAAAAGGTTGGTGAGTTCATAGGTTTATCATAACAATCATTTCAATATATTAATAGACCACAAGATTTCCGTTTATAAATATATGTACACTCGCAAGTGTATAAAAGTATTCTATAAGCTGTAGGCACCCGGTAACAAGCCTTAACATTCATATTTTACCCTCTGAAGTACACCAGCAGGTGTGTTTAAAATAACCTCGAAGTACTAAAGCATCCCATAGTCAGGATGGGGTTTGTCAGGCCCAATAGATCTATCTTTAGGATTCGCGCCTACCGTACATAGACAAGTAGTTTAATGTTACCAAGCTAAGGGTATATTTCTGGTTTAAACCCACATAGAATTAGTTTTAGTACTTGTGCCTATTTCGTAAAACATTTATAAAACAGCGCATGTATTCTCAGCCCAAAAATATATATTGCAAAAGCAATTAAAAAGGGAGCAAATGAAACTCACAATACTGTATTTTGTAGTAAAAATACATATGACGTCATTGAACTAGTGCAATGTTGGCCTTGGATTCACGAACGTATCAATATTGAGATTCAATATTGCAGGAAAAGTACGTAGACGCAACGGAGATGATAAACACTAGTTTGACTCACGAGCAATACTCTCGATCAATACCCATAACCTCCATAGCTATAACCCATAATTTCCTTAGCTTTATCCCGTTTGAAAACTTATTTTGAAATCATCTGAGTATAACTCCGTCGTAGTATTTTATGTATACTAATAATATCTTGAAATAATACAAAGAAAATATATATATGTAATTCGATTGAGAGAGTTTAGAGAAATATATTTTCAAGTTTCTATGAAATAATGAAACCTATTCAATTCTATTTATAATAGATTTTTGAATTATTAAAGTATGAATTATTAAAGTGAATTATTAAAGTGAATTATTAAAGTATGAATTATTAAAGTGAATTATTAAAGTGAATTATTAAAGTATGAATTATTAAAGTGAATTATTAACGTATGAATTATTAAAGTGAATTATTAAAGTTAAAGTAAAGTAAAAGTAAAAGTAAAGTAAAGGTAAAGTTAAAGTATAGTAAAAGTATAAAACTATATACGTATAATACGCGTATAAATATATATAATATTAATTTAAATCGTTATATATATTTAATAAAATAAAATATAAATATCGTTATCTTTATCATACTGGTTAAGTAATGAGTTGTCAAAAGTGGTTCTAGATATTTATAAAAGATATATACATTTTAATAATAAAGTTCTTTTTAAACTGAAAATGTTTTTTGTACTTTTGAAACTAAATCAAATAAATATGATAATTTTGTTTTCCAAAACTAAATATAGTTAAGAATCATTTTGTTAAAAGGTTAAAATAATGGAAATCGTTATATCATAAAACATTTTAGAAAAGTAGAATTATATATATTCATAATAGGTTTCAAGTTTTTAAATTACAGTCTGTTGGTGAAGCATGGGATAAAGTCCAAAGGTTTAATAAACGTATGAAATCATCTTAATGAAAAATGTCGAGTTACTTAACTTGTCGATATCCAACATCTAAGTTATTTACACTCCATGTTCTTACTTATAGATCACTTTACCATTTTCCGAATATTGTCAAAAAGAATAGATTTCTTAAATCACAATGGACCTCATAACATTGGCCCGTAATCATATCATAATGTATCTGATAATTCAATCATTTGATATTATCTCTTAATTCTGTCGATAAATATATCGAAACAAATACGTTCATGTAAAGTATCATATATATAATACTTTGTTAATGTTTTCAGTTAACATTATATATTATATATACATATCTATATACACATAATTGTTCGTGAATCGTCGAACACGGTCAAAGGGTAATTGATTACATGAATGTAGTTCCAAACTTTGTGAGATTCAACATTACAAATTCTGCTTATCGTGTCGGAAACATATAAAGGTTAAGTTTAAATTTGGTCAAAAATTTCCGGGTCGTCACAGTACCTACCCGTTAGAGAAATTTCGTCCCGAAATTTGATCGAGGTCGTCATGGCTAACCATAAAAATGTTTTCATGACGGATATGTGTTGATAGATAGGATTTTATTACCATAGAGTAATATGGATAAAATGATCCAATTACTCGAAGCGTATGAGTGAAGCTATCACAAAATAGTGGAATGAGGAAAATAAGTTTCGTCATAATTTTTGACGTAGTCATGGTTGAATTCCGGAATTCAAGGGATTCAAAAAAAAAATCTTGGAAATCTATAAGATCTGTTTCTTCGAGATTTAAGGAAATTAGGATCTCTTTAATTAAATGCGATGATCTGTCCCGATTACTACATCTGATATTTCCCTTATATATTTACCTTTTCCATTCCATTAGTTTTTAGCACCTGTATACTCAATTCCAATTTCAAAAGATTGCGAAAATGCTTAATCCATTTCTAATCCTTGTCCTTATCCTTACTATAGCAACAATCATTCTCCTTTTCCAACTTCCACCGGAGGAATCTGTTTTCTTCTACTTCCCCCTTGGGGTTATAGTGTTTTTAATTCTCCCGTGTCTTTATGTTGCGATAAACATTGATATACACGGTTTGTAATTTATGTGTTGTTATTGGACTTTATATTCTCCCTTACATTTCGGAGTTTCATACTTTTGTTGTCTCTTCTCGGCTTTAAGTCAAGCGAATAATGGTCCAGAATTAGTAGGTATGAAGTTTTGGATGAACATAGTTAATGTTCTAAGAAGGAAATCGTAATGGTACGATCTTGATTTGGCAAATTACCAGAATATCCGGAAAGATAGAACTATCAAGAAGATATGTTCTTAATATGTTTGGAGATTTGGTAGAATGTAAGAGTCGTGTAAATGGCACATGATGACGGTATGTTATGTGAATCATCACATTCCATTAGAAACTCAGCATGACTTACTGTAATATAATCACGGTGATCAAGTGTCATTATATTATACTAGTTCATGCTTCAGTTCCCAACACTACTTCAAAAATATTCCTATTTTAAATTCGAAAGTTTCAGAATTTAGAAACTAAAATAGTTTCTTTTATGATGTAATACAGACATCACGAAGAGGTAAATGATTTCAGATAAGAATAATTATGGAAATATCTTCAGAAATATGGAGGATATTTATAATGAAAGATACGATGATATCTTAAAATTTTTAATATCAGAGGATGATGAAGAATATTGTCCGTAAGGGTTTAGAGTCAGGAGCAAGGTATTCGATAATGACTTCAGCAGACACGGAATCATTTGGATTCTTTAAAGGTAGATTTCGTCCTTGTGATTTATCCACAGCCTTCTTCATGGTTTGCTCAATCCGTATTTTTCAGTACCAAATCTTCTCTTTTTCTGAGCTTTGCCAACACACTACTCTTTATCATCAAACTTTTTACTGTTAAGGTCGTTTATAGTTTTTGCTACTTCATCAGTATTTCGAGAACTAGTTCGCAGTTTAGGGTATTTTTCAGAAACTTCACATTCAAAGTATACAAGTCCAGAAGATAGACACATATAATTGTTGGCGTAGACATGATGCGAGATTTCAAAATACTGATTGCTAATTTCTGATGATTCGTATGGCAATTCTCGTTACAAGATGCAGATGAGTAAATGATGGGATTTTGATAAATATAAAGATTTTTCGAAAAGTCAAAGATCAATGAAGTTGTTAATAAGTTTACTGCTAATGTGGCGAGATATGAAAGGTTCCCCGGTAATAATGATGAAGGGGTAATCATTATAATAAGGCTTATTCGAATGAACAATTGAAGTTGGTTTGCTGGAGCTGTGACAAAATCGTCTATTTTTAGAAGGGATTGAAAAGTTATTTTAGCTAGTAAATGTCAAAAGGTCTGACATGGATACATGTTAAATTATGACTTTGGTTTCAAGAGTTTTTCAGCTACGTAACTGTGGATAACATGTGGTTGGATCATCATCTCGATTGTTCATTATTTGAAGTGTCTTCAGGTATTTCGAAGGGCTTGAACACAGATTATAATCGTTAATATACATACGATGTTCTAACACAGTTTTGAAGTTAAAGTATAGCTTTGAAAGATGTAAGAATCTAAGAGTGATGATATCGGTTATAACTTGAATTGAATTTGGCGATTTCAAAATCAGAATATGTAATTAGATTTTTGAATGGGTATGGTTGTTTTGATTTCTATAAAAGAATGTATATTGTTGTGAAAGTAGGGAGTATAATGGATGATTTGCTGAATCAGATTCGAAGAATATAACATATTAATTGTGAATTTATATATCTCTCGGGTATTACCTACCCGTTAAAAAAAATGTCACAATTAATATTTTGTACAAAAGAATTTTATTACAGTCTTTATGAAAATATATGTGTATATTTCTTCAGATGTAATATAGATTTAATGAGTTAATATTAAATTAAACTCACTTGATTTATGGTTAAGGCTAGGATAGATAATTTCTAAACTTTAGAAATTACATAATCGTCGTAGAATGTTTTCCCAATGAAGTTATGAATCAATACTTCATCGTTGTGGTATTCCTTAGTATCTACAGGGCGTATGACGTCGATGCTCATGGGACAGATTGTGAAGTTGAGGTTTGCGATGCGGTTGTTGTTGGTGGTGGTAATGGTACTGTTGATGTTGTTGATGGTGGTACTGGTTATGTTGCTGGTGCTGCTGCTGGTGTTTGTAACCTTTGCACCATATTCTCCAAAGCCACTACCCGAGCGCGAAGCTCGTTGACTTCTTCTATTACACTGGGGTGATTGTCGGTTCGGACGAGCGGATAAATAAGATCTAGAATTTGGTGTAGTATATAATCATGACGAGATACTCTGGAAATGAGAGAGAAAATGGTGTTTCGGACAGGTTCGCCGGTAAGTGCTTCAGGTTCATTGCCAAGAGGGCAATGTGGTGGATGGAAAGGATCACCTTTTTCTTGTTTCCAATGATTAAGGAGGCTACGAACCCATCCCCAATTCATCCAGAATAGATGATGGCTGATTGGTTGATCTATTCCAGTCACACTGCTTTCGGAGCTTGAGTGGGATTCCATTTCGGAATCCGAGGAACTTGAACTGATGACGAATTTCATTTCGTACGATTTGATAAAGGACTTTTCGATACGAAATGATTTTCCGGCTATCGGGTGGTATTCTAACTACATAGAATATCTATATATATAGATCAAAAGATTTCATAGATTACGGAGGAATTTACGGAATATGTCAGGCAAAGTTTACGGTAATAGATACGATAAGATATGATTTAGCAGATATGCTAAGATATGAATTTTGTCTATACACTATTCATGCAATCAATGCAGCAAGACGTGTCTAGACTAAGAATGATAAGCAGGTAATTTCCTAAGGATGGTAAGTAGATGATTTTCGACTAAAAATGATAAACAAAACTTTTGACATGCAGACACGGTCGAAGTCCAGACTCACTAATGCATCTTAACAACTATCAGTTAGACACACTAATGCAAGATCTGGTTCGCTAAGACCACCGCTCTGATACCAACTGAAAGGACTCGTTCATATACATTATAAACGATTCACAATAGTTGATTACATCGCGAGGTATTTGACCTCTATATGATACATTTTACAAACATTGCATTCATTTTTAAAAGACAAACTTTCTTTACAACGAAAGTTGACGGCATGCACACCATTTCATAATACATCCAACTATAATTGACATAATAATAATCTTGATGAACTCAATGACTCGAATGCAACGTCTTTCAAAATATGCCATGAATGACTCCAAGTAATATCCTTAAATTGAGCTATTGCACAGCGGAAGATTTCTTTAATACCTGAGAATAAACATGCTTTAAAGTGTCAACCAAAAGGTTGGTGAGTTCATAGGTTTATCATAACAATCATTTCAATATATTAATAGACCACAAGATTTCCGTTTATAAATATATGTACACTCGCAAGTGTATAAAAGTATTCTATAAGCTGTAGGCACCCGGTAACAAGCCTTAACATTCATATTTTACCCTCTGAAGTACACCAGCAGGTGTGTTTAAAATAACCTCGAAGTACTAAAGCATCCCATAGTCAGGATGGGGTTTGTCAGGCCCAATAGATCTATCTTTAGGATTCGCGCCTACCGTACATAGACAAGTAGTTTAATGTTACCAAGCTAAGGGTATATTTCTGGTTTAAACCCACATAGAATTAGTTTTAGTACTTGTGCCTATTTCGTAAAACATTTATAAAACAGCGCATGTATTCTCAGCCCAAAAATATATATTGCAAAAGCAATTAAAAAGGGAGCAAATGAAACTCACAATACTGTATTTTGTAGTAAAAATACATATGACGTCATTGAACTAGTGCAATGTTGGCCTTGGATTCACGAACGTATCAATATTGAGATTCAATATTGCAGGAAAAGTACGTAGACGCAACGGAGATGATAAACACTAGTTTGACTCACGAGCAATACTCTCGATCAATACCCATAACCTCCATAGCTATAACCCATAATTTCCTTAGCTTTATCCCGTTTGAAAACTTATTTTGAAATCGTCTGAGTATAACTCCGTCGTAGTATTTTATGTATACTAATAATATCTTGAAATAATACAAAGAAAATATATATATGTAATTCGATTGAGAGAGTTTAGAGAAATATATTTTCAAGTTTCTATGAAATAATGAAACCTATTCAATTCTATTTATAATAGATTTTTGAATTATTAAAGTATGAATTATTAAAGTGAATTATTAAAGTGAATTATTAAAGTATGAATTATTAAAGTGAATTATTAAAGTGAATTATTAAAGTATGAATTATTAAAGTGAATTATTAAAGTATGAATTATTAAAGTGAATTATTAAAGTTAAAGTAAAGTAAAAGTAAAAGTAAAGTAAAGGTAAAGTTAAAGTATAGTAAAAGTATAAAACTATATACGTATAATACGCGTATAAATATATATAATATTAATTTAAATCGTTATATATATTTAATAAAATAAAATATAAATATCGTTATCTTTATCATACTGGTTAAGTAATGAGTTGTCAAAAGTGGTTCTAGATATTTATAAAAGATATATACATTTTAATAATAAAGTTCTTTTTAAACTGAAAACGTTTTTTGTACTTTTGAAACTAAATCAAATAAATATGATAATTTTGTTTTCCAAAACTAAATATAGTTAAGAATCATTTTGTTAAAAGGTTAAAATAATGGAAATCGTTATATCATAAAACATTTTAGAAAAGTAGAATTATATATATTCATAATAGGTTTCAAGTTTTTAAATTACAGTCTGTTGGTGAAGCATGGGATAAAGTCCAAAGGTTTAATAAACGTATGAAATCATCTTAATGAAAAATGTCGAGTTACTTAACTTGTCGATATCCAACATCTAAGTTATTTACACTCCATGTTCTTACTTATAGATCACTTTACCATTTTCCGAATATTGTCAAAAAGAATAGATTTCTTAAATCACAATGGACCTCATAACATTGGCCCGTAATCATATCCTAATGTATCTGATAATTCAATCATTTGATATTATCTCTTAATTCTGTCGATAAATATATCGAAACAAATACGTTCATGTAAAGTATCATATATATAATACTTTGTTAATGTTTTCAGTTAACATTATATATTATATATACATATCTATATACACATAATTGTTCGTGAATCGTCGAACACGGTCAAAGGGTAATTGATTACATGAATGTAGTTCCAAACTTTGTGAGATTCAACATTACAAATTCTGCTTATCGTGTCGGAAACATATAAAGGTTAAGTTTAAATTTGGTCAAAAATTTCCGGGTCGTCACAATATTAGCGTTTTATAAGTTTTAATTCGGGTAATACCTACCCGTTAAGTTCATACTTAGTAGCTAACATACAATTCAACTACTACAATTCTATATGAAAACTGATTATAATAATATTTCACATTCAAACTTTTATACAATATTTTGCAAACTTACAATACCGCTATTTTACATATAGCATGAAATATAGCACATAAAAACTCTGATACAAAACAGTTGCGAAGACAATTCTATTTAATACGCAAGTCGTTCAACAAAGGCAATAAAGACACGTAATTCATACGTCCAGAAACAAGTCATGCATTCTGGTTTTACTATGACTACTTCCCATCCTTGGTCTTGTGGAACATAACCGTTGTGACCGTTGACAAGACAGCATGTTGTAATGTCGTCAAAAGGACGAGGGTTTCATAATGTCCAACAACCCCGTAATAATCTAAAAACCTTGTTTCTCATCTCAACTACCGAGTCCATCACTTATGGGAATGTTTTATTTAAAAGTAGCAACCCAATGTTCTTTTTCTTAATTTGATGAGAAGCGAACTTTATTAACCCTTAAGCATAACATGCTTCTTTATGTTGCATGTTAGAAGCTCTTTCTAACTCACGAAATCCTATGTTGGGATATGTTGAGTCAAAATAGGTTCTTAAACCGTAGCGTAAAATTACATTTGGGTTCCCCGCATTTAACGCTTTAAAGAAAACACGACGTAACTTACGGTCTCCCCAATATGATATACCTCACCTATCAAAGGAAAGCCTTTTATAAACTAAGGCATTTCTGGAAAGTCTTTCAAATGTTTGACAAGTTAATTTCGCCATAACTAAATGTGCTGATGAATTCTGACCGACTCTAGACAAGATTTCCTCAATCATATCCTCTGGTAGGTCTTCTAAAATATTCGGTTGTCTACCCTTAACGTCCATTTTATTTTTATACTGTAAAATAGACAAGGATTAGATTCGTAAAAGATAATTAACAAACAATAATTTTTACATAGAACATAAAAGTACAAGCACACTATATTACATATATTACACAACATGATTACAACTCTTTAATCCGACTCACTCGCTTCTTCTTCTTCGGACTTGGTTCGTTTTGCTAATTTTCTAGGGATATATGATGCTCCCCTAATACGAGCTGTCATTTTCCACAATGGTTTAGAAAAACCTGGTGGTTTAGAGGTTCCCGGGTCATTGTTACATTTTAGGAAATACGGATGTTGCCGATACATATAAAGTTCATCGGGGTTGGAATCGGGTTTCTCTATTTTTAAACCTTTTCCCTTATTATTTTCTTTCGCTTTATTAAATTGGGTCGAGGTAATTTCTATAACATCATCGGAATCCTCATCGGGATCCGATTCATCAGAAAATTGATAATTTTCCCAATATTTTGCTTCCTCAGCGGAAACACCATTAACCATTATTAACTTTGGTCCGTTGGTTGAGTATTTTCTTTTATTTAATCGATTTACTATAGGTATCAATATTTCTAGGTATCAATATTTCTTCTTCCGGAACCTCTTCTTCTTCCGGTTCCTCCTCTTCTGATTCCTCTTCTTCCGGTTCCTCTTCTTCCGGTTCCTCTTCAGGAATTTGTGAATCTTCCCAAATTATATTCGACTCTTCATTATTATTAGGGGAGTTGATGGGATTTGTACTAGTGGTAGACATTTATCACACAATATCAAACACATTAAGAGGTTAATATATCACATAATATTTACATGTTAATAATATATAATTTCCAACAAAAGTGTTAAGCAATCGTTTTTAAAGAAAAAACGATTGAAGTCCAAACTCACTAATGTATCCTAACAAACTCGATAAGACACACTAATGAAAATTTCTGGTTCTCTAAGACCAATGCTCGGATACCAACTGAAATGTCCCGTTCATATTGATTATAAACGTTCCATATTAATTGATTTCGTCGTGAGGTTTTGACCTCTATATGAGACATTTTTCAAAGACTGCATTCGATTTTAAAACAAACCATAACCTTTAAAATATTACGACGATTATCAAATAATGATAATCTAAAATATAGCGTTTTTCACACGACCATTACATAATGGTTTACAATAATATTACACATCAACATAAGTCTTCGAATGCAGTTTTTAAACAATATTATACAAGCATGGACTCCATATCTTGTCCTTAATTTAGTATGCAACAGCGGAAGCTCTTAATAATCACCTGAGAATAAACATGCTTAAAACATCAACAAAATTGTTGGTGAGTTATAGGTTTAACCTACATATTATTAAATCATAATAATAGACCACAAGATTTTATTTTTATAACACATCTTTTATCAGGCATTTCGCAAACTGCATAGAGATAAAAATCATTCATATGTTGAACACCTGGTAACCGACCTTAACAAGATACATATAGAATATCCCCATCATTCCGGGACTCTCATCGGATATGATAAATCGAAGTACTAAAGCATCCGTAACTCGGATGAGGCTTGTTGGGCCAAATAGATCTATCTTTAGGATTCGCGTCAATTAGGGGCCATTTCCCTAATTCTTAGGCTACCAAGCTAAAAAGGGGCATATTCGGTTCGATAATCCAACATAGAAAATATTTTTGATTACTTGTGTATATTTTGTAAAACATTTATAAAATCGCATGTATTCTCATCCCAAAAAAAATAATAGATTTTAAAAGTGGGACTATAACTCACTTTCACAGATTTTTACTTCGTCGGGAAGTAAGACTTGGCCACTGGTCGATTCACGAACCTAGAACAAATATGTACATATATATCAAAGTATGTTCAAAATATATTTACAACATTTTTTAATACGTTTTAATGTTTTAAATATTTTCAGTCAGCTGTCCTCGTTAGTGACCTACAACTAGTTGTCCATAGTTAGATGTACAGAAATAAATTAATATATATTATCTTGACCCAATCCACGACCCAGTGTATACACGTCTCAGGCTAGATTACAACTCAAATTATATATATTTTTGGAATCAACCTCAACCCTGTATAGCTAACTCCAACATTACTGCATATAGAGTGTCTATGGTTGTTCCAAATAATATATATAGATGGGTCGATATGATATGTCAAAACATTTTCATACGTGTCTATGGTATCCCAATATTACATAATATATTATAATACATTTATAATACAATATAAGTTAGCTAGGATATGATTTGTATAGATTTGTTACCAATTTTCACGTAGCTATAACAAGTAAAAATATCCAATCTTGTTTTACCCATAACTTCTTCGTTTTAAATCTGTTTTGAGTGAATCCAATTGCTATGGTTTCATATTGAACTTAAGTTTATGAATCTATACAGAAAAAGTATAAGTTTATAGTCGGAAATACAGGTTACAAGTTATTTTTGTAAAGGTAGTCATTTCAGTCGAAAGAACGACGTCTAGATGACCATTTTGGAAAACATACTTCCATTTTGAGTTTAATCATGATTTTTGGATATAGTTTCATGTTCATAAGAAAAATCATTTTCCCAGAAGAACAACTTTTAAATCAAAGTTTATCATAGTTTTTAATTAACTAACCCAAAACAGCCCGCGGTGTTACTATGACGGCGTATATCCAGTTTTACGGTGTTTTTCTTGTTTTCAGGTTTTAAATCATTAAGTTAGAATATCATATAGATATAGAACATGTGTTTAGTTGATTTTAAAAGTCAAGTTAGAAGGATTAACTTTTGTTTGCGAACAAGTTTAGAATTAACTACACTATGTTCTAGTGATTACAAGTTTAAATCTTTGAATAAGGTAGTTTTATATATATGAATCGAATGATGTTATGAACATCACTACTACCTCAGGTTTTGTGGATAAACCCACTGTAAATGAGAAAAATATATCTAGCTTCAAAGGATCCTTGGATGGCTTGAAAGTTCTTGAAGCAGAATCATGACACAAAAACAAGTTCAAGTAAGATTTTCACTCGAAATAAGATTGTTAGAGTTATAGAAATTGAATCAAAGTTTGAATATGAGTATTACCTTGTATTAGAAAGATATCTTACTATAAATAAGAAAGATTTCTTGAGGTTGGATGATCACTTTACAAGATTCGAAGTAAGCTAGCAAACTTGGAAGTATTCTTGATTTTATGAAACTAGAACTTATAGAATTTATGAAGAACACTTAGAACTTGAGAGAGATCAATTTGATGAAGAAAATTGATGAATGAAAGTGTTTGTAGGTGTTTTTGGTCGTTGGTATATGGATTAGATATAAAGGATGTGTAATTTTGTTTACATGTAAATAAGTCATGAATGATTACTAATATTTTTGTAATTTTATGAGATATTTCATGCTAGTTGCCAAATGATGGTTCTCACATGTGTTAGGTGACTCACATGGGCTACTAAGAGCTGATCATTGGAGTGTATATACCAATAGTACATACATCTAAAAGCTGTGTATTGTACGAGTACGAATACGGGTGCATACAAGTAGAATTGTTGTTGAAACTAAACCAGGATGTAATTGTAAGCATTTTTGTTAAGTAGAAGTATTTTGATAAGTGTCTTGAAGTCTTTAAAAAGTGTATAAATACATATTAAAACACTACATGTATATACATTTTAACTGAGTCATTAAGTCATCGTTAGTCGTTACATGTAAATGTTGTTTTGAAGCCTTGAGGTTAACGATCCTGTTAAGTGTTGTTAACCCATTGTTTATTATATCAAATGAGATGTTAAATTATTACATTATCATGATATTATGATATATTAATATATCTTAATATGATATATATACAATTAAATGTCGTTACAACGATAATCGTTACATATATGTCTCGTTTCGAAATCATTAAGTTAGTAGTCTTGTTTTTACATATGTAGTTCATTGTTAATATACTTAATAATATGTTTACTTATCATAATACCATGTTAACTATATATATATCCATATATATGACATCATATAGTTTTTACAATTTTTAACGTTCGTGAATTACCGGTCAACTTGGGTGGTCAATTGTCTATATAAAACCTATTTCAATTAATCAAGTCTTAACAAGTTTGATTGCTTAATATGTTGGAAAAACTTAATCATATAAATATCAATTTCATTTAATATATATAAACATGGAAAAGTTCGGGTCACTACAAAGGTACTACCTTAAATTATTCCTCTATCTCTGCCAGCTTACCATTAGCTTGTCCTATAGAATACTTAACTCTCATGGTTGTTAATGGCTTATCAGTCATAATACTAATGTTCTTAGATATAAGGTTTCTATCGCTCTAGTATTAAACATCTCTGAGACAATAAAAGGTTGTGATGAAACGTACCCAAACTAAAATCAGGATCCATGCGAGTCTCCATAGCTGAGATAACGATTGCTCTATCGCAAGTAAGTCCCAAGTTTTTCCTATTTGGGAACTTTTTCTTTAAGTGTCCAGGTTGTCTATATCTATAACAAATTTTTAGGTTATCAGTTTTGCAATCTAGGCCCTTCTTGTATAGTATCTGGGCTACGTGGTTATTCTTTCCCTACCTCTAACAGACCATAATGCGTATACTCAAGTGATCCCTACCAAAATTTTCCCTGAATCACCTCATATTTCTCATGTAGTAACATTGGAACTTCTGCATGATTTACTTCAATATAATCACGCTGGCCTGGCATCATTATATTGTACTAAATCGTATGTTTATTCCATATGGTCAATGTAACGTGATCACTTCCAGTTCTACTTAATTCATCTAACGGTGCTTTTTCTTATCTCAAAACAAAATCTACATAATTAATCTCACGGTTTCTCGGTGTGGGTGCGTAGGTTCCGTAGGTCATGCATCAATGCCTAAATGTCCCGAAATTTCTTCAAAATGTTCAGGTTCAGGTAACGTCATTAGTTTCCTTTCTAGAAATTCAATCTGGGTCTCGTGTCGAGTTGTACGTGTAGCAAGTAGTAATACGATATGTCTTGAGGCGACTCCCAAGTCTTTGGGTATGGCTGAGCATCAGTGAAAGACACTATGACCTTGTGAAAGGAGATGCCTTCCTGACTTCTCCAATGCCTAAGAGTGTTAGGGACCTAAGTCCAGAAGTGTCGTTAGATCGTCGAGTAGTGGTGAAGAATGAAAGAGATAAGTGACGGTCATGAAAGCGTACGGGATACGAGTCAACTTGCGAAAACTGAACAACCTTCTAATGTTCATACGTTATACGTGGCTAATTAGAGTGAGCTCGGGGTGCGGTTACTCCGACAAGTCCTCACATATCTCCTCCTCTAAGGATCAACTTTAGCGGGCATGTAATCCGAGGGGTACTCCTCCTAGATTGCGTGAAGTAATGTTTCGATCTCTGGAATGGTGGAGGGTATTAACATGTGGATTACAATACTAGTCCTTAGGGTTAGATGAGTGGGAAATGGGTTCAGTAAAACATCTGAACTAGGTAGGATAAATTCTCCAAGTCGGTACAGTGAATAGCAGACATGTAGCGAGCACGCAATCAGGCATAGTAACTACAGCAGCCTAGATCATCTACAGTAGTACATAGCATGGCAATAATAACAGTATCAAAAGAAGTAATGTGCAATCAAAAGCAGATGGTAGCATGCAGTAGTGAGAATAAGCAAAAGCATACAGCGAGTTTACATAGCAGTAAAAGGAAATGGTAGCATGCAGCAAGTTCATACAGCAGTAGAAGTAAGTAGTGGCATGCAGTAGTAATAAGCAGTAACATGCAGTAATATAACACAGTAGCATGCAGCAGGTTCCGCAAAAACAAGTAAACAAGCAAGTTGTAGATTAGTCCTATTAGTAAATCCTACTCGACTCGGTCAAGACGCACTAATGCAACCTAATTACCTACAACCAATGCTCTGATACCAAATGTGACGCCCCATACAAAACCATTTTGTACGGATCGTCAACAACATGATCATTACAAGGTCAAACACTATATGCTGTTTGAAAACAGTTTTGCATTCATGAAAAGATAGCGTTTTACAAAAGATAACGTGCTTCCTATGAATAGAAGCATAAACATAAGTACGTGACCCAAAGGTCGTTACAAAGCCATTGTTTGAAAATAATGTAAGTTGCGAATGCAAAATTAAAGTTCCATGATTGAGACATCTCTAAGTAATGCGGCAGAAATCTAACACAGCAGGTCCGTAACAGCAAGTCTAACACCAAGACAGCAAGTCTAACAACGGAAGCAACAACGTCTAAGCACCTGAGAAATACACGCTTAAAAGGTCAACACGAATGTTGGTGAGTGATAGTTTGTTTATAACCGGTAATGTAATGTAGACCACGAGATTTCAGTGCTTCAACTAGCATTTTAAATCAGTATTCAAAACAGTATGAAAAGTATATGCTTAACCGTGGGCACCCGGTAACTAGACTTAACATATGTATATCACCCCCTAAAAGTGCACTTGGCGAGTGCGTTTGTCCTCGAAGTATTAAACACCCATTGTCTGCTAGCGCGAATAGCCCGAGTGGGGTTGTCAAACCCTATGGATCCATATCTAAGATTCGCGTTCACGGTTAGGAAACCAATGATTAAACGTTACCGAGCTAAGGGGAATCTTTGTACCGTTTTGTAACCCACACATATATAAAGTTTAAGTACTCGTGTCTAGTATGTAAAACGTAAACAGCACATGTATTCTCAGTCCCAAAAATAGTAAAAGTAGTAAAGGGATGCTATAACTCACAGTGGATAAGCAGTAAAAGTCGATATGAAACGTATGCAAGTAGTAAGTCGGTCCGAAAGGTCGTCAACCTAAGTCAAAGGTCACTAGGTCAGTATGTTGTCCCCATAAGTTTAAAAGTGCATAAATTAAGTTTAAGTGTCATCATCATCATCATCATCATCATCATCATCATCATCATCATTATCATCAAAGCTAAGGTAAGTTTAACAAGAATAGAGATCGAAACAAAAGGCTGACTTTGGACAGTTGTTACGACCACTATACAAATCAAAAAGACACGTAGTCATCGTCCATGGCTCCGTATGTGAGTCCTCTAACTGCTGACCAATTTTCAGAACCTAACTTGTCTTCGTTTGACCGTGGCGGCGGTTTAAGTGCGATTAGGTCAGAATTTTCAACACGTCGTTACAATGGCGTAGTGACTTTCGGAAGGCTATAAATCCTAAACCGTATATCGGATTTAGGCGAGGCCTAAACGAAAAGTCATCTACTCGAAACGAACTATTTGAAAATCAACTTTCCAGAAGCCCAGAGAGTCTGATATGACCCAGAAAATTAGTAAACAAGTGCTCCAGTAGGATTCTTGGTGCTTGATGCTCATCACGGTTCTCATCCTTGATGCTTGTAGCTTCAAGTGTACAACTCATTGATGTGTTAGCATCACTTTGACCAAGATTCAACCATCAACACACAATATGTTAAGACCAAGTAAGAGTACAACTCACTTAAGAGTTTTAGAAGGATGATGAACCAAGGTTACATCATATTCTTAGTCTTAACACAAATACAAGTTCTATTTACAACTAAAACTACAAACTTTCCTTCAATCAAATAAGTATGAACACAAACTTAATCAAATAAAGTAATGGAATCCAAAGCTAGAGAGCTTGGATCCTTTCCACACAAGTTATGAGATTACAAAACTAGAAAGCTTGAATCTTTGGTGTTCTTGAAGATCTTGAAGCATAAAGCTTAGATCTTCAAGTTACATGAAGATCATGAACACAAGTTTTGATCTTTATAACAAAATAATGAGATCATAAGTTAGAAAACTTAGATCCAACAAAAGAAATGAAGATTCAAAGCTAGAAAGCTTGAATCTTGGTTGTTCTTGAAGATCCTTGAAGCATGAAGCTAGATCTTCAAGTTACATGAAGATTACAAACACAAGTTTGAATCTTTACAACAAAATAAAGAGATTAAAAGCTACAAGATTTAGATCTAACAAAATAAGTGAAGATTCAAAGATAGAAAGCTTGAATCTTCCAAGTTCTTGAAGGATTCAAATCTAAGTTTGAATCTACAAGATCTAAAAGCTAAAGAGCTTGATCTTATGAAGATGATGATGATGTTGTGTATGAAGAAGGAAGAAGAAGAAGAAAAATCAAGAAACTTACAAGTTTTAGAGTGAGAAAGACTAGAGGGAAAATAAGAGAGTAAGTGTGTGTAAATTGTGAATGAGAGCAAGTGTAAAATGCATGGAATTAGCTTGGTATTTATAGATAGATGGGATGTGGGAGGCTCCTTTGGCCGTAGGTTATGGGGGGACAAAATGGGGGACAAGATTTACTTTTTGGTTAATGGTTGTCTAAAGTTGGTGCTTATGTTAGGATCTCATGCAACATTAATGATAATGGTTAACAAAAATGCTAGTATGTTCCCTCTAATAAATGGGCATTTGTCTTACATATAATTGGGTCACTAGTCATTAATAATTGGGCTAATTAAATAGTCCACTAGCTAGAGTAGGGTGGGCTAAAGTCCAACAAGGTAGAAAGAACAACAAAACTAACTAGTGTGCTCTAGTAAATTACTAAACGTAATTAAGAATCCAAAAACCCAAGTAATTGTTATTATAAAATAACAATTAGTATTTCGTAGTCAAAATATTCCGATTACGACAAAAGTTAAACGTGTACACAGTACGCAGTTCGTTCTAAACGTCAAGTGACACTAACGGTCATAAAGGCTTCCGGGGATCAAGTTAAGTAACCTACGTACTTAAAAGCACGTTTTCACATATAAACAAAAGTAATCCACATGTACTAAGATCCCAGAGTATAATATGACACAGTACGCACAAAAATGCAGTTTCGTAAAAGCACAAAGCACAAAAGCAAGTCGAAAAAACAGGGTCGTTACATTAGGACTAAACCCAAAAACCTAAAAACTAAACCCTAAATCGGGTTAAATCTTGAAGGAAAAAAAACGTCACATTTGATGGGGAAAAAATGCTCGGAGAATAATATTCAGGAATAACATTACGCTCGAAGAATTAGTGTAATATGATGGACGTCCGGTGTAATATGATGACCGATGCATAAGACCATTTCCCGTTGAAAACTTATTGATTTTGGTTCTTCCAAATGAAATATCCACACACCCTTTTCAATGCTTGCCAAAGCTTGATTCCCCAACTCGAATTTATTTTTGCGTTTTTGCCAATAAATATTTCTTCGACACTAAGATTTGTAACCGGGTCGAGTTTCCATCATTTGTGTACCCGCTCCCAAATATCCATGGCGTGTTTACAAAAAATGAGAGCATGATCTAAAATTTCGATCCCGTCATCACATGTTGGACACCAGACTGAATTTAGGTCAATACCTCTTTTGTCTAATTCGGTTAAATTTAGAAGTCTTTTTAATTTTATTCTCCACGCGAAAATTTCTAACTTTTTTGTTACTAGATTATTTCACATTCGATTTTCTTCCAAGTTAGCTGTTACCAACGAAGCTTCATCAATGATACTTGATAAACGTTTTGTAGTAAATTTACGGCTATTGTCCAAAGCCCACGTCCAACAATCTAGTTCCCTATTTGGTTTTGTCAAGCCCAATAACTCTTCATTTATGTGACGCCCCGTACAAAACCATATTGTACGGATCATCAACAACAGGTCCATTACACGGTATAATACTATATGCTGTTTTAAAACAAGTTTTGCATTCATGAAAAGGTAACGTTTTTACCAACGTCAAATGTTTTACAAAAGATAACGTGCTTCTACGAATAGAAAGCATTAACATAAGTACGTGACACAAAGGTCATTACAATGCCATTGTTCAAAAATAACATAAGTTGTGAATGCAAAATAAAAGTTCCATGCTTGAGACATATCTAAACAATGCAGCGGAAGTCTAACACAACGAGTCTGTAACAGCAAGTCTATAACACCAAGACTATAACAGCAAGTCTAATAGCGGAAGCAACAATGTCTAAGCACCTGAGAAATACATGCTTTAAAATGTCAACACGAATGTTGGTGAGCTATAGTTTGTTTGTAATCAGCAATGTAATGTAGACCACGAGATTTCGTTTTCAAAACAGTATGAAAAGTATATGCTTGTCCGTGGGCACCCGGTAACTAACTTAACGTAAAATAAATATCACCCCCTAAAAGTACAGTTGGCGAGTGCGTATGTTCTCGAAGTATTAAACACCCATTAAATACTAGCACGACTAGCCCGAGTGGAGATGTCAAACCCTATGGATCTATATCTAAGATTCGCGTCTACCGGTTCAAAAACCAATAGTTAAACGTTACCAAGCTAAGGGGAAAATTTGTGCCGTTATGTCACTCACACATATATAAAGTTAAAGTACTCGTGTCTAGTATGTAAAACATAAAAAGCGAATGTATTCTTAGTCCCAAAAATAGTTCAAGTAATAAAGGAGCTATAACTCACAGTGAATGTGCGGTAAAATCGATACAAAAATGTAAGCAAGTAGTAAGTCGGTCCAAACAAGTAAGTTGGTCGATCCAAAAGGTCCTCAACCTAAGTCAATGGTTACTAAGTCGGTAAATTGTTCCCTAAAAGTTTAAAAGTAAATAAGTTAAGTCTTAAGTATCATCATCATAATCATCATTCGTAAAAGATAAAGTAAGTTTTCAACAAGAATAGAGATCGAAACAAAGGGCTGACTTCGGACAGCTGCTACGACCTCTATACAAACTAAAAAGATGTGTGGTCAGTGGATAAGGCTCCGTATATGAGTCTTCTTACCGCTTTCTAATTTTCAGATCCTAACTCGATGTCGTTTGACCGTGGCGATGGTTCAAGCGCGAGTAGGTCAGAAATTTCAGCACGTCGTTACGAAAGCGTAGTGATTTTCGGAAGGCTATAAATCCTAAACCGTATATCGGATTTAGGCGAGTCTTAAATAAAAAGTCATCTACTCGAACCGAATTATCTGAAAATCAACTTTCCAGAAGTCCTAGGAGTCTGATCAGACCCTGAAAAACAGAAAACAAGTGCTCCAGTGGGTTTCTTGGTGTTTGATGCTCATCACGGTTCTCATCCTTGATGCGTATAAGCCTCAAGTGTACAACTCTTTGATGTTTTAGCATCATTATGACCAAGTTTTAACCATCAACACATAACTAAAAGTAAAAGCTAACTTTTTACAAGTTTTGAACATCAAGGTTGTCTCTTTATTGTATAAACACAATAAAGCTTCAACCTTTGTCCTTTTGATACAAGTTTATGCATCTTCATCATATGAGATGATGAAGACTTGATTTTTTTACCATAAAAATCATAAAAAGGTTCCAAGTAAGTGAGATCTACAATAATAACTTAGATCTCAAGTGTTAAGAAATCCTAAGCTAGAAAGCTTGGATCTTTACAAGATTAATGAGACCATAAGCTAGAAAGCTAAGATCTAGTAAAAGTAATGAGATCATAAACTAAAAAGCTTAGATCTTTAACAAAATAATGAAACCCTAAGCTAGAAAGCTTGGATCTTTAATGTTCTTGAAGATCCTTAAAGCAAAAAAGCTAGATCTACAAGTTACATGAAGATCATAAACACAAGTTTTGATCTATTAACAAAATAAAGTGATCTTAAGCCTTAAAACTTAGATCCAACAAAATAATGAAGATTCAAAGCTAAAAAGCTTGAATCTTTCATGCTCTTGAAGATTTTAAATCAAAGTTTGAATCGACAAGATGTAACAAGATCAAAAAGCTAAAAAGCTTGATCCTTTGATGATGATGATGATGTTGAAATTAAAGAAGAAAAAGAAGAAGAAATAAAATTCAAGAACTTACAATTTTAGTTTGAGGAAGACTAGAGAGAATATTAGAGAGCAAGTGTGTGTAAAATGAGAATGAGATCAAATGTGAAATGAAAGAATAAGGCTTGTATTTATAGTGGTGGAGGGGTGGTTTGGTGTCTCCAAAACCGTAGGCCAAGGGGGGGATAAGGGGGAAAACTTTTTGCTTTTTGCATGGTGGTGGTCTAAAGGTGGTGCTAGTTGTTGGGATCCCATGCAACATATGTAGTAATGGTTAACAAAAATGCTAGTATGTTGGCTCATCTTAATGGGTTTTTGTCCTACATCTTAATGGATCATAAATCCATTAAAGTTGGGCTAATTTAATAGTCCATTAACTAGAGTAGGGTGGGCTTAAGTCCATTAAGGTAAAGAGTCCATTAAGACTAACTAGTGTGCATTAGTAAATTACTAAGCGTAATTAAGCAACCAATAAGCCAAGTAATTGTCATTAGAAAATAAAAATTAGTATTACGTAGTCATAATATTCCAATTATGACCAAATTTTAACGTGTACAAAGTACATAGCTCGTTTTAAACAACAAGTGACACTAACGGTCGTAAACGCATTCGGGGATGAAGTTAAGTGATTACGCACTTAACAACACGTTGTAAGATACTAACGAAAGTAATTAGTCATGAATAATGATCCCAGAATATAATCTAACTCAGTACGCACAAATACGCAGTTTTGTGAAAGTAATAAGCATAAATATAAGTCGAAAAAGTTGGGTTGTTACAATTTAGCTCCAACAACTCATGATAATTCGCATCCAGTTTTCTTGGAGTAAACAAACTAAACCATCCCAAACAATCTTGTCTTTAACCGTGCATTCATTCGTCAATTCAAGAAGGTACAGCCTTTTGAATCTACATTTTAAACTAGAACCACCAAGCCAAATATCGTCCAAAAATTTCATGTCCTCCCCGTTACCGATTTCCATTTGAAACTTTTTTTTAAATTGATTCCAAGATTACTCAAATCTTAACCGTTTTTGATGATAGAGTACCACGTCGAACCATGAAAAGACCGATTCACATTTGTCGAAACACAATGTTCATCCAATCCCCCATGATTTCCGTAAATATTCTTGATTAGTTTAACCCGTAATGCATGGTTTTCTTTTTTAAAACGTCACCACCATTTGCCTAGAAGTGCTCGAACCATTTTGTGAACCTATACCCTACCCTCCTGACTCGAATGAACTAATAGTGTGTTCCCATTTGACCCATTTTATTTTTGAGTTGTCACCCGTCCCGCCCCAAAATAAAATACGACGAAGTTTTTCAAGTGAGTTCAACACACCTTAGGGAGATCGGTACTATGAGAAAAAAATACAACGAGAGACTGTTAAAAATGACTTAATGAGTGTTTGACGACCTCCTAAAGATAATGATTTTTTATTTCCATTCCGAGAGTCTAGACCGAAACTTTTCGATAACTGGATCTCAATCACCGGCTTTGTTCACCTATATATGTATATAGGCTAGTTACAAATTTATTGAATCATCTTTATGTGTCACTCATATGGGTTCATAGTAGAATTTATAATCTGAACAAAAAGTGAATAAAAAGCTACCATCTTAGTGGTGTATCCTTAGGGATACATGCATAAAAAAATCATTTTTGTACAAAAGAAAGGATCGAAACGCATAAAAGATGATGATTTTGGCAGTTTTTTAACATTATCCGTCCAATGCTCAGCAGGCCGCTCAGCGTCATGCGTAAGCCCTGTAGGAAGATTCTATGCTTAAGCCCTTTGATTAAGCGTGTGAACGGCACACACCACGTTAGCACACACCAAAGGCGGTTCCGGATATATCGCATAACTGCATTAATCAACGTTTGACACGTGTTCCCAAGAATTTCGGACATTCTACACCTATGAATAGACCTCCTGGGTCACCACATGTCATATCTAAACTTCAGTTAGAGAGAAGTACACTTTCTCTCTCACACAGTACTTTCTCACTCTAAAACTTTACCCGCTTAGCAACAGAACGCTACACGGACCAATTACAGTTTGGTTCAAAGACTGATTGAGGCCATCCCATAGATTTCTCATTCGTGTTTCGGGTCTGCAGGGATCTAATCCCGAGGGCAAACATCAGTCGACAGCATATTGCTCAACGCTAGGCTGTTATGGTATTGTACTGGTACCTTTCATCCGCTATACGAAAAATAGTACCAACATATGGCGCCATCCGTTCTAAAGAATCAATCAACTCTCAAGAGCAAAACAAATAACAATAATTAGAAAATACCTGTTGAAGCAAATATGATATATAAATGGCAAGCCGGACAACGCAGAAAAGCAGAAACTTTAGAAGACTGGAAGCAAGAATTAATTGCTTTCCCTTCTTTGTTTAACACTAACCCTTCTAATGCTCCCGTAGTCATTGAAGCTCGAATAGCAAATTGTATTGTTGGAGGGATATACACGGATATTGGAGCAAGAGCAGATATAATGTACGAACATTGTTTTGTACAATTACCGAAAAGAGTGAAAGAAACAATGAAAGACACACTTATTCCTTTGACAAGTTTTGCAAATTATCCATCATGGTCAGAAGGAAGCATACTCTTAGAAGTGGTGTTAGGAAAATCGCCATTTAAAAGAGCAGCTCATATTGAGTTTTTTATGGTAAAAGCAAATTCACAATATAATGTCATTTTGGGTCGATCAGCCATGATGACTTTTGGGGCTGTCACATCAACAGTACATGGAATGATGAAGTTTCTCACGCCAGCTAGAATAGCAACGCTATACGCTGAACTGAAAAGAACAATTGAATGCGTGCAAATAAATCGTACAACTGTTAAGCCAATTATTCATGATGATGGACCAGTTTCACCAAATTCTGCATTCCCAGAACAAAAAATTATCATTGGGAACACATTAACAAAAGAAACAAAAGAAAAGCTTTACAATATTTTAGCAGCCAACATAGATGTATTTGCATGGCAAGTTTCTGATATGACTGGAGTACCACGACATATTGCTGAGCATAAGCTTAACATGAATCTGAATATTCCACCAGTTTGTCAAAAGAAAAGAGGCATGGCCCCTGACGGACCAAGTTTCTTAGAGAAGAGGTTAAAAATTTGGTGGATGCTGGCATTTTAAAAGAAGTTAAGTATCAAACTTGGGTTGCAAATCCGG
This sequence comes from Rutidosis leptorrhynchoides, assembly GCF_046630445.1. Taxonomy (NCBI): domain Eukaryota; kingdom Viridiplantae; phylum Streptophyta; class Magnoliopsida; order Asterales; family Asteraceae; genus Rutidosis; species Rutidosis leptorrhynchoides. Next base: position 57,481,662 of record NC_092342.1, read on the forward strand.
TGATGGTAAGGAAACCAGACAACACATGGAGGATGTGTGTAGATTTTACAGACATCAATAAATCTTGTCCGAAGGATAATTATCCCTTGCCAGAAATAGATTGGATAGTGGAGTCTTTAAGTGGATATCGATTTAAGTCTTTTTTGGATGCTTACAAGGGATATCACCAGATCCCCATGGCAGTACGGTAGGATAAAACAGCTTTTCACACGGCGGATGGAATACGTTGTTATGTGAAAATGCCCTTTGCATTGAAGAATGCAGGAGCAACTTACCAGCGTGTAATTGATATGGCATTTAGAGATCAAATAGGCAGGAATGTAGAAGCCTATGTTGATGACATTTTTATCAAAAGCAACACGGAGGAAAGTATGCTTAGGGATATTCTTGAGACTTTTGAGTCATTACGAAAGATTAACATGAAGTTAAATCCTAAGAAATGCACTTTTGGTGTAGAGGAAGGCAAATTTTTAGGTCATGTTGTTACGTGACAACCCGGAAATTTCTGATCAAATTTAAACTTAATCTTTGTATGATTAACGTTTCCGACATGATAAGCAAAGCCTGTAAAACTAAATCTCAAATTTTTTGAAATAGTTTCATATATTCAATTACCCATCGACTGTTCTCGACGATTCGTGAACAATTATATGTAAATAGATACATATATATACTATAACTTGAAAGCGTAACAAGTTTTAATTGTATGATACCGTACATTAAACTTATTAGTTTAAATATCTATTTGAATATTTATGATAGGTTGGAATATTAATTTCATGAATAACTTGCGACGTGTATTTAAAACGTGTTTATCGAATATATATTAACTTGGTTATAAAATGTTTGATAATACTATTATTGTTGTAAATAACGAGAATATGATTTATAGAAGTAAATGACCAAAACACTCAAATGTATAAGTCATATTTCGAGTGATATAGTTTATGGATAATTTAAGTCTATATTTTGACAAAGGTACGAGTCACGAAACGTAAAGTACAAGTTTTCTCAGTATACGAAAGGACGTTTGAAAAACCGGAACCGGGACATAAGTCGAGCGATGACGTACGACTTATCGGAACAAAAATTACAAGTCAACTATGCACGAGAATTTAATATAATATATAAATAAATATATAAATTAAATATATTATATATATTATATAATAATATGTCAACAAACAAGAAAACAAAAGAAAGTGAGCTGTCCAGACAGGCCATGCGATCGCATGGCATTTGTACTGGAAGCCCATGCGATCGTATGGGATCCAATTTCAGCAAAAGTCCTATAAATGCTCCAGTTTTTGCCGAATGTTTTACACTCTTTCAATTTCTCTGTCTCTATTATTATTATTATTATTATTATTATTATTATTATTATTATTATTATTATTATTAATCTTATTACTATTAGTAATATACATAAAATATTACGACGAGGTTATTAGCGGGTTATTTTCAAAACGAGTTTTGAGCAGAATAGAGCTAAGGAAATAATGGGTTACAGCTATGGAGTTTATGAGTAATGTTCGTGGGTATTGTTCGCAAGTCAAACCTAGTGTTTATCATCTCCGTTACGTCTACGTACTTTCCTGCAATATTGAATCACAATATTGATACGTGAGCATTCATATCTTATCTTTTATATATTAATAGTGTATCCATGTCTAAGTGCTCGAGTATATATGTTTATGCATGCTTGTATGCTTCATTTTGCCATTTGATAGTTTATGATGAATCACGAATTTAATACATATACTACTGATAAAAAGTATATGATATGCATGTTTTTGGAAAGCTGGCGAAAAATCAATAACTTTTCATTTAGAAATCGCGTAATTTCGATGAACGAATTAAAAGATATGATCAACTGAATTATGATTGACGTTAATTTAAATTGCTTTTGAATCTGCAATTAAGATTTAAACAACTTGGTTATGAGATTAATAAAGTGGATTTTTAAATATTACCAGCCGAGTAAATGAATCCTTATATAAGGCACGTCTCGTTTTGTTGAACAATTGTCAAAATTGACTGTTTTAATCATATTTTAAAGCCTTATAAAAACTATAGTCTAATTTTACAAGTATTGGGAAACTATGTGAAATGTTAAAATGTTTCAATTGCCATGATCATTCAACTATAGTATTGAGTCAGATTAACTTGTTGAAACGACTTTTGATAACTTTTGTATGTCGATCTCGAGCATTAGGATTGTGATACACTATGACCTGACCTAGCTTGATAGACATTTATTGACCAACATATGTTCTCTAGGTTGAGATCTACAGTTATTTGGTATTCCGAGTTTCGGTCACATTTCGGTGAACGACTTTATGTGCTGCTAAGGTGAGTTTCATTTGCCCTTTCTACCCTTTACATTTTTGGGCTGAGAATACATGCAAATGCTTTATTAACTGTTTTACAATATTTATATGCGTGAGTTTCATTTGCTCCCTTTTTAAATGCTTTTGCAATCTATATTTTTGGGCCGAGAATACATGCACTTTATTTTAAATGCAATGGATACAAGTACATACTTAATTCTACACTGAGTTTGAACCGAAAATCCCTTAGCTTTGGTAACTAGTAACTGCCGGTTATAAGAAATGGTGGGCGTGAGTAGTTGTATATGGATCCATAGGACTTGACATCCCCGTCTGTTCCAGGTATAGAAACCCTAGCCTGAACTATAAAACAGACGTATGCTATTTGAGGTTAGTACACGTTAGTTTGTGTGTATTGTACATGTTGGTTGCATGTATGTTAAAACAAGGGTATTTATTATATAGACGTTAAAGTTTAGTTAACAAGGGTGCTCAATCTTGTAGAATATTTTGATAAACGTTTCTGGATGAAACAACTGAAATCTTGTGATCCACCTTTATATACAGATTATGCGCAACATTAAAACTATGAACTCACCAACCTTTGTGTTGACACTTGAAAGCATGTTTATTCTCAGGTTCCTAGAAGTCTTCTGCTATTTGCTTATATGTTATACAAGCTATGTGCATGGAGTCATATATGATTTATTCGAGAAAACGTTGCATTCACAAAATCATCACCATGTATCTATTTTGACTGCATTGTCAACGGAAGTATTAGTGTAAACTATTATTTACGGTAATTGTCTATATGTAGAAATCATCAGATGTTGAAAACCTTAGATTTAAATATTCATTTATGGTGTGTCTTTTCCAAAGAATGCAATGTTTGTAAAACGTATCATATAGAGGTCAAATACCTCGCAATGAAATTGATGAATGACGTATTCGTCCATATGGATTTGGAGCGATCGTCACAGTTGGTATCAGAGCGTTGGTCCTACTGAACCAGGTCTTGCATGAGTGTGTCTAACTGATAGTTGTTAGGATGCATTAGCAACTCTGGACTTCGACCGTGTCTGCATGTTAAAAGTTTTGCTTATCATTTCTTGTCGAAAATTACATGCTTATCATTCTTAAGTCTAGACACGTTTTCCTGCATTTATTGCATAAATAGTGTATAGATAAAATTTCATATCTTAGCGTATCTGTTACTGTAAACTTTTCCTGACATCTTCTGAAAATTTCTCCGTGATTTATGGAATTTGGTATTATATATACATATGTAAATTATGTATTGAAGAATACCAAACTAAATTCTATAATCTAATTCATATCAAAAATCATCTCCCTAATTATACAATATGGATCCCGTATCTAGTTCAAATTCCTTAAACTCCGACAGCTATTCCGATATGGATATTCACCTGAATTCCGAAGAAAGTGTAACCGGACTGGATCAACCAATCGGCCATCACCTATTCTGGATGAATTGGGGATGGGTTTGTAGCTTGCTTAGTCATTGGAGATAAGAAGAAGGTGATCCCTTCCATCCACCACATTTCCCTCTAGGCGAAGAACCTGAAGCACTTACCGGCGAACCTGTTCGAGACACCATTTTCTCTCTCATTTCCAGAGTATCTCGTCACGATAATATACTATCTCAAATTCTGAATCTTATTCATCCGCTCTTCCGAACCAACAATCATCCCGATGTAATAGAAGAAGTCAACGAGCTTCGCGCTCGGGTAGTGGCTTTGGAGAATATGGTGCAAAGGTTACAAGCACCAGCAGCATCACCGGCATCAACAGTACCACTGACAACAACACCAACAGTACCATTACCACCACCAACAACAATCGCATCGCAAACCTCAACTTCACAATCTGTCCCACGAGCATCAATGTCATACGCCCTATAGATACCAAGGAATATCAACAACAACAAACGATGAAGTATTGATTCATAACTTCATCGAAGAAATATTCTGCAGAGAATATGTAGTTTCTAAAAGTTTTAGAGATTATATATTATAATGTAAATTGAAAATTAGAAGTGGGCGGATAGAAATAATAAAGTGAAACTCTGACAGGAATAGTGCGCAATTTACAAGCTAGACTTGTTATACAAGCAGCATCAACAGTACCATCAACATCACCAGCACCGTCAGTACCGTCAGCATCATCAGCACTAGCAGCATCTATAACATCATAAGCTCTGCCAGTTCAAGAAAGCACTGTGGACATCATTACGAGTCAACAGCGAGTGTATTGTATCAATGAGTTATGAAGTATTAACTCAATTCCTCTAAAGAATTTATATGTATATCTTATATATATAAATTTTAAAACCATCATAAATCTTTACGTACTAAGCTATTATGTATGAATTGAAAAAGGTTAAATATTACTCGGTTAAACTCATATTACTAATATGCTATGATGTACATCCTTCGTTAACAACTTAACCTTCGTTAACTACAATCTCTGTTTCAACTCAATGAATTCCATTTCATAATAAACCAAGTGTATTATTCAATTACATAATCGATTTTACATTTTCATTTTTGATGTACTCGAAACTTTCCAGAAAATATCATCTGTGCCTTGTAAGGTTCACAAAAATTCCACGAGCATCAACATCCTTCACCGAGGAATAAGAATGAATAATGAAGTAACGATTACATTAGCGAAATACTCTGCAAAGATTATGTAATCTTTAATGTTTTAGAGATTAATCATTTCTAAGTCAAGCCAAAAATCAAATGAGCTTAATATGATATTAACTCATTAAATCTGTATTACATCTGAAGAAAAATATACATACATATATTTTCATAAAGACTGTAATGAAAATTCTTTTGTAAAAAATATTATTTGTGAAATTCTTTAACGGGTAGGTAATATCCGGGAAATATATAAGTTCACAATTAATATGTTACACTGTACATTCTTCAACTTGATTCAAAAATTATTAACAATGCTCACAACGATATACAATCGTTTTCATACAAATTCAATTACATATTCTGATATTGACGGATCAGAATCCAAGTCATAACTCTGAACCGGTGACATCATTCTTAGATCTCTACATCTTTCAAAGCAATACTTTGACTTCAAAACTGTGCGAGATCCTTTAGCTTAGTTATTACCGAAAATAATCTTGCAATCCTTTTCAAAGTATCCAGTTTTATCACACTTCCAACCAGTCAACTTCGACTTTTCAGATTAGCCTTATTATAACCTTGACATATACGTTCTTGCTACCGTGGAACCTTTCATATCCCACCACATTAGCAGTAAATTTACCAACAACTTCATTGATCCTTGACCTTCCGAAAAATCCTTATACTCATTGAAACCCTATCATATATTCATCCACATCTTGTAACAATAATTGCCATACCAGCTACCGGGAATTAGCAATCAGTATTTCAAATTTCGCAGCAATTCTACGCCAACAGTTATATGTACATATAATGTAACGACCCTGGATTTTCCAACGTTAATTATTAATAATTATTATTATTAATACTCGTGATTAAACAAATGTATGTTATTACATTTACTTGTTGCCATGATTAACCGTACTTGACTTTAAATGCCCGAAACGTCTTTGTGACATACGTACAGTACATGAATAATATTTTCAAATATTATTTACATTCATGATTAATTTTATTAATCATTTTAATTAACTATGGTTATTATTTAGTTACTTGGGCTTTAATTGAATCAACTTGTTAATTACTTGAACTTGGGCCTTTATTAGTGTTAATGGACTTAAGAAGCCCACCCTACTTCTTTGTGGACTTATTAGCCCAATACTTCATGTAAGTATTACATTTGGAACTTAACTAGTTAGTTTAAGGTAATAGGAATCTAGTTACCACCTTATCCCCATGCAAGCTCCCTTATTATCCAACTTTTAAGGCTTTACATACATGAAACTAGTGGACTAATCCTCTCCCCCTTACCCTTGATCAAACCGTCGGCCATATGGCATGAAAGGGGAGTTTTCAGTTACCACCGGACCTACTGTTTTACTATTTCTTTGTCTGACTCGTATGACCTGGGCTACTGTAAAGATAATTTTCAGATATCTCTGTTCTATTAGATAACTTTTCATTTAGGACTCGTCTTAATCCGAGTTACGGTTTAGGATTTATGGCCCTCCGATCGTCACTATGTCTTTTAACGTTGTGCTGAAAATTCTGACCTACTCGCACTTAGACCGTCGCCACGGTCAAACAAAGACGAGTTTGCTTCTGGGATTTTTACCACAACTAAAGGACTCATATACAGAGCCATGGCCACTGGTCTCACCTTATTTCAGTAGGTATAGAGGCCGTGGTGACTGATCGAACTCAGCCTTTGTTTTAAACTCTTTTCATGAACGAAACTTACTTTACGCCTTTTGTTTGATGATGAATGATGATGACCCTTAAAACCTAATTTACATACTTTTAAACCTTTTGGGATGATTTACTGGCTTAGTACTATTTGACTTAGGTTGAGGACTTTCCGGACCTACACACTTGCTTATTTCCCGAGTCATACTTTACCGCTACTTTATCATTGTGAGTTATAGCATTCCCTTTTTACTTTAACTATTTTGGGAACTGAGAATACATGTGCATTTTACATTTTACATACTAGGCACGAGTACTTAAACTTATATATGTGTGGGTTATACAATGGCATAAATATTCCCTTTAGCTCAGTAACGTTTAGTCATTGGTTTTTGAACCGGTGAACGCGAATCTTAGATATGGATCCATAGGGTTTGACATCCCTACTCGGGCTAGTAGTGCTAGCATTTAATGGGTGTTTAATACTTCGTATACATACGCACTTGCCAAGTGTACTTTCAGGGGGTATAAACGTTAAGTTAGTTACCAAGTGCCCACGGTTAACATATACTTTATCATACTGTTTTGAAACGCTCTTTGTAGCACTGAAATCTCGTGGTCTACCTTACATACTGTTACACTTAAACTATAGCTCACCAACCTTTGTGTTGACGTTTTTAAGCATGTTTTTCTCAGGTGATTAAGGTTAGCTGCTTCCGCTGTGTACTAATCTTGCTGTAGACACCCGCTGCTCTAGAGTTATCACCGCATGGAATGTTTATCTGCATTCATAACTTTAATACTTTTGAACAATGATTTATAACGACCTAAGGGTCATGTACTACTATTATTTGCTTCTGTTCATTGAAGCATACTTTTGATGTAAAACATTTGACGTTAGTTATGACGTCACCTTTTATCATGAACGCAAACTTGTTTTGAAAACGCATATAGTGTTTGACCTTGTAATGATCTTGTTGTTGAAGATTCGTACACGATGGCTTTGTACGGGGCATCACATTTGGTATCAGAGCATTGGTTGTAGGGAATTAGGTTGCATTAGTGAGTCTAAGACCGACCCGAGTAGGATTCACTAATATGACTAATCTACAACTTGCTAGTTTACTTGTTTTCGCTGAACTTACTGCATGCTGCTGCTTACTTTTACTGCTATATGCCGTATGCTACTACACGATTTCACTACTGCATGATATTACTTGCTTTCAATTGCATGCTACTTCTGTACAATTTACTGTTATTGCCATGCTATTTACCGTTATACATGATTTAGACTGTTGGCCTAATACGTGCTTGCTTTATGACTAACTGACATGGAAAATTTATTTTTCCTTGTTCAGATGTCGGATATTCCACCTGCTATCATTTTGGGCAGTTCAGACTCGTCAGCCACCCCACATACTGCTGCTGCCGACACACCGATCCCGTTGCCTACTAGTGACCCCGGCGCTTCATCTTCCGGAGCTAACAGCCATTGCCCCAGTGGTTACTTCTAACGGAACCCAGGACCCTCCGGAGATTCCAGCTCCATCTGCCCCCGGACCCCCGGTGTCACAGCCCCGCTCCGGTGAGATTGTGATTCCCGCGGAATTCGGGGAAGGTCCATTCCGTAACCGGTATCGCCATTGGTGCCGACGCGCCCCTGATGGACGTCTCATTCCGATCGGACCCGCCCGTTACCGACAGATGATAGCCGCCCAAGGAGTGCCGCCCGTACAGTCACCACCACATGATTCGGACGACCCATTATCCGCTGATCCTTTATCCGATGACTCATCCACAGACGAATCGAGTGACGATGACTCCGACGAGGAGGACCCTGACGCACCTGTACAGCCACCCTCCACCCCGCCGAAGAAGCAGTATCGCTTCGACGGTACTATTATTCTGGGAATCAACGGAGGACGAGCATTCACTGACGCATTTGGTCAGCGTCGTAGGGTTACTGCCCGTAAGCGGCTTGTGCCATACCCTGCCAACCCACTCGTGTGTAAGGCACCCCATTACGTACTGACTATTTTTGGAGCCGGACCGTCTACATCTGCACCACCGGCACCACCTGCACCGCCCGCCCTACCATCTCCCACTGTCGAGGAATTGACAAGGGAGGTGGAGATCCTCCGAGCTCGGGTAGCTGAGCTCGAGGAGCAGATGTCCCATGTATTGGACATCCTACACCCACCATCACCGTAGGACTTTTGTATTTAGATTTCATTATGTAATCTAGTTGTAGTTTTATGTTTCACTTATGTATTGTACGAACTTATACAGATATATGCAACTTATTATTAATGAATGGAACTTTGCGTTATTTAATTCTTGCACGATGTTCTATTTATGTTACTATATGATTCTGTGGTATTTGTACCTGGATTGCATTACTTAATAAACATGTGATGTGTTGATTCCATGTTGGTTACCATATACTGTATTATTACTATTTGCATACTGGATTTTGACTTGAGTCAAAATTTTTGTTTAGAACATCATGGTCAACGGACGATAAACACCTACCACCGCCCAAATCGAAGAGATGATTGCCGAAAGGGTAGCCGCAGCCATTGCGGAAATGCAACCGCCACCACCACCGCCACCACCACCGCCACCGGTTATTCAGCCCGTTCGTAATGGGTGTACGTACAAAGAGTTCCAAAGCTGTAATCCACATAACTTTAGCGAAACCGAGGGGCCAGTTGGTCTCACTAGGTGGTTTGAAAAACTTGAATCTGTATTCCGATTCAGCAACTGTTCCGAGTCCAACAAAACCAACTTTGCTTCATGTACACTGGCGGATGGCGCCCTCACTTGGTGGAACACAATGGCACAAGCAAGGGGTATCGATGAGGCGTTTGCTACCCCATGGGAAGAGTTTAAGTGTGCCATGATTGAGGAATATTGTCTGAGAACCAAGATACAAAAGATGGAGATGGAATTTATGCAGTTAAAGGCCATTGGGAACGACCTTGATAGCTACAACCGGAGATTTTTGGAATTACCCCTGATGTGTCCTACAATGGTCACCCCGGAATTCAAGCGTATGGAAAGGTACTTCTGGGGACTTCCTAAGAGCATTAAGGGAAACGTCACCTCGTCAAAACCACCCAATGTCCCAGAGGCAATGCGCATGTGAAAGGATCCGAAACTAATCATCCGGACGTTGTCCATATTGATTACAAACGAATTACAATAGTTGATAACATTGCGAGGTACTTGCCCTCTATATGATACATCTTACAAACGTTGCATTTATTCTTAAAAGGCAATCTATAGTTACATCCAGAATTGACATAATCGCCTGACATTTCATAATATTCAAATGATCTAAACCGCCATTTACTTAATAATAGTCTCTATGAACTTCAATGACTCGAATGCAACGCCTTATGATATAAGTCCTTAATAGCCTCAAGTAGTATCCTTAGTACGAGCTAATGCACAGCGGAAGACTTAATTCATACCTGAGAATAACATGCTTTAAAATGTCAACATAAAGTTGGTGAGATATAGGTTTAATGCCGGCAGCGATATATATATATATATAGACCACAAGATTTCATATATAAACATTTTCATAAAAATATTCTAAGTGGTTGAGCACTTGGTAACCATACTTAACATTCAATCACGTCGCATATTCCCTTTAATATGAAATCTTACTACACCGTACCAAGTGTAGTCACAAAACGAAGTACTGTGCAATCGTTGAATACTGGTCGTCCAGTCCGGTTGGGGTTGTCAGGCCCGATAGATCTATCAACAGGATTTGCGTTTACAATACCGCTGTAAATATTAGTTACCAAGCTACAGGGAAGTATGCCAGTGGTACAACTCAACGTAGAATATATTTTTCAGTTACTTGTGTCCATATCGTAAAACATAAAATACATGTATTCTCATCCCGAAATATTTAGAGTTTAAAAGTGGGACTATATACTCACTGTTGTCTTGAAGATATAAATATTTTGACTTGGTCTTCCGGTTAATATCACGAACCTATCCATATATAATATATCAATATATTTTCATTTTTAAACAATCGTCACATATATATATACTTGTTATACTTTTAATACTTTTAATAATTCCTTAGTCCGTAGTTAGCAGTCCGATGTTAGTAATTCAATTTTAATGGTTCATTTTTAGGTGTTTAATAAACCCCCAATGAAATGAATAAAACTCCCATCGTATATGTATTGGTCGAGATTAATCTTGACCCACGGTACCGGTGTTGTCAAATGACGTGTTGCGTACATAAAGTACCGGTGTTGTCAAATGACGTGTTGCGTACAATCATGGGATCTTATGATTAATCTTCTCGTATTGTTTACGGGTGATCCTGAACCATATAAAATTGAATTATGAGTACATATATATAAAATATCATGTTATCTTAGAAAGATGTGATTTATTTAATTTCTCCCAATTATTTTCGTGGCTAAACTAGTCTTGGATATCCGATTTTGTTTCGGTCATAGTTTCTTCGTTACAACTCCGTTTTTGTTGATTCAACTTGCCATCTCCTTGGATCGAGTCCCTCTTTAAGACTATGAACTGTAAATACCTTAGTATGTATTCAAAATCACACGGCATAGGTGAAACTTTAGTGAAACTTATGAAGTTAAACATTTTTGTTACAAAAATATCATTTAATGACCATTTTTCTAAAAATACCTATACTTTGAATTAAATCATGAAATTTTTATGTGTTAACATATTTATAGTAAAAATCATTTTTCCAGAAAATAAACCTCCAATTCAAAGTTTAAGATGGTTTTTAATTATCCAACCCAAAACAGTCCCCGGTTGCACTCCGACGTCGTAAAAACAGTTTTTAAGGTATTCTTTGAAAAACCAAGTTTTACCTTGTTAAATTAGCATATAATTAAGTTATATTACAGGTCTTGAAGTATTTTAAAAGTTAAGTTAGAAGGATCTATTTAGTTTGCAAACAAGTTTGAAAACTTTCAAACTATGTTCTTGTTGTTAAAATTTTATACCACAAAATAAGATAGCTATATATATATGAATCGAATAAGGTTATGAACATAGTTACTACCTCAAGTTCCTTGGACAAGGTTGCTGTAAAAGAGGAGTAAGAACCTAGAACCAAAAGGGTGATGGAAGTGGATGAAAGATTGGAAGTAAGTTTGTGTTCTTGGAAGGATTTCTTGAAGTGTTTTTGTATGGTTTTCTTATGGTGATTAAGTAAGGTTTTTGAAGCTAAATGATGGGGAAAATGCTTGTAGATGATCAAGTATGAAGTTAAGAGTATTTTGAGAGAGAAATGGGAGTGTAAGTATGAGAAAATGGGGTGAAGAAATGGTGTGCATGCATAAAAACGTTTTTAGTATATAAAGAAAAAAAATGATACCTAACTTTGTTTTCTTGCTAAATAATTCATGCTACTTGACAAATGGTTGGTTCCACATGTTTTTTAATCATTTAAGGCTGCTAAGGAGCAGATTTTTATTGGTATATACCAATAGTAAATACATCTAGAAGCTGCGTATGATACGGGTACATATACCCTAAATATACGTGTAGAAATCTTTGAGAAAACGGAACGAGGATTCAAATATAGCTATCTTTTGTGAATATACTTATATTGTTTTATGTATTTAAGTCCTTAAAAGTGATTAAATACATTACTTATACGTTATATGTATAAACATTATAAGTCATAAGTATTTATATCAAATAACGTTATGTATGGTTATTGTTTTGAAAACTTAAGTTAGTAGTTTCAAAATATACTTATAACTTATTGTTATTAATACAAAATGAGATATTAAAACATCCATAAACCATGTTAAATATGTATATATACATATATATACACAAACGTATAATTATCATATGTTATATAGTTCGTGATATCATCGGTCAAACGTTGTGTAAAACTCTTTTCGAAAACATAAGTCTCAACAATTTGGATTGCTTATCATGTTGGTAGGTTTAATTTATGTAAATATTAATCTTATAAGTATAGAACGATCGAAAAAGTGCGGGTCAACTTTAGGGTTTTTGCTTATCGTGTCGGAACCATATAGAGATTAGAGTTTAAATTTGGTCGGAAATTTCCGGGTCGTTACAGTACCCATCCGTTAAAGAAATTTCGTCCTCGAAATTTGGTAGAGGTTGTCATAAATAACAATAGGAATGTTTTCATGACGAATATGAGGTAATAATGAAATTTTATCATTATTGAAAGATTTAGATAAAACGATTTGGTTATGTGAGACGCACGAGCGAAGCTATCACAAAAGAGTGAAATGAGTAAATATAGAATTGTTGTAACCGATGACGTGATTATGATCGATTTCCGGGATTTAAGGGTTTTAAAGAAAATCTTATGTAATAAGATTTAGTTTTGCGGCGATCAGGATCTTCTTTGATTTAACGCGGCAATCTGTTTTGATTTCTTTGTCGAATATTTCACTATAAATTTACCTCCTTCCCTTTCTTTCTTCCCACATCTTCTATTCTTTCTCTTTAGTTCCTACTTTAAGACATTCGCTAATATGCTCCATCCCATTCTAACCCTTGTTATATTTCTAACTTTCATATCTTTCATTCTTCTTTTTCATCTATCACCAGAAGAATCTATTCTCTTTTATCCTTTCCTTGGAATTATAATGTTTTTAATTCTCCCATGCCTTTACGTTGCAATACGTATTGATATGCACGGTTTGTAGTTTCGGGGTTGTTGTTAGGTTTTATACCTTCCCTTATATTTCGATGTTCCTACTCCCGTCCCTTAAAATCATTGTCATCCACAGTTAATGCTCTCTCTTATTTGCTGTGGTTTATGTTCCTATTTCTATTCTGAGGTTTTGTCCCTTCATTTCTTCTTCCCGTCCTCGAGCCAAGCGAACAATGGTCCGAAATTCGTAGGTAGGAAATTTGGAATGAACCTAGCTATTGGTTTTAGAATGAAATTGTAATGGCACGATCTTGATTCGTTAAATTACTCGAATATTTCGAAAAAATAGAACTATCAAGGTGATACGTTCTAATATGTTTGGAGACTTGATAGAAGGTAAGAGCCGTGTAACATGGCACATGATGACGGTACTGTGAATCATCACATTCCATTAGAAACTTAACATGACTTACTGTAATATAATGAAGTTGATCAAGTTTCATTATATTATACTAATTCATGCATCAGTTCCCAACACTACTTTAAAACATTCATATTTTAAACTTGGAGGTTTCAAAATTTAGAAATTGACACAGTTTCTTTTATGTTGTAATGCAGATATTACGGAGAGATAAATATTCTCAGATAAGAGTAGTTGTGAAAATATCTCCAGAAATATGGAGAATATGTATAACGGAAGATATGAAGATATCTTATAATATCTAAGATAAGATGATGATGAAGAATATCATCGGGAGAGGTTTAGAATAAGGGGTAGGGTTTTTACTAATGGTTTCAGCAGGCACTGAATCGTTTGAATCCTTTGAAAGCAGATTCAGTTCTTGTTATTTATCCACAACCTCTTTCATACTTTGCTCAAACCGTTTTCCGGTTCTAACTCTTCTCTTTTTCTGAGTTTTATCGACACACTGTGCTTCATCATCAAACTTTTGACTGTTTAAAATCGTTTACAATTTTCGCTGCTTCATCAGCATTTAAAGAACTACTTCATAATTCAGGGTATTTTTCAGAAACTTCACCTTCGGAGTATGAAATCCTTAGGAATAGACGTTATAGGTATGACTGAGAAGTTTTGCGAGATTTTTAAAATACTAATTGCGGATTCTGCCAAAAAGATGACAAGCTGCTGGTACATGATGTCGTGGAATATGAAAGGTTCTCCGGTAACAATGGTGAAAGGACAAGGTATATATATCGAGGTTATAATAAGAGTGGTCCTACTGAGAAATCAAAGTGGAGCTGTGACAAAATTGACTTAAATTGAAAAGAGAAATGTAAGGTTGTTTTTGCCAATGAATGATAAGGAATTCGACGCGGATAAGTTTTAACGATAACTTCGGTTTTGAAAGTTTCAGGTGTATAACTGTATGCATAAATCTTTCTTCCGTAAACGAGGTGCGGCTGGTTCAACTTCTCGATTGAAGTGTTTTCAAGAATCATGAAAAGATTTGAACGAGGATTATAATTGTCGAAGTACAAATGAGGTTTAGGATGAAATCAAGTGGCAAACTTGAAGAATTATTTAGTTTCATATGTTATAATCAATATTTTAATTTAATTCTTTTTAATTGTCCAAAGTTAGCAGTCCAATAGTCCGATGGTTCAATGATTCATATATAATTTAATATATAATATTCGAATTAAATAATACGTATCGTGACCCGTATACCGGTCTCGGTGTCGATCACAACTCAAAGTATATATATATTTTGAAATCAACTCCGACCCTGTATAGCCAACTCCCGCCTTCACATATAGAGTGTCTACGGTTGTTCCGAAATATATATATAGATGGGTCGATATGATAAGTCGAAACCTTGCATACGTGTCCCGTTATTTAAAGTGCGTAAAAGTAAATAACAGAAATTAAATGATGATAAATAAAATTACGAGAATGTAAATTGCGATAAATTAAATGTTAATCAGTTAACTGGGAACAGTTAGCCGGAACAGTTAGCGTGAAATCCTATCACAATTTCAATTAATTAATTCGTTTGTTTCTAACACTTTTTATTTTTGTCCAATGTTTTCTTCATTATGCCACTTGTTGGATTCTGATAGATCAAAATCCAAATATGAAATTTGAATAGAAATGGTTATTTTGTGGTGAACGGATACGTATATCGGTAGTTGTAAGTAGGATAGTAAATGACCGTTGAATCAGATTTAGAGAATGTACAACGTAACTTATTAATGTGAATTCTAAATATTCCTCGGGTACTACCCACCCGTTAAAATATTTTCATCATTAACAGTTTGTACGAAAGAATTTTTAATTACAATCTTTATAAAAATATACTTGCATATATATTTTCTTCAGATGTAATCATAGATTCAATGAGTCAATGAAGTATTAAACTCATTTGATTTATCGTTAATACTAGATTACATAACTTCTAAAGCATTAGAGATTACATAATTGCCAGGTCGAACGAAGATAAATGAGGTAAAATGATACGTAAAGCGAAGATAATCGATGTAGAACGATATATAGAACGAAGATCATACTCGAAGTTCCGATGAGGTTTTTGAGGTATGTGGTGTTGATATCCGAGATACAGTTTGTGATGTTGAGATTTTGGGGGTGACAAGAGTACTGTCGGCGTTGTTGATAGTGATACAGATTATGCTGCTGGTGCTGCTGCTGGTGTTTGTAACCTTCGCACCGTATTTTCTAAAGCCACTACCCGAGCGCGAAGCTCGTTGACTTCTTCTATTATACCGGGATGATTGACAGTTGGAACGAGCGAATGAACAAGATTCGAAATATGGGATAGTATGTAGTCATGATGAGATACTCTAGAAATGAGCGAGAAAATGGTGTTTCGAATAGGTTCGCCGGTAAGTGCTTCAGGTTCATCGTTAAGAGGACAATTTGGTGGATGGAATGGATCACCTTCTTCTTGCCTCCAGAAATTTAGTATATTACAAACCCATCCCCAATTCATCCAGAATAGATGATGGGAAATTGGTTGATCCATTCCGGTAACGCTGTTCTCGGAGCTCGAATGGAAATCCATATCGGCGAAGCTATCGAAGTCGGAGGAATTTGAGCTGGATGAAGAATCCATCTTGTATGGTCGGAGAAATGAATTTTTGGTTTGGAATAGATTATAGGAGTTGGGTTTGGTACTCTTCAATACATAATTTACATATGTATATATAATATCAAAATCCCATGAATTACGGAGAATCTTTGAAATACGTCAGGCAATGTCTATAGTAACAGATACGCTAGGATATGAATTTTGTCTATACACTATCGATGCACTAAATGCAGTAAGACGTGTCTAGACTTAAGAATGATAAGCAGGCAGTTCCCTAAGGATGATAAGCAGATGATTTCCGACTAGGATTGATAAGCAAAACTTTTGACAGGCAGACACGGTCAAAGTCCAGACTCACTTAATGTATCCTAACAACTACTAGTTAGACACACTAATGCAAGGCCTGGTTCGCTAAGACCAACGCTCTGATACCAACTGAAAGGATCCGAAACTAATCATCCGGACGTTGTCCATATTGATTACAAACGAATTACAATAGTTGATAACATTGCGAGGTACTTGCCCTCTATATGATACATCTTACAAACGTTGCATTTATTCTTAAAAGGCAATCTATAGTTACATCCAGAATTGACATAATCGCCTGACATTTCATAATATTCAAATGATCTAAACCGCCATTTACTTAATAATAGTCTCTATGAACTTCAATGACTCGAATGCAACGCCTTATGATATAAGTCCTTAATAGCCTCAAGTAGTATCCTTAGTACGAGCTAATGCACAGCGGAAGACTTAATTCATACCTGAGAATAACATGCTTTAAAATGTCAACATAAAGTTGGTGAGATATAGGTTTAATGCCGGCAGCGATATATATATATATATAGACCACAAGATTTCATATATAAACATTTTCATAAAAATATTCTAAGTGGTTGAGCACTTGGTAACCATACTTAACATTCAATCACGTCGCATATTCCCTTTAATATGAAATCTTACTACACCGTACCAAGTGTAGTCACAAAACGAAGTACTGTGCAATCGTTGAATACTGGTCGTCCAGTCCGGTTGGGGTTGTCAGGCCCGATAGATCTATCAACAGGATTCGCGTTTACAATACCGCTGTAAATATTAGTTACCAAGCTACAGGGAAGTATGCCAGTGGTACAACTCAACGTAGAATATATTTTTCAGTTACTTGTGTCCATATCGTAAAACATAAAATACATGTATTCTCATCCCGAAATATTTAGAGTTTAAAAGTGGGACTATATACTCACTGTTGTCTTGAAGATATAAATATTTTGACTTGGTCTTCCGGTTAATATCACGAACCTATCCATATATAATATATCAATATATTTTCATTTTTAAACAATCGTCACATATATATATACTTGTTATACTTTTAATACTTTTAATAATTCCTTAGTCCGTAGTTAGCAGTCCGATGTTAGTAATTCAATTTTAATGGTTCATTTTTAGGTGTTTAATAAACCCCCAATGAAATGAATAAAACTCCCATCGTATATGTATTGGTCGAGATTAATCTTGACCCACGGTACCGGTGTTGTCAAATGACGTGTTGCGTACATAAAGTACCGGTGTTGTCAAATGACGTGTTGCGTACAATCATGGGATCTTATGATTAATCTTCTCGTATTGTTTACGGGTGATCCTGAACCATATAAAATTGAATTATGAGTACATATATATAAAATATCATGTTATCTTAGAAAGACGTGATTTATTTAATTTCTCCCAATTATTTTCGTGGCTAAACTAGTCTTGGATATCCGATTTTGTTTCGGTCATAGTTTCTTCGTTACAACTCCGTTTTTGTTGATTCAACTTGCCATCTCCTTGGATCGAGTCCCTCTTTAAGACTATGAACTGTAAATACCTTAGTATGTATTCAAAATCACACGGCATAGGTGAAACTTTAGTGAAACTTATGAAGTTAAACATTTTTGTTACAAAAATATCATTTAATGACCATTTTTCTAAAAATACCTATACTTTGAATTAAATCATGAAATTTTTATGTGTTAACATATTTATAGTAAAAATCATTTTTCCAGAAAATAAACCTCCAATTCAAAGTTTAAGATGGTTTTTAATTATCCAACCCAAAACAGTCCCCGGTTGCACTCCGACGTCGTAAAAACAGTTTTTAAGGTATTCTTTGAAAAACCAAGTTTTACCTTGTTAAATTAGCATATAATTAAGTTATATTACAGGTCTTGAAGTATTTTAAAAGTTAAGTTAGAAGGATCTATTTAGTTTGCAAACAAGTTTGAAAACTTTCAAACTATGTTCTTGTTGTTAAAATTTTATACCACAAAATAAGATAGCTATATATATATGAATCGAATAAGGTTATGAACATAGTTACTACCTCAAGTTCCTTGGACAAGGTTGCTGTAAAAGAGGAGTAAGAACCTAGAACCAAAAGGGTGATGGAAGTGGATGAAAGATTGGAAGTAAGTTTGTGTTCTTGGAAGGATTTCTTGAAGTGTTTTTGTATGGTTTTCTTATGGTGATTAAGTAAGGTTTTTGAAGCTAAATGATGGGGAAAATGCTTGTAGATGATCAAGTATGAAGTTAAGAGTATTTTGAGAGAGAAATGGGAGTGTAAGTATGAGAAAATGGGGTGAAGAAATGGTGTGCATGCATAAAAACGTTTTTAGTATATAAAGAAAAAAAATGATACCTAACTTTGTTTTCTTGCTAAATAATTCATGCTACTTGACAAATGGTTGGTTCCACATGTTTTTTAATCATTTAAGGCTGCTAAGGAGCAGATTTTTATTGGTATATACCAATAGTAAATACATCTAGAAGCTGCGTATGATACGGGTACATATACCCTAAATATACGTGTAGAAATCTTTGAGAAAACGGAACGAGGATTCAAATATAGCTATCTTTTGTGAATATACTTATATTGTTTTATGTATTTAAGTCCTTAAAAGTGATTAAATACATTACTTATACGTTATATGTATAAACATTATAAGTCATAAGTATTTATATCAAATAACGTTATGTATGGTTATTGTTTTGAAAACTTAAGTTAGTAGTTTCAAAATATACTTATAACTTATTGTTATTAATACAAAATGAGATATTAAAACATCCATAAACCATGTTAAATATGTATATATACATATATATACACAAACATATAATTATCATATGTTATATAGTTCGTGATATCATCGGTCAAACGTTGTGTAAAACTCTTTTCGAAAACATAAGTCTCAACAATTTGGATTGCTTATCATGTTGGTAGGTTTAATTTATGTAAATATTAATCTTATAAGTATAGAACGATCGAAAAAGTGCGGGTCAACTTTAGGGTTTTTGCTTATCGTGTCGGAACCATATAGAGATTAGAGTTTAAATTTGGTCGGAAATTTCCGGGTCGTTACAGCATGGCGCATACTTTAATGAATCAAATAATCATCGATGAACCGGAGAAGACTAAGTCTGAAGTGGGTAGTAGTGAGAAGCACAAATGGGATAACAACAGGGGAAGGACCTATGATCAGAACCCGGCGAAACGACATGAGGGTTTCAGAGGAAACAACAACGGTGGAAACCCCAATCGAAACACCAACTCAAACCCGAACTACAAAGGAACCTTACCACAATGCAAGCGGTGCTACTAGCACCATACTGGGTATTGTAATGTTGTTTGCGAAAAGTGCCAACGGACTGGGCATATTGGGAAGGACAGCAAGGTCACCACTTTGAATGGAAAGCCGAACACCAATGGACCTAAAAAGTGCTACAAATGCGGACAGACGGGCCATTTTAGAAATGCGTGTCCAAACAAGCGAAAAGACGGCGGACCACCCCGTGGTAGAGCTTTCAACGTTAATGCAAGGGACGCCCGAGAAAACCCCGACTTGGTGAAAGGTATATTCACTATCAACAATCTTTTAGCTTCTGTCCTATTTGATACTGGTGCCGATAGAAGTTATGTATGAAGACATTTTTGCGATAAGATTAATTGGTCGTTAGTCCCGTTAAAATAGAGTATGCTTGTCGAGGTCGCTAGCGGTAAACTTGAAAAAGTTGACCACATTAGTCGAGGAGCTATTATCAACATAGCTGGTGCGGATTTCGAAATTAATTTGATACCTATCAAATTGGGAAGTTTTGACGTGATCGTCGGTATGGATTGGTTGAGCAAGATAAAGGCTGACATTATCTGTGGAGATAAAGCTCTTCGTATACCGCAAGACGATGGTGAACCCCTGACTATTTACGGAGAGAGATGTACCTCGAAGCTGAACCTTATTAGTTGCGTGAAAGCGCAAAAGATTATGAAGAAGGGACGTCTTGCTGTCCTAGCACATGTGAAAATCGTAGAAACCGAGGTGAAGAATGTGAACGACGTTCGAATTGTGAACGAATTCTCCGATGTCTTTCCTGAAAAATTGCCTGGATTACCACCGCAGAGAGCAGTAGAGTTTCAGATCGATTTAGTACCAGGAGCTGCACCTGTAGCTCGCGCACCTTATAGACTCGCACCTTCCGAGATGCAAGAATTACAGAGCCAATTACAAGAACTGCTAGACCGTGGATTCATCCAACTAAGTTTCTCGCCTTGGGGTGCACCTGTGTTGTTTATGAAGAAGAAGGATAGATCTTTCCGTATGTGTATCGACTACTGTGAACTCAACAAACTGACGATCAAGAATCGGTATCCTCTTCCCCGAATTGACGATCTTTTCGATCAGCTGCAAGGATCGAGCGTTTACTCAAAGATCGATTTGCGATCCGGTTATCACCAGTTGAGGGTAAAGGAATCTGATGAAAACTGCATTCAGAACCCGTTATGGTCATTATGAGTTTCTCGTTATGCCGTTCAGATTGACCAACGCACCTGCCGTGTTCATGGACCTTATGAATCGTGTCTGCAAGCCGTACTTGGATAAGTTCGTTATCATCTTCATAGATGATATCCTCATCTACTCTAAGAGCGAAGAAGAGTATGAGCAACACCTCCGATTAGTGCTTGAACTCTTGAGACAAGAGCAACTTTACGCCAAATTCTCCAAGTGTGAATTTTGGTTGAAGGAAGTCCAATTTCTGGGTCATGTTGTGAGCGACCAGGGTATCAAAGTTGATCCCGCTAAGATTGAAGCTATCAGCAAGTGGGAGACCCCCACTACTCCGATGCACATTCGCCAATTTTTAGGTCTCGCCGGTTACTACCGAAGGTTTATTGAAGGATTTTCTCTGATTACGCGTCCTTTGACCGCGCTGACTCATAAAGGGAAGAAGTTCATTTGGGAACCCGCACATGAATCAGCATTCCAACCCTTGAAGAAGAAGTTAACCACCGCACCTATCCTATCACTTCCTGAGGGCAGTGACGACTTTGTTGTTTATTGTGATGCATCGAAGAGTGGTTTTGGTTGTGTACTGATGCAACGATCAAAGGTTATTGCCTATGCCTCCCGCCAATTGAAGATTCACGAGCGGAACTACACTACTCACGATCTCGAACTTGGAGCCGTTGTCTTTGAGCTCAAATTGTGGAGACACTATTTGTATGGAACCAAGAGTACTATTTTCACCGATCACAAGAGTCTCCAGCACATCTTCGATCAGAAGCAACTGAATATGAGACAGCGTCGATGGATCGAGACGCTAAACGACTATGATTGTGAACTTCGTTATCATCCTGGCAAGGCCAATGTTGTAGCTGACGCTTTAAGTCGAAAGGAGAGGATGGCACCTCTTCGTGTTAGGGCTCTGAACATCACCATCCATTCAAACCTCAACAGCTAGATCAGAGTAGCCCAAGATGAGGCTCTCAAGGAGGAGAATATATCTCATGAACATTTGAACATACTCATCTCTCGATTCGAGGTTAGGGAGTCTGGACTCCGATGTTATGCCGGAAGAATTTGGGTACCTCTTTATGGAGACCCACGGAACCTTATACTTGATGAAGCACACAAATCGAGATATTCGATTCAACCCGGTGTGGGCAAGATGTACCACGACCTTAAAGAACAGTACTGGTGGCCGAATCTTAAGAAAGACGTTGCAACCTATGTTGGTAAGTGTTTAATTTGCTCGAAAGTTAAGGCCGAGCATCAGAGACCTTCTGGGTTACTTCAACAGCCGAAAATCCCGCAATGGAAGTGGGAAAGGATAACTATGGATTTCATCACCAAGCTACCAAAGACGGTGGGCGGATGCGATACCATCTGGGTTATTGTTGACCGCCTTACTAAATCTGCACACTTCCTAGCGATGAAGGAAATGGATACGATGGAGAGACTTGCTTAATTATACATCAAGGAGGTTGTATCTCGTCATGGTGTACCTTTATCGATCATCTCAGATCGCGATCCCCGTTTTGCTTCCAGATTTTGGCGTTCTTTGCAAGAAGCCATGGGAACCCGTCTCGACATGAATACTGCTTATCACCCACAGACCGACGGGAAAAGTGAACGAATGATTCAGACCTTGGAAGACATGTTGCATGCATGTGTTATTGATTTCAGAAAGGCCTGTGAAAGGCATTTGCCACTCGCCGAATTTTCTTACAACAACAGTTATCACTCGAGCATTAATGCCGCATCTTTTGAAGCGTTGTATGGCCGCAAGTGCCGATCTCCTATTTGTTGGGCCGAAGTAGGCGAGAAGCAAATCACCGGACTCGAGTTAGTCCATGAAACAACGGAGAAGATTGCTCAGATTCAAGCTAGACTTAAGACTGTCCGCGATCGTCAAAAGAGTTATGCCGATCTTAAACATAAAGACTTTGAATTCAACGTTGGTGACCGTGTAATGTTGAAGGTCGCACCTTGGAAAGGTGTGATTCGTTTTGGAAAACGCGGAAAGTTGAACCCATGATACATTGGTCCTTTCAAAATCTTGGAACGTGTTGGACCCGTTGCTTACCGTTTGGATCTACCAGCACAATTGAGCTCAGTTCATCCTACCTTCCACGTGTCAAACTTGAAGAAGTGTCTTGCTGCACCCGAACTCATCATACTACTTGAAGAACTTACAATTGATGACAAACTCCACTTTGTGGAAGAACCTGTTGAAATTATGGATCGTGAGATCAAAACTTTGAAACGCAACAAGATTCCGATCGTCCGAGTACGATGGAATGCCAAACGAGGACCTGAGTTTACTTGGGAGCGAGAGGATCAAATGATGCAGAAGTATCCTCACCTTTTCCCGACTCCTCCATCTACCTCAGCTTAAAATTTCGGGACGAAATTTTCTTTAACAGGTGGGTAATGTAACGACCCTGGATTTTCCAACGTTAATTATTAATAATTATTATTATTAATACTCGTGATTAAACAAATGTATGTTATTACATTTACTTGTTGCCATGATTAACCATACTTGACTTTAAATGCCCGAAACGTCTTTGTGACATACGTACAGTACACGAATAATATTTTCAAATATTATTTACATTCATGATTGATTTTATTAATCATTTTAATTAACTATGGTTATTAGTTAGTTACTTGGGCTTTAATTGAATCAACTTGTTAATTACTTGAACTTGGGCCTTTATTAGTGTTAATGGACTTAAGAACCCCACCCTACTTCTTTGTGGACTTATTAGCCCAATACTTCATGTAAGTATTACATTCGGAACTTAACTAGTTAGTCTAAGGTAATAGGAATCTAGTTACCACCTTATCCCCATGCAAGCTCCCTTATTATCCAACTTTTAAGGCTTTACATACATGAAACTAGTGGACTAATCCTCTCCCCCTTACCCTTGATCAAACCGTCGGCCATATGGCATGAAAGGGGAGTTTTTTTTTTCAATTTCCTTAATACTCTTTCACTAGACTTCATTTCTCACACACACACAAAAATTACTTGCAACTTTCTCTCATTTTTCTCTCAAGGTTTTCTCTCTTTCTTGTAAGTAACAAGAACTTCTTTTTCTCCCTTTTCTTTGGCCAAAACTGGAACATTTCACCCCTTCATCATCAATTAATTATCTTTGTTTGTTGTTTGATACTTGTTCATGTTTGTTACTTAGTTACATGAACTTTGTTGTTGTTAATGTTGTTGTTTGTTACTTACTTACATGTTACAAGAATCAAACTCTTTAGTTTGATTCTCCATTTATCTTGTATTTACAAGAACACACAAGAACTTAACTTACTAGTTATGATTCTACATTTAATTTCTTAAAAGATTGTAAGTTCATGGTTGTAAATCATTACTTGTGTTCATGAAGTAAACTTAAAGTTTACTTTCTAAAGATCAAGACTTAGGCTTGAATCTTTAAAAGTATGAAACACATGAACTTATTACTTGTTACTTAGTTTATTTCTTTATATTATGTACTTTAATTTCATGTTTGTTGGTTTTAGTGGTCAAATGTTACAAGTTAACTTTGATCTCATTTTTCTTGAACTTAAAATTAACTTTAAAAGTTCAAGAACATGTAAGTAACCTTTCTTTAATTATAACTTGGTACACTTATGTTAGATCTAGACTTTTGGGTCTAGGATCTTCAAGATCTAACTAAGAACTATGTTCTACAACTTAAGATCTTGATTTTATAAGTTTATTTTCAAGTTGTAACTTAATATTACTTTTAAAGTTCATGTATGTGTTAAATCTAAGACTTTGATGTAACTTTGGTTCATCAAAACACTTGCAACACTTAAATGAGTTGTGCTACATGTCTTGAACTTGCACAAGTGTTATGATGGTGAAACTTTGGTTAAGATGATGCAAACACATCAACGAGTTGTACACTTGAAGCTATATGCATCAAGGATGAGAACCGTGATAAGCATCAAACACCAAGAACCCACCGGACCTACTGTTTTACTATTTCTGTGTCTGACCCGTATGACCTGGGCTACTGTAAAGATGATTTTCAGATAGCTCTGTTCGATTAGATAACTTTTCATTTAGGACTCGTCTTAATCCGAGTTACGATTTAGGATTTATGGCCCTCCGATCGTCACTATGTCTTTTAACGTTGTGCTGAAAATTCTGACCTACTCGCACTTAGACCGTCGCCACGGTCAAACAAAGACGAGTTTGCTTCTGGGATTTTTACCACAACTAAAGGACTCATATACGGAGCCATGGCCACTGGTCTCACCTTATTTCAGTAGGTATAGAGGCCGTGATGACTGATTGAACTCAGCCTTTGTTTTAAACTCTTTTCATGAACGAAACTTACTTTACGCCTTTTGTTTGATGATGAATGATGATGACCCTTAACACCTAATTTACATACTTTTAAACCTTTTGGGATGATTTACTAACTTAGTACTATTTGACTTAGGTTGAGGACTTTCCAGACCTACACACTTGCTTATTTCCCGAGTCATACTTACCGCTACTTTATCATTGTGAGTTATAGCATTCCCTTTTTACTTTAACTATTTTGGGAACTGAGAATACATGCGCATTTTACGTTTTACATACTAGGAACGAGTACTTAAACTTATATATGTGTGGGTTATACAACGGCATAAACGTTCCCTTTAGCTCGGTAACGTTTAGTCATTGGTTTTTGAACTGGTGAACGCGAATCTTAGATATGGATCCATAGGGTTTGACATCCCCACTCGGGCTAGTAGCGCTAGCATTTAACGGGTGTTTAATACTTCGTATACATACGCACTTGCCAAGTGTACTTTCAGGGGGTATAAACGTTAAGTTAGTTACCAAATGCCCACGGTTAACATATACTTTATCATACTGTTTTGAAACGCTCTTTGTAGCACTGAAATCTCGTGGCCTACCTTACATACTATTATACTTAAACTATAGCTCACCAACCTTTGTGTTGATGTTTTTAAGCATGTTTTTCTCAGGTGCTTAAGGTTAGCTGCTTTCGCTGTGTACTAATCTTGCTGTAGACACCCGCTGCTCTAGAGTTATCACCGCATGAACTGTTTATCTGCATTCATAACTTTAATACTTTTGAACAATGATTTGTAACGACCTAATGGTCACGTACTACTATTATTTGCTTCTGTTCATTGAAGCATACTTTGATGTAAAACATTTGACGTTGGTTATGACGTCACATTTTATCATGAACGCAAACTTGTTTTGAAACCGCATATAGTGTTTGACCTTGTAATGATCCTGTTGTTGATGATTCGTACACGATGGTTTTGTACGGGGCATCACATATAACGTCTATCTCCAAGACTTACATACTTCGAATGTGAAATTTCTGAAAAACACCCTAAACCGCGAATTAGTTCTCGAAGTTTTGAAAATACTGATGAAGCAGCAAAAACTGTAAACGACTTTAACAGCCAAAAGTTTGATAATAAAGAATAGTGTGTTGGCAAAGCTCAGAAAAAGAGAAGGTTTGTGTAATGACCCGGAAAATTTCGACTAATTTAAACCAATTCTCTATATAATTTAATATTATGTAAACCGGTATATATATATATATATATATATATATATATATATATATATATATATATATATATATTATAAGATGTACAAGTAAAATACTATTTGCTACAGTAAAAACGACTTTGCTACAGTAAAACACTATTTGCTACAGTAAAAAACGACGTTGCTACAGTAAAACACTATTTGCTACAGTGAAGACGACTTTACTACAGTAGCTACAGTGAAATCGACTTTGCTACAGTAAAAACACTATTTGCTGCAGTAAAAACGACTTGCTACAGCAAAACACTATTTGTTACAGTAAACACTATTGCTACAGTAAAAACACTGGATGTCGACGAACTAGCAAACAAAAGCGGATCAGGCGGCCATGTGAGTGCATGGCAAAAACACTGAAAACCCATGCGATCGCATGGGCTACAGTAAATGAAAAAGTATTATAAATACGCCAGATTCTGCTCGACTCATCTTCACACTCTTCTTCTGTAATTCATATTTATATTTATAATTTTAAATTTTAATTTTAATTCTAAGTTTAAAAATAATAAAGTATATTCGAGGGTGTTTTAATTCGGGTTTCAAACCGTTTTAAGCTAAGAAAATATTGGGTATTGTTCGGGGTATTGTTTGTGAATCCAAGACCAACCATACGGTCATCCACTATCTTTACGTCTACGTAATTTGCCTACAATATTGAACCTCAATATTGAAAAGTGAGTTTATAGTCTCCCTTTTTAAATACTTTAAATATTTTTGGGCTGAGAATACATGCAATTTATTTTAAACGCAATAAGACACAAGTACATACTAAATTCTACACTGAGTTAAACCGAAAATCCCTTAGCTTTGGTAACTAGTAGCTGCCAGTACATAGGATATGGACTGGTGGGCGCGAATAATTGTATATGGATCCATAGGGCTTGACATCCCCGTCCGAGCTAGAGCACTAGCCTTTTAACGGACGTATGTTATTTGAGTTTATGATACGTTGATTTGCGTGTATTAAAACGAATGGGGTAATTATCATTATAACGTTAAAGTTTAGTTACCAGGGTGCTCTGTTACGTAGAATCTATTGATAAAATTTTGATGAAATCTTGTGGTCTATCTTTATATATATTTATGACTCGAGCAATTAAACCTATAACTCACCAACATTCGTGTTGACTTTTTAGCATGTTTTATTCTCAGGTCCTTAGACTGCTTCCGCTGTGATGTGCTTGTTGCCTGCATGGAGTCTCTCATGCTTTGTATAAAGTTTATTGCATTCGAAATAAAACTGCGTTGTGTAATAAATAATTTGACTGTGATGTTAAACTGTATGATAAAAACTTATGTATTTTGGGGATTTTCTTATACCTAAGCACTCACCCACATGTTTATAACTTTCTATGTTTAAAAAAGTCACTTATTTTAATGAATGCAATATTTTATCAAAACGTATCATATAGAGGTCAAAACCTCACTGTAGAATCAATGATTAACGTGCCGCGTCAATAGCGATTTTGACGGGTCGTTACAGTTTGGAACTGGAAAACGGATTGAGCAAACCGTGAAGGAGGCTGTGGACAAATCACAAAGACTAAACCTGCCTTCAAAGAATCCAAATGATTCAGTATCTACTGAAGTCATTAACGAATACCTTGCTCTTGACTCTAAACCTTTACGGACAAATCTTCTTTATTATCTTTCGATATTAGAAATTCTAAGATATCATCGTATCTTTCATTATAAATATCCACAATATTTCTGAAGATATTTTCATAACTATTCTTATCTGAAATCATTTATCTCTTCGCAATATCAATATTACATTAGAAAGGAAACTGTCTTAGTTTCTAAATTCTGAAAATTCGAATTTAAAATATGAATGTTTTTGAAGTAGTGTTGGAAACTGAAGCATGAGTTAGTATAATATAATGACACTTGATCAACGTGGTTATATTACAGTAAGTCATGCTGAGTTTCTAATGGAACGTGATAAAGGTTCACAGATCATACCCTCATCGCGAACCATGTTACATAACTCTTTCATTCTATTTAACCTCTAAACATATCAAGAAAATATTTTTCTTGATGATTCGGTCTTTTTCGGATATTCTGGTAATTTGACAAATCAAATCGTGCTATTACCTTTCCTTTCTGCTTTGTATATTATGATCATTTGAAACTTCATACCTACTAATTCTGGACCATTATTCGCTTGACTTAAGGTCGAGAAGAGAAAACGAAAGCATGAAGCTCCGAAATATAATAGAGAATATAAAGCCCGATAACAACCCCGAAATTACAAACTGTGTATATCAATGCGTATAGCAATATAAAGATACGGGAGAATGAAAAACAATATAACCCCAAGGTAATAGTAGAAGAAAATAACCTCCTCTGGTGGCAGATGAAAAAGAAGAATGAAGGATACGATAGCCAAGAAAATATCAAGAATCAGAACTGAATTAAGCATTTTCACAATCTATTAAGAAGTATGAAATAAGGAAGAAGATTATAGGAGTGGTGAAAATAAATGAAACGGAAGAGGTTAATTTATAGCGAAATATCAGACATAGCAATCGAGGCAGGTTACGCATTTAATCAAAGGAAATCTTAATTTCCTTAATTTCCAAAGAATCAAATCTTATTTAGATTATGAAGATTTTCTATTCCTTAAATTCCGGAAATCAATCGTTACTACGTCAAGAGTTAAGACGAATCTTTATTCTTCATTTCACTCTATTACGATAACTTCCCTCATACACTTCGAGTAATCGGATTGTTTTATCCATATTATTCAAAGGTGATAAAACTCAATTTATTAACTCATATTCGTCATGAAAACATTTTTATTGTTAGCCGTGACGACCTCACTTAAATTTCGGGACGAAATTTCTTTAATGGGTAGGTACTGTGACAACTCGGAAATTTCTGACCAAATTTAAACTTAATCTTTGTATGATTAACGCTTCCGACACGATAAGCAAAGCCAGTAAAACTGAATCTCAAAATTTTTAAAATAGTTTCATATATTCAATTACCCATCGACGGTTCTCGACGATTCGCGAACAATTATATGTAAATAGATACATATATATACTATAACTTGAAAGCGTAACAAGTTTTAATTGTATGATACCGTACATTAAACTTATTGGTTTAAATATCTATTTGAATATTTATGATAGGTTGGAATATTAATTTCATGAATAACTTGCGACGTGTATTTAAAACGTGTTTATCGAATATATATTAACTTGGTTATAAAACGTTTGATAATACTATTATTGTTGTAAATAACGAAAAAATGATTTATAGAAGTAAATGACCAAAACACTCAAATGTATAAGTTATATTTCGAGTGATATAGTTTATGGATAATTTAAGTCTATATTTTGACAAAGGTATGAGTCACGAAAGGACGTTTGAAAAACCAGAACCGGGACATAAGTCGAGCGATGACGTACGACTTATCGGAACAAAAATTACAAGTCAACTATGCACGAGAATTTCATATAATATATAAATAAGTATATAAATTAAATATATTATATATATTATATAATAATATGTCGACAAACTAGAAAACAAAAGAAAGTGAGCTGTCCAGACAGGCCATGCGATCGCATGGCATTTGCACTGGAAGCCCATGCGATCGCATGGGATCTAATTTCAGCAAAAGTCCTATAAATGCTCCAGTTTTTGCCGAATGTTTTACACGCTTTCAATT
This sequence comes from Rutidosis leptorrhynchoides, assembly GCF_046630445.1. Lineage (NCBI taxonomy): Eukaryota > Viridiplantae > Streptophyta > Magnoliopsida > Asterales > Asteraceae > Rutidosis > Rutidosis leptorrhynchoides. Next base: position 57,512,177 of record NC_092342.1, read on the forward strand.
TCTCTGTCTCTATTATTATTATTATTATTATTATTATTATTATTATTATTATTATTAAGATTAATATTATTATTAATCTTATTACTATTAGTAATATACATAAAATATTACGACGAGGTTATTAGCGGGTTATTTTCAAAACGAGTTTTGAGCGGAATAGAGCTAAGGAAATAATGGGTTATAGCTATGGAGGTTATGGGTAATGTTCGTGGGTATTGTTCGCAAGTCAAACCTAGTGTTTATCATCTCCGTTACGTCTACGTACTTTCCTGCAATATTGAATCACAATATTGATACGTGAGCATTCATATCTTATCTTTTATATATTAATAGTGTATCCATGTCTAAGTGCTCGAGTATATATGTTTATGCATGCTTGTATGCTTCATTTTGTCATTTGATAGTTTATGATGAATCACGAATTTAATACATATACTACTGATAAAAAGTATATGATATGCATGTTTTTGGAAAGCTGGCGAAAAATCAATAAATTTTCATTTACAAATCGCGTAATTTTGATAAACGAATTAAAAGATATGATCAACTGAATTATGATTGACGTTAATTGAAATTGCTTTTGAATCTGCAATTAAGATTTAAATAACTTGGTTATGAGATTAATAAAGTGGATTTTTAAATATTACCAGCCGAGTAAATGAATCCTTATATAAGGCACGTCTTGTTTTGTTGAACAATTGTCAAAATTGACTGTTTTAATCATATTTTAAAGCCTTATAAAAACTATAGTCTAATTTTACAAGTATTGGGAAACTATGTGAAATGTTAAAATGTTTCGATTGCCATGATCATTCAACTATAGTATTGAGTCAGATTAACTTGTTGAAACGACTTTTGATAACTTTTATATGACGATCTCGAGCATTAGGATTGTGATACACTATGACCTGACCTAGCTTGATAGACATTTATTGACCAACATATGTTCTCTAGGTTGAGATCTACGGTTATTTGGTATTCCGAGTTTCGGTCACATTTCGGTGAACGACTTTATATGCTGCTAAGGTGAGTTTCATTTGCCCTTTTTACCCTTTACATTTTTAGGCTGAGAATACATGCAAATGCTTTATTAACTGTTTTACAATATTTATATGCGTGAGTTTCATTTGCTCCCTTTTTAAATACTTTTGCAATCTATATTTTTGGGCTGAGAATACATGCACTTTATTTTAAATGCAATGGATACAAGTACATACTTAATTCTACACTAAGTTTGAACCGAAAATCCCTTAGCTTTGGTAACTAGTAACTGCCGGTTATAAGAACTGGTGGGCGCGAGTAGTTGTATATGGATCCATAGGGCTTGACATCCCCGTTTGTTCCAGGTATAGAAACCCTAGCCTGAACTATAAAACAGACGTATGCAATTTGAGGTTAGTACACGTTAGTTTGCGTGTATTGTACATGTTGGTTGCATGTATGTTAAAACAAGGGTATTTATTATATAGACGTTAAAGTTTAGTTACCAGGGTGCTCAATCTTGTAGAATATTTTGATAAACGTTTCTGGATGAAACAACTGAAATCTTGTGATCCACCTTTATATACAGATTATGCGCAACATTAAAACTATGAACTCACCAACCTTTGTGTTGACACTTGAAAGCATGTTTATTCTCAGGTTTCTAGAAGTCTTCCGCTGTTTGCTTATATGTTATATAAGCTATGTGCATGGAGTCATACATGATTTATTCGAAAAAATGTTGCATTCACAAAATCATCACCATGTATCTATTTTGACTGCATTGTCAACGGAAGTACTAGTGTAAACTATTATTTACGGTAATTGTCTATATGTAGAAATCATCAGATGTTGAAAACCTTGGATTTAAATATTCATTTATGGTGTGTCTTTTCAAAAGAATGCAATGTTTGTAAAACGTATCATATAGAGGTTAAATACCTCGCAATGAAATTGATGAATGACGTATTCGTCCATATGGATTTGGAGCGATCGTCACATACGGAGAGGGGAATAAAAGTAAATCCAAAGAAAATTCAAGCAATTGAAGATATGACTTCCCAAAAAATAAAGAAAGAAGTGCAAAGTTTAAACGTAAGATTGACGGCACTAACAAGGTTTTTATCAAGGGCAGCAGAACGTTCATTACCATTCATGAAGGTATTAAAAAGTTGTTTAAACAAAAAAGATTTTGTGTGGACGGCGGAAGCCGAAGCAGACTTTCCAGGACGTTAAGCAACTATTAAAAGAGCTACCAACATTGGCTGCACCAATAGCAGGAGAAACATTAATACTATATATGGCATTATCAGCATAAGCCATTAGCTCTGGTTTAATCGCAGAATGGAGCGGGGTTCAAATGCCAATATATTTTGTTAGCAAGTTGTTACAACAAAGTGATATCAATTATCCACCTATTGAAAAATTGGTATATGCTCTAGTGCACACAGCTAGACAGCTAAGACGATAGTTTCAAGGACATCCCATTCTTGTCTTAACAGATCAACCAATCACGCAAATTTTGAAACACCCAGAATCATCAAGGTGTTTAGCAAAATGGGCAGTAGAGTTGGGGGAATTAAAATAGTACCAAAATAGTTCTATAACCAAAATAGTACCTTTTAAAATGGCAATTAAAATGTATTTGGCTTTTTTGCTCCGTTGGTCCTTAAGTTATACACGAAATTGCAATCCGAGTCCCTCAAATTTTTAATTGAATTTTCAATTCCTTTTATTTGCATAATTTTGCAATCCGCGTCCCTCCGTATACCTGCCGTCTAAATTGGTCGTTAAGTGCCGTCACATGATTAACAGGTGATGGACATTTTCGTCTTATTATATCATTTCAACATTTTTGGCTCTGTTGGTCCCTCATTTTTAAAATGTTTAGCTACGGGATCTCTCAATTCATTAAAAACGAGGGACTACTGGGGAAAAAAATCTTTTAATATATTTATTTTTAATTTATAAATTTATAATATAATTATATTTACTTTAAAAATTCTTATAATATAATTATATTTACTTTTTTAAATTTATATTTATCTACTTTATAGATATATAAATATAAATTTTAAAAACAAGATGAAATCAAAATTGGAACGATCAATTACTAGACCAAATTGGGTTCGTAAAACTTGAAACTTGAAGCATTCCTTTTGGTTTTGATTCCGTTTTGTTCTTTCAGATCGAAGCTTTATTCCGGGTTTTGTTTAGAGATGATGATGAACGTTTGGTTATGTTCTAAATTTTTTTTATGATGAATACCCATGATGATGATGATGAACGTATAGATGATGCTGAACACATGGGTTTCTGATCCAATTTCTTAGATCTGATCATCTAAGTGAATAAATGGGATTCTGTTTTAGCACTTATTTAAAATTTAAATTGATGCAATTGCTTAGATTTGATCATCTGAAGTGAGGGATATTTGGATGTTAAATATAATTATATGAATGATATATGGATTCTTGAATAATTAATTGTAAAGGAAGGAGATGAAATGTATGAAAGAAACAGATAAAACATCGAATTAAAAACTTGAGGGACTCGGATTGTAATTTTACGTATAAACGAAAGACAAACAGAGCAAAAACGTCGAAGAAAAAAGCAAAAACACGATTTTACCCTCACATGCATGGCACATGTCAAGGGTTAACGGTCAATTTAGACGGCAGTTAGACGGAGGGACGCGGATTGCCAAATTATGCAATTAAAAGGACTCGAAAATTCAATTAAAAATTTGAGGGTCTCGTATTGCAATATCGTGTATAACTTAAGGACCAACGGAGAAAAAAAAGCCGCAAAACAAATAAAATAAATATAAAAAATTAATAATTAATAATTAAAATAAGAAAATGAGGGGGAAAACAAGTGAATACTAGATGGCCATATGTGGTTGACCCTCGGATTTCCAAAACAATCACCACCTTTTTTTTCTCTTCCCCTACCTTTTCACTCCCTCCATTTCCTAATTTTTCAACCGCTTTTCATGCACTATTTCTATTCCCACATTCAAGATTATTGCAAGTGTCTCACTTTTCATGATTTCATTCTTTCTGTTTAATTTAATATTAATATTTAATATTATTACATAAACAGTTTCGTTTCGATCTAATGCAGGATGTTATATGATTTTGCTTAAATGAGCTGATTGAGATCAAATGTGAATTCAAGCTGTAAAATTTCCCAATTCTTCTACATGTACAGTACATCCGATTTCAAAAAAATATGGTTGAATCAAAGAACAATAATTCTGTTAGTAAAACAAATAGTACCGTTGATTCCAAAACAAACAATGCTGATTTGAAACACAACAATTCATGCATTTTGAAGAACAACAATAAAGATCATGCGAAAACCAACCCTGATCATGATTCCAAAACAAATGCTGATGCTTCCGATCAGGTTTGAATATCATACTTTATCGAATTGTTATTTTATCATCAATGCATGTATATGACCTTCCATAGTGGTCTTGATACACTAGTAGAAAAAGAGCTTTTCCAGACGATTTGACATGCTCTTTCCAGAAAAGTCTGGTCAACCATCTTTTGAGAAGCGAGACTGAAAAACTGTTTTTTTTGTCATTTAGCTGACTTTTGTGGACGATAAATGCCATCCGGAAAGGTGTCGTCTGAAAAAGCTCTTTTTCTAGTAGTGATACCGAATATATCATTTTGCTTTTGTAGGTCATCTCTCTTTGAAAACGATTTGTAGGCCATTTTACATTTTGTTGATTAAAAATTAATCGTTAAAAATATACCGTGAAAGAATGTAAATATTCGTATATTTGAAAAAAAATTGTATAATTAATTTTAATTAAGACATACGTGTGATTAGGTGTCCCTTTTTTTTAGACGAGTTCTATACGGATATTATTAATGATAATAAATAAATGACTTAAGTATGTAATGTTGAATTAGGGTCTTTTTGGAAGTAATGTTGTTGATTCTACCTGAACTTTTGTTCTCCCAATCCCCGATTTTAACTTTCAATAAATGAAATAAACAATATCCGTATAGAACTCGATCTGCATGATATTGAGTCAAGTGCGACTGCACGCTTTGTACATCCCAATATCCGACCCTGATGACATGTACAGAACAATGCGATAGTTGTTGCATTTTGTTAGTATTTGGCTTACAAAATACAGAAAATAGGTTAGAGGGTGTTGTAAGTTGAGATTTTGTTATAGGGAGATGGTAGCAGTGGTGGTACATTATCTCCGGATGATGCGGTTCAACCGTCGGATAATCAACAATCTGTTAACTGCAACAAGGTTCTGTTTTCTTCATAACCAATTTAAAGATTAGTATTGCTACCATAAGCTCATCATTCCATTTCAAAATTGAATAATTGATATTGCTGCTGCTGAAGATATAGTGTAAGCCCAATTGTATAAAGTAAGTCCAATGCGTTAACTTACCATATCAATAAATTCATGTTTTCCGGAAAAAATATAAATAAGTAAATAAATAAATAAATAAATAAATAAATAGATGCAGACAAGTACATACCAGAGGAATCATGTATATTGATAGGCACACACATAAAGTCGTATTGCCGCTAAATTGATACAGTAGTTTTCATTAAATATAGTACGGAACTGTTGTTTCTTCACATGGGTTACAATCTTGTTTGTAGGGTTGAGTTCATATACCGTTAAATTTAATTAAATATATATAAATACAAACACACATAAACATATTCGAGAAAGACAGAACTTTTCAAGGAAAGAGAGGGGACACAACCCCAAAAATAACAATGAAACTTACTCATATTAATAGTAAGATAAAAATTATTATATAATTTAAAATATGTCATTATTACATTTTATTTTTTATTTTTCAGTTTTAAACATTACTTTTTATCTATTTTTTGTCTTATAAGCATAAAGTAACCGAACTTTACCTATTTTTTTTATTACGGATTATTTATTTATAGAAATTGACAATTAACTTGTATTCAACTTCGAATTTAGTTGATTCAAAAACTTAAAGATTGGTAACTCAAAAGACTATAAAATTCCATATTATGGTTACCTTAAGAGTTCAGATCCTCTCGTGCATGAGAGGCTCTATTGTCCGAGATATTACCAACGTAGTAAAAATTTATATTGTACACTAAATTCATTTGATTTTCATGAAAAAACATGTCATATCCGACCCTTTTAACAAAAAAAAAAAAAAAAGGTCTGTCACTGTTCAACGATGCCCATGATTTTATTGAAGACATTCTAAATTCTTTGTCCAGGGCGTTGTGGGCGTCTGAACTAAAAGTCCCTCCAATGCCCCTTATAGGTGTGCAAAATAAGTGTTCTCCGGGATAATGAGTTTTTCCTTAACTCGATCTGACGTACGCGACGGCCTATTCAAAACACTAGTCTTTTCCATAAGCTTCTCTTACCACCTTAAGATTTGATATGCGACTTCTCGCACAAAGTTGAGAGCTATAACCACTCAACTATCTTAAAATGATTATATATATATATATATATATATATATATATATATATATATATATATATATATATATATATATATATATATATATATATATATATATATATATATATATATATATATATATATAATCAAGACAAAAGTAACTTTTAACTCCCTATATATATATATATATATATATATATATATATATATATATATATATATATATATATATATATATATATATATATATATATATATGGGCCATCGTTTTTGATTTTTCCTCACGCGTGTCGAATTTGATGGCTGAAACACACTGGCGTCACTTACGACCTTAATCGGGGCGTCAAACAACTTTTCAATGAGAAATGAGTCACATTTTGACACGTCACTTCTATATCATTAGTATATATTTTCACCCACCTATTTATTATATTTGATCATATCACTTAAAACCTACAAAAACCCATGTCACATTCATCCCAACCCCAAAGTTTCCTTTTTTTTTTTTTTTTGAACAGCGATTGGGATCACCCGAGGGACTAAACCACCCGTTGCGATCATCTCCCGTTTCGACTATGCCGATGCAGCGATAATAACCCCGCCCCCATCGCTGCTCGGGAGGAAACCTTAAAATCGATCCAAGGGCACGGTCAAGTAAAACCCCCCTCCCCTTTACCCCCCAAACGATATGGGAAAAGTGCCATGTGTGGATACTTCATGGCAGGGATGAAATTGTGTTTTTAATATGTAGCTAACGGGGGTCGAACTCCTGAACTCCCTTAAAGGAGGCATGCCACCAACCGCTCGACCACATCACAACTTCAATCCCAACCTCAAAGTTTCTAGAAACTCTCAAAATACTTCAACATCACACATTAACGATGCGTTCTCGAGTTTTTGCGATAGAAGAAAATGAAGTGAAGAGAAAATTAAGAAAGGAAGTGGGATCTTTCCAATGTGAAAGGAAGTGTTAAAAGAGAGAATTAGATACAATTTTCCTTCAACTTTTTTTTTTTTTTTCATTTAAAAGACTCTGGAACACTATTTTTTTTTTAGTTTCATTCCAATTCATATTTTCTCCATAAACTAGTAAATTAAAATTTTAGAACAAAGCCTTTGTTCCCGAGTTTCTAATTTAGAAGAGAGTGTAGGAGCGAAAATTAAGCAAAATAATGTTGTCAATTTTGACTTTGACTAACAAATTTGATTTTGACCCATTAATTAATGTTGACTGATTTATTAAACAAGATTTAAAAGATCAGAACAGAGTATTCATAAAAAGGTGTAATTAAGGATTAATCGGGGTAAAATAGTGCTTATGTAGGATGATACATTGTGTGGGCTAAACACCAGTAATAGATATACGTTGAGACCGATGGATTATTATTTCACCTCAACAAGATTTGTACTTGATGTCTCATGGGTTGAGATTTGATATCCTTCTATTGACTTGTGATTTGATCTATATTTATTGATCTGCAGGTGTACAAAAGTGGACCACTATTTCTTTCATCAAAAGGTGTGTTTTTTTCATCACATCTCTTCCATTCATGTCTTCTTTTCACTATTTCTGTTGTCATCATCTGTACTACCTTTTAAGACTTGAAAAATAGTACACTTTTTTCACAGGTTTTTGTATTTGTTTTTGGTGCAACCATACAAACTTTTACTATAACCCCTGCAAACTTAAGGTTTTTGTTGTTTGTTGTAAAGTAATATTGATTGATGTATCTGCAAAACTGGTAATTCATCATTATGACCTGTTCTGACCTTTGCTTGTCCTTGTTACTGTAATTAGATTCCCAATCTTATGTTGTGACATTTAGTAAAAATGTACTAACTCTGATTTAATTTCTTTATTTTGATGTGTCTGCATATACTAGTACACTAGTAGTAATTCAACATTAGTGGCTGTTATAACATCTCCGTGTTCTCAATTTAGTTACTGTAATCAGATCAGATTCTTAAGTTGCTGTAACATCTAGTAAATGGGTAGTAGTAAAAAATACTCTATGAGTCCCTTGTCAATTATTTTTATTCTCCCAAATTAATTGTCCGCTTATAGATAAGAATAAAGAGATAAAATTCCTTTATACCCTTAACGTATGTATATAAGACAAAATGAAAGGTAAAAATTTAAAGAGTAAAAATGGAAAGTAATAAAATGTACTCAGAAAAAATAATGTAACAATGATATTTCTTAAACTGTATGTTTTCTGTATGGGGACAATAGATTTGGGACGGAGAGAGTTTTTACTAACTTGATTGAATCTCTGTTTCACATATACATCTTTTTTATATGAAAAAATAATGAAACTTGCAAAAGGAAAATATATAAAAAGTCATGGAATTTCATAGAATTTTAAGTCTAGGTAATGTGTACCTGTTGTATTAAAGAAGACCATATCACAACTTTGACCATGTTGACATTTTATTTCGAAAAGGTTTTATTTTTTCCTAAAACCTTATCTCGTGCGTGTCCGACAGTCTCATGCCCAACACGTGAGAGGTGTAGGGCAACATTGTAAGGACAGATTCAAACTCTAGATCATTTATTTCACAAGTCCAAATGCCCTTGACCAACCAGATTACACGTTCGGGGACGTTGTTAGACTTTTTATGAAGTGGCATTATGTTATGTCTTGCTGACATTTTTTCTACAACCAGGTTAAAGTATTTTGAAACTTTGGAGACTTTGGATTTGGGAAAACAAATTTGGTTACCTGAAATAAACCTTTAGCCAATTCAAGTTACTTTCCTTTTTAAATTAATGTAAATGACATGGAAGGAATATGCTTAGTGTTCCTGTTAACTAGCCATGGGTTCACTCTAGCAGTATGACCACGTTTTGAATCTCATATGGACATAACATTTTGAGCATATATTCAAGAATTAGATTATGTTTAACTTAATATGTTAACATAAATACCTTGCTAGTTGTTTGTCATTATGAAGACTAATTATACTTTTTACCAAGTCCCTAAATTACACATCTTATACAGGGATTGGATGGACCTCTTGGAAGAAAAGATGGTTCGTTTTGACCCAAACCTCGTTGGTTTTCTTTCGAAGCGATCCTGTAAGTTGCTTCGATATCATGTTGTGAATTTAGTTACTTTTTATGTATTGGTCGAATTGCTTAGGACTTAAGCAACTAAATTTAACTAAATCTTGTGAAGGCACATCTCTACAAACTCTAAATGTCAAAAAAATATGTGTGAATAATCAACTACTACTATAATTAACCTATTTTAATTAATATTAATTACAATAATTTTAATGATCAGAATGCTGCTTCTCAAAGGGGAGGTGAGGTGAATCTGACCCTTGGTGGCATAGACCTTAACAGTTCAGGCAGGTTGGCATGTTTTTTTTTTTATCCATACGATATCTTACGTTATTTATCCGTCATTTAAAAAATTGTCTCGGTTTACTAACGATGTTGTTCTCTTAATTTCAGTGTGGTTGTTAAAGCAGATAAGAAACTCTTGACGGTTTCATTCCCAGATGGTCGTGATGGACGAGCTTTTACTCTAAAGGTGCTATTTGTTATATACGCTTTCGTTAACGCAGTAGCATTATTCTTGTTCTGTTTTGTGTTAGCAGCCTACTTTATAAGTCAATCTACTTCACACAAAAACGAAACGAATATTTATACTTTTATAGTTTATGTTTCATGATAATAACTGTTAAATGACTATGTATTAGGAATACCCAACATCTATAGAACACACTGCATATGATGGTCAATGTATTATACAGGTGTAAGATTTTACTATTTATTTGAAGCTATCTTCATTCCATTTGCCAAATATCTATGATTTGTTCCTTTAAATATGAGTGGTTGAGTTTTTTACTCAAACAATTGTAACCATTATGCCTACACACTAACACTAACAGCTAGAGTAAACGGGTAAACAGATAAGGTTTTCCCTACTCAGGCCCGAGTAAACGGGTAAACAGATAAAGTTTTCCCTACTCAGGCTACCCGGGGACGGGGAATATTTTTTTACTCAGAAATACGCGACCTAACCGGGTTATCCCGTGAGGCCGTGGCCGTCTCCGACACTTTTCCCTAGCCACCCCTAAATATGTTGCTACTAAGGTTTTGAATCCGTGATCTCAAGAGGAAATCATGGCCCTAACCACTAGTAACTAGTTTATCTTGAGATGGTTACGTGTTAAAGGGTTGCACTAAAGTCATACATTGCAAACGAGTCAGGTTGGGTCGGTTTAGGTAACAGTTGAAAAGGGTTTTGGGTTGAAATGGGTCATGGGTCAGATTATTAAACAGGTCCAAATAGGTCTGTTTGGGTCGGGTCGAAACGGTTGTAGGTCAAATGGGTCCAAACCGGTCATATACTTTTACATTTATGATTATGTTTTACTTTTATAATTACGTTTTATATTTATACTTTTACATTTATGATTACGTTTGACGGATGAAAACTTGTTATGATCTCTATGCGTGACCCATTTGACTCATTTTCAAGACCCGTTAGACCTTTCCATATTTATTGAGCTTTAGGAATTGATGCCCACTTGACCTGTTCCTTTATATTTTTATAGGACCCAATAGATTGGAGGGAAACCCATTGGACCTAATTTTAAGTTTTGGTTTACATTATGTCATCTAATGTGTGTTAGTATAATGATCGGTTATACTCTTAATTGACGAGACCTTTTTCCCCTTAAAGTAACGGAGATTGACTATGCTTATTGTAGGCTGAAACTACCGAGGATTTAAATGGGTGGAAGGCTGCGTTGGAGGAAGCTTTGGAAAACGCACCAACTGTCAGCCCGAAAGCTGGAACACTGAAAAACGACAACACTGATACAGCTGCTGATGGTTCTGCAGAACAACGTATGAACAATTTTTTCATACATTTTTGTGTGTTTTAAAAATGGAAATGTAGAAGTGTGTTTTCATTTGTTTTATTGTATTACAACAGCAAAAGAAGGATCACAGGTGATATCAAAGATTGTTGGTCGTCCAGTATTACTTGCATTGGAAGATATAGATGGAACCCCATCTTTCTTGGAGAAAGCGCTTAGATACGTCGAAGATCATGGTAAGATGAAAACAGTTTTTATTGTGTTTTTATATTCAAGCCACTGCAAACAACAAACAGACTATCGTTATTGAAAACAGTTTTTATCGTGTTTTTATATTTAAGCCACTGCAAACAAACAGACTATCGTTATTGCACGGATGTACATATAGTTGCATTTATAGTTATTCGGCTTTAAATGTATCAGGAGTGGACGTTGAAGGCATTTTAAGGCAGGCAGCGGATGTGGAAGATGTTGAGCGTCGCATTCAAGAATATGAACAAGGTCAGTCATTGTACCAAATGATTAGTATTATGTGGTTTTATGAAAATGAAAAAGTGTCGTATAACTATCATTCTTTATAATTACATACCTTTAATTAAACTATTTGATGTAAATGTTGCATAGGAGTTTAGTACTAACTTTGATTTTCAAGTAGTTTAATTACGGATCAATTATTTTTTTATCCGTCGAATTTAAAGTGTTATAACTATTGCTTGTTATAAGTTATGACAAATAAAAGTTATGATTTGGTACAGGGAAGGTTGAGTTTACTGCAGAGGATGCCCATGTCATAGGAGACTGTATCAAAGTAAGCCATTTAACCCCACTTCATACATATAATTATTATTAATCTCAATTAATATTTGACACATTTTTTAAACTTTATGTTGAATTCGTTTCGTTATCCATATATGTTTCAGTATATTCTTCGGGAAATGCCATCATCTCCAGTTCCAGCATCTTGTTGCAGTGCTTTGCTTGATGCGTACCGTAAGTTTCTAATGTGGCACTATTTCATGACATTTTATTTGAATTATTTGATTTTAATTATTGTTAAATATTCTTCTATAAATACTTTCGATTAGGTACTGATCGAAACACTAGAGTCAGTGCCATGCGTGCAGCCATTTGTGACACATTCCCAGAACCGAATCGCCGTCTATTGCAGAGGTTGTTTTATTAATATTTTTATTTTATTCTTTTATTTTTCTCTCATTTGATATGTTGTTTGCAGAATATTAATAATGATGGAAACTGTTGCTGAGAACAAGACCGTGAACCGAATGAGCGTTTCAGCGGTCGCTGCTTGCATGGCACCGCTACTTCTTCGGCCGCTTTTGGCGGGCGAATGTAATCTCGATAGTCAATTTAATATGGGCGGTGATGGATCGGCTCAACTTATGCAAGCCGCTGCAGCTGCTAACCATGCTCAAGCAATTGTTATCGCTCTGCTCGAAGAATACGATAACATCTTTGGTGTAAGTTCTATAAGGCATTTCACTTTAGAGACCATACTATTCATTTTTGATGACATGGCGACTTATATACGGTTGCCACATCATCAAAATTATTGGCTACCGGATAAATAAGAGATCATATACATACAATGGCAGTAACTAAAAGTTTATTTAATACACACAATGAATCAAAATGATACTCCCTCCATCCCTAATATACTGTCTGTTTTTCCTTTTTGGGATGTTCAAAATTAATTGTCCACTTTGAGAAATAGATACGTAGTAATAAATAGTGAATTAAAGCTCTTTTATGCTCCTCAAGTATGTATGTAAGACAAAAATATAGGTAAAAAGTAAGGGGTAAAACTGTAAAGATGACAAAAAGTACAATGTAATAATGATGTTTCTTAAACTATGTGTTTTTTTTTTTTTTTTTTTTTTTTCTGGAGACAATAAAATTAGGACCGAGTTTCTTGACATGTGTAACTAAAGTACATGGTGTATACATGTAAATGTAGGAAGGAGATATGTTAAGTGACCCATACTCCGATTCGGAAGAACTTGGAAGCGGGAGTGAAGAGCTTAGCGAAGATGAAATATATGAAGAAGTTGATGAAGAAGATAGTGATTATTCATCCGAGGGTTCGAACGAAGATTCGGAAAAAGCCTCAACTTCTAGCCATAGTGCCGATGATCGAGACGTTTCTCAAAAGAACATCAAGGTTTGATAACATTTCAGCTAACATACTTAAAAAGATGGATGCTATTATATCATAACTGACTTTTAATATACTTCTTTTAATCAGCCGACTCAGAAATCCGGTCCGATTAGATCACGTACGATTGCTCACAGAGCAACGGATGATGCGGGGGCTAGTAGAAAGTTGCTTGCAAGTTCGCATGTCAGATCGGTAAGCCAAGCTGCTGATATGGTTCCAAGTTTACTTGAAAATGTACAAGTGAGTGCGGGCCCAGAATTAACCGATAAAAGTCACGAATCTTCAACTACTACAGATTCACAATCAAACATACAACACGACGTTTCTAATGAAACTCATGTAAGTATAAAACATAGCAGACTCTCATGAGGTCTAAAATCTACGTACATACTTGGATGTAACGTCATTTGTTCATAGTGATTTTGTTTTTTTCAAGTGCAGGAAAAGAAAGAGTTATTAAACGTCGAAGAAAAAGAGGAGAGCGAAAAGAAAGCTTTGGAAGAACGCCGTTTGCAACTCGAGCAAGATGTATGTATAAGATTTGGATTACATCATTCATATCCTATATTAGTTATTGTTTTTCTTGAAATAATATTCGGTAAAAAAATTAGCTTAAAATTCTGTTTTGAAAATTTCTAGTATTTTCCGACTGCATGCAGGTAGCAAGGTTAGAAGAACAGCTGCGAAAAGAGTTAGAGCTAAGGAAAAAACTTGAGACTGGAATCAAGATATCTCAACAGGCCTTATTTTCGCATTATTCAACTAATGATAAGGTTTGTTAGCCCAATACTTATGTGTTTATAAGTTTTGATTATGCACTAATTTAGTTAAATCTGGATGTTATAGACAGAAAACAAGGATGGCAGTGAGAAACCTAAGTTTCAATCTTTTTCTAGTAGTCTACCTCCACATCAGCATAGTTCCAAGGTTCGTAAAATGCTTCATTTTACGAAAAGTTTTTTTTTTTTTTAAATATTTCCTTTTTCTTTCGAGATTGTGATGAGAATTCATGTTTACATATTTATAACAGGAGACATACGATAGCAAAGAGTGCGATGAAAAACATAACTATCAATCTCAATCTACAAAAATACCTCCTAGTCACCAGTATGATTCAACAAAAGATATGAAGAAGTCCTCTTCAAGTAGGCCTAGAAGGTTAAATTCAAGGAATGAGGTATGTTTACATGCATCTTTATCTCATTTTAAGACTTTTCTAGTAGTATTACTTTTGCTTAGAAATAGCCATGCAACGCCATTTACTGATTTATGTGAAAACTAGATGACGTGGCATTGTTTAAGGGCAGGGGCGAAACTACATAGGGGCAGGGGGCACCTGCCCCCAGTGGATTTGAAATTTTCAGTGTTAAAGTTTTGGATTTTTTGATAGTGCCCCCAGTGAATTTGAAATTATGAAGCTTAAAATTTGATTTTGCCCCCAAAGACCTCCATATTTTGCCCAGATTTTACCCCAACCCAAAAGGCCATGACCCAAAAGGTTGTATATTCATGGAAGAATGGAAGAAGAAAAAATTACAAGTGAATGTGAACGCTTTTAAAAAAGTTTTCGCCCTCGGTGAAAAGAATTTCTGATCCCATCACTGCTTAAGGGCCATTTTTGCGTTTTCTAAAATTTGTTATTAATACCGTTTTTGAAAATTTTTCGAGAATGATAGCTTCACTACACTGAAAAAAACGAGTACAATGATTTAATATTTTATGCACTTGAAAGTGTAGCGAAACTTTTTAGCATTAGTAACATCTATTATGATCCTTGACAGACGACAGGTGCAATGTCAAAAATAACAAATGGACTCAACTTCTTGAAAGAAAGAAGCAACCAAATAGCAGATGAGTTGCAGATCATGAATAGGGATCGAAATAAAAGTCAGTTGCAAAGACATGCTCGAAAAGGCTCACAAGATGAGATAGAAAGTCAACCCCAACACGTGGATTCACATACTGATAAAGGCAGGAAATCGGATGAACAATCTAGTGAAAGCGTACACGATGTAGATCCACATCATAGATGATTTGTGAGCCCAATCGTCGTGCTTATTGTTTGCAACTATGATATATGTTGTATGATTCCTACTATAAATAAGTTTGTATTATATTTAACTTAAGGTGTATAATGTAGGCCGAAAAAGTGTGACTTGGTAACAAATTTATATGGCTATGCTAATTATAATTCAAGTAGTATTGTTAAGTTCAGCTGTTAAATTGCTTTACATATGGCCATATGGGCATGATTTTGGTTGATTAGGGATGGCTAGGGATGTTATGTTTTGCAAGAACTATGAGTCAAACCATATCAGCTAGTCAATTTTTGATTGACCTTATTCGCTTGAGCATATGATATTCACACTTCTTTTTCACATCACAATTGGAAATGGGTCATGGGTGTGTTTTTTTAAGTTCAGGTTATCCCGGTCGGAAGGACGAGTATTTATCTATTTATTTGTTACGCGACCAAACCGGGATATCATTATAATTGTTTTTAACCCTTTTCCTAACTAACCCGAGCTATGTTGTTCGTGACTTCGTGTCATAATCTTCATCGTGAAATTAAAGCAAAAGTTTTCATGAATACAGTGGCGAAGTCAGGAATTTGGATCGCTGGTGGCCCAAATAATAAGGGGATATATTGAGTCAAATTTTAACTAAGAAACTATGATTCATTGCAAATATAAATATAAAAGAAATTCAATACAAATGTTCCTTATGATATTACTTTCGTTGAAATCGCCCCCTAAATGTTTCATCCGTAACAATAGTAGATGTCTCTTCAAATTTAGACGTTTCATCTTAATGTCGATTTCTATTAATAAACAAAATGGGCATCCGAATTGCCAAATCAAAGTATGTTACCTAAATTTCGTTGTTCGTGCATTTTTGAAGTAAAAGAGACTTTTGGGTTTTAAAATTTAGCGCTCATATAATTCGGTGTTCATACACAATCTTATATCGTTTTGAAGTTTCATTTTTTATTATCTATGTAATAACAACTTGTGGATTTCTTCTTATTGTATTATACTCAAGTATCTCCTATATGTTTTGTATAAATATATAAATATATATCCTTTAGTGTTGATAAGAGTTATACAACATATATTCGGAAGTATAAATTTTAATGGAATTAGTAGTTGAAACTTAAAGGTTATTTTAAAATAGTGTACGCTTTCACTAGATTAGTAGGTGGACCTCCATGTAACAGACGTTGTATACCCATATAATAGCAGGGTTCTAAAAAAGATACTTCGGCCACTCCTTATCGTGACTAACACTATTCATCCTCTTAACTGGCACATCATCGTCACATCAACACTTATATCCTATAACTAACCCATAAAATCTTATAACTAAACACTCCCTATAATAATTACCAATAACCAACAATGTACAAAAAATATAGCACAAAGTATAAACATTTTAAAGCATTGAGGGTCCCACATGCATATAACACTCGCCAAATTCATGGTGAATGCGTATAACTAAAGCGGGTAACTAAGTGGTGCCTATGGTTAGTTATGGGTGGTGACGGATAACTAGCGGGTAACTACCTATAACTTATCCATAGGGAGTGCTCTTCGTATTTCCTTGGATATTTTAGTAAGTAATAAAATTAGTAGGTGGGCCTACTCATCTTCTTCCCTCAAGTTTTCCTGCACATCAATTATTGTATTTTTTTTTCTTCATTGTACTAAATCTAACCTTAAATAACCATGGGACTGGTGGCACGTGCCACCATATATTACATGTGTTAGGATCGTTTTCAACTGTGGCGAATCTAGAAATAATAGTCAGTGGTGTCACTGGTTAATAATACAAATTTTTTTTAATAGATATATTATTTTAATTGTGTCATTCAAAAAAATATAACTATTTACTGTCAAGTGACGGATTTAGGAACTTTTTTTAAGGGGAAAAATATTATTATTTAATAATAAATTTAGAAATATTACACTCAATATAAATCAATTTATAATAAACATACATTACTGAAAAATAATGTACCCCATATTACTTTATCCGTCCCATATTAATTATCTTCATATAAAAATACACAGTTAAGAAAACGTTATAAAAAATATTGTACTTTCTCTTTACTTTCTAGTTTTACTCTTATTTTTTCTTAATCAGTTTATCTTATCTAACATACATTAAAGGTATAATAAAACTTAATTTTCTTAATTTTTTTATTTATGAAATTGAATACTCCGTAATTAATTTAAGAGATTTCAAAAATAAATTAAAGACCAACAGATATTTTTTGTACTCCTTAATACTTAATACTAGGGGTGTTCATTTTCGGATATCCGAAATTCGGATATCCGAATTTTCGGATATCCGAAAATTCGGATAGTGAAAAACCCCATCCGAAATTCGAATCCGAAATTTCGGATTCGGATATCGGATTATCCGAATATCCGATATTTTTTAAGAACTTCCAATATTTTCGGATAATTTGGATATTTTTCGGATATTTCGGATATTTTTTCGGATATTTCGGATAGTTTTCGAATATTTCGGATAATTTTCAAATAATTTTCAGATTTTTTCGGATTTTTTTCGGAATTTCGGATATTCGGATATCCGAATATCCGAAAAATTTGAAAACTCCATCCGATATCCGAATCCGAAAAATCGGATATCCGATTTTCGGATATCCGAATTTTCGGATATCCGATTTTTCGGATATTTTTGGATTCGGATTTCGGATAATTCGGATTCGGATATTTTGAACACCCCTACTTAATACTCCGTATAAATGATTGTTAGTCACGTGGACCTCCATTTTTTTTTTCGGCGAAAATATTAATATATATATATATATATATATATATATATATAAAGATCGTAAAGATCTGGTGTTACAAACAAGCGACAATGATTGAAATTGTAAGAGCTCGCTCTGATCGTCCTACAAATTGGACGAAAACAATGATTGAAAGAGAGCGAGCACATTGAAAATGAAATGATACAACAAACAAATAACCACCAAACCTAAATCTAAACACTACATAAAACCGGGAACGTATCTAACGCCACAATCTCCACCACTTAGAAGCCGCACACTAACCCGAGGCCTGCACCTCAAATTAACCTCTCGTACTCGAAGAACCCATAACACTCCTAACCAGAGAACTACATGCTCGTCAAGTAAGATCAAAACCCCGTTTGAGCGGAAAAAAGGACCCCGAGAGAACAACTTCAAAATACATCAATTTACCATGGTCAACAAAGTCGACACACGCCGGCAACGACATCGAGTCCACCCGAATAGACTCGATTACGGGAAAGGCATGAACATTACAGCGGAACGGCAACCGAATAGTACAAATTACAACACCAAACTAATAGAAACCCGGCTATCATCGCCGAATTTTCAGAGAACATTTACAAACCCGGAACCACCAGAGGCAATAAACCAGTAGCCGGTTCCCGCCGGCGACCGCCAGCTGCCACCAACAGCCGCCAGCAGAAACCGACAGCCACAAGGCTCCAGACAACCGCAAAAGGTCGCCAACAACATAACTGTCGTCAGCATCCTCTCACAGCCATCAAACAGCCTCACGACACTGGTTGAAACCACCCTTAACCACCCAAAAACCAGACGTCGGCCAGAAGTAACAAAAACGGCCACTAACAGCCGTCACCCGTTAACGGGGATCAAAGGCAGATTCCGGCCACCGGAAGTTGCATGGTTTCAAAACACAAAAAAACACCAACCACAAACCCACCAAAATAAAACCTAACCTCAAAACATAACCGAGACATACCATGATGAAGTAGAATTCCGGTGGAATTCGTCACCTACCACCACCACAGAAAAGAAACCGGTCACGAATATCGGAGAGGAAAATAACGGCGAGCAACCCATAAGACCCAAAAGATGCCGGAAACGCCGAAAACCAACTCAGAAACCAACCAACACCCAGATCCCGAGGAGTACCACTCGGAATCGCCGCCTGGAAGTCGCTGAAGAGACCGGAGAAGATGAAACGGGTCAGGGCATCATCGGAGAAAAACGGACTGAGGTTGTAATTATTCGACATAAAGCATAAAATCCGAACCACCGGCGAGATGCCGGTGGTCGGAAATCAGAGCAGCAGAAGATCTACAAAATGCCGATGGTTGATGGATCTAGAAGCTAGGGAGATGGCGGTAGAAGCAAAGGAACCAGTGTAGAAGAAAGTAAAAGGGTTTGTACGGAGAGCTTTTTTAAGAGAGAGAAGAGGAAATTTTTTTTTTTTTGTTGTTGTTGACGTGGACCTCCATGTAAATGAGGAATAATAATTGTAAAGTACTCCCTCCGTCAATGAAATATTTTCTCTCTCCAGATCCACCAATGAAATATCTTCTTTCCTTTCTATTTATGGAAGTGGACTATTAATTTGGGACAGCCCAAAATGAAATACTAGACTATTGGAATGAGACGGAGGTAGTAACAAAGAGACCCACCACACTGATTAAACCCTTTTCTCTTACCAACCATTTTCTCTTACCTCCTTTTCATTTAACTTCTTCAACGTCTGTTACCTTCTTCTTCTTAAATACCTTGCATCTTCTACCATTTTCTACCATAAAAACACATAAAACTTCACAAAATTAAAATTTGGCCACTGAGTGCACCTGAGTCCAGTTGCTCGAAGTTGAATCCGCCCTTTTTCACTGGTGTCACTAGTTAAAAATCTAAAACTTATTCCACTCCATCGCATATTTCAGTGGTATCCCGTGCAACCACTCAACCTCTACTAGATCCGCCCCTGGTTTTCAAGTCCACGAACATGTATAACATATAAGCTCAAGAGTTCTAAATTATTTTAAAACCAATTGGTGATAGAGGGAGGTTCTCATAAGCTTATATATGCACATTTGTTTCTTTCACTTTCCGATGTGGGACACAACGAACCGATTAGCTCCAACAATCACCCCCTTAATCGATTCATTCTACGCTATGTGACGACCCGGAAATTTTCGACTAATTTTAAATCAAACTCTCGATACGATTTAATATTTTTGATGCAATAAGAAAAGTCTGTTAGGTTGAGTCTCAAAAATTTTGAACTGTTTCATATATTCAATTGTCCTTCGACTATTCTCGACGATTCACGAACAACTATTTATAAATAGGTACATATATATTTAAATGTGTGTGTGTGTATATATATATATATATATATATATATATATATATATATATATATATATATATATTAATTTGAAATATTATATTATTTTGAAATAATATACAACTTAATTCTTAGAAATTAATATGAAAAAGTATGTAAGTAATAATGAAATTTATTATAAATCTATATATGTAAAGTATATTGAATATACATTTTGCAATTTCGAATCTTTTTAGTAAACGACAGTAACACTCAATTGTCATTCCATTGATATTAAGCAAGTTAAATTCGAACTTATGTGATTTAAAAATAAATGGTGATTTGAAAATGAGTTATATAATTTATAGGCTTATTCAATATGTATTTAGGAACTATTTGTTAAGTTTTAAATTTTTTTTATATTTTATCTGGGATCGGGCGTGGACAGTGAGTTAATTTTTGTTTACTTAGCTAATGATCGAATTTTATACCATAATGACCAAAATAAATAAATATAGTTAATTTAAAAATATGAAATTTTTCTGGATACTTTTATTTGCCATTGAGTAACAACGGACCACGATATTATCCGCGTGTTAAAACCGTCGGTAGATAAAAGCTAAATATATGGCTGCTACCTATTCATGTACTGTTAATGATTGAATTATGAATATGAATTAGGATTGGATTATGAAATGTTACTGCGTAATCTTTTGCTTCTTTCCAAACTTTTATAAAATACATATACTTGTATGAATGCAAACAACTTATATTCACGAGTTAAATTATTAAAGTGATGTACTGTGTATAATTGATATATTGATGATTGTGTATTGTGTGATTGATTGTCCTTTTACTACTAACAAACTTACTTTACATATTTAATATACATGTGTATAATGCATATATATATATATATATATATATATATATATATATATATATATATATATATATATAGATCACGACATAAGCATAATATATAGATATATATCCTATCACCTTTTATTTCTCTTTCTTGCTAACACACAGCAAACCACTAGAACACCTTACATCTCACTTGTTGGCCAAAGAACCACCATAAAAACTGCACACCTTCGATCACGCTCATCAAACCCGAACATCCATTTGATCTTGCCATACTACTTACTTCGAACCATATTTATTGCTTCTATTCAAGGAAGACCAAACAACATCGTGAACCATCTTGCTCACTAGCTCATCACCACCACCACCATAACCCATCCGACACCCTCACCACTGGAGCACCACCTCTAACCATCTCTCTCTCCTCTAATATCCTTCGTAAACCCACAATTCACCACTTCCAATTTTGATTGTGCTTCTTCTTTATTCCTTTATGTTCGTCAACCGAAACAAGATAGGGCACGGTTGTACACCACCACAAGAACCACCTTCCCAACCATCTCCAATCGATCACCGGCCACCATAATCACCTCACAACCATGATCAAACCACCTTCTAACACCCGAGAACCATTCTCAAACTACTTCATCCACCACCGAGACCACTAATCGCCACCCCAACTCACCACCACTTCATTATGAACAATAACCACTTCCACCACCATTACCGCCACCAACACCCTCAACCATAGCCAGCCACCCTCACCAAAACAGCGAACACCACCACCATAAACACCATCATTTTTTTTCTTTCCGTTTTATCACTTATTCTACTTGACAGTAGCAACCCAAAACTTGCTCGCTGCCATGTCTGATTTCTATTTACTGCTACAACAGTTTTACTACTACAAAAACCGAAGCAAATACACCAAATTGTGTTATTGTTACTCGCTATTTTCTATCTTTTGTACTGTTACGACCAGCCTCACCAACAACCATCGATATAACCTACAACTCGATCACCCCATGCTCCGTTATTTCTGTTTTCTGTTTCCATTCCCATTTATATTAAAACAGCAGAGTTAATTAATGATGATCGTGAAGTAGGAAGATAATAAGAATGATGATGAGGAACAGGAGATGGCTGCATTATTTTTTTTCTTCTTCGTTTCTGATGTTAGGTGATTTTTTTTAAAACAACCGCAACCCTTTTTAATGCTAAACAGTTTGTTTTGTTTTGGGTCAACTAAGTATCGAAGTGGGCTGTTGGGTTTTAAACTTTGAAGTAGGCTGCCCGTAATCCAAGTTTCTACTTGGGCCGTAATATCACTTCTTGATTTGGGCCGTTACTTTAAAAGTGGGTTGTTTTGTCATACGAAACCCACGAACATAACTTGCTGTGATAATAATAAAAAGATGATTGTGTTTTTATGTGAAGAAGATGATGATACGTACGATCATGAAATGATATAAAAGACGATGATGATAATTGGTTGTGATTAGCCCCGGTTGTTTAATTTGAGAAGAAGAAGAAGAAGAAAAAAAGGAAACTGAAAAGTAAAGGTTAAATATATTTAAGTTACATATAATTTCAGAAAATACATGAGCAGAGCAATGGTCTAAAGTGTTGGTGGGTTAACGAGAGGTCTTGAGTTCGAGCTCGGGTCGAGGCAGTTTATCTTTTTTTAACTTTTCCCATTAAGGTAGTTATTTTATTCATTTTTATTATTGTTATTATTATCATTTATATTTATATTATTATAATAATATTAATAATTATTATTAGTATTATTAGTATTATTATTATTATTATTATTATTATTATTATTATTATTATTATTATTATTAATTATTATTAATATTATTATTAGTATCATTTTTATTTAAAACTAACATTTTTATTAAAAGTATCATTTTTATTATTATTATTATCATTATTAGAAAAATTATCATTTTTATCAAAATTATTATTATCATATTCATTATTAAACCTAATCATTATCATTATTAAAGATTATTATTATAAATATTATAAATATAGCTATTATTATTATTATTATTATTATTATTATCACTATTAATATTATTTTTAAATATTATTATTAGTATTATTAACATTTTTTAGTATTATTATAAATATTATTTTAACAAAAGATAATTATATAAAGATATAAATATTACATATATCATAAGTATATCTAAAGTTACTATAACATATATAGGTATATATAACAATTGAAATAATAAATACATTACTATTTTTAAATAAGTAATATATTATATAATTAATATATATATAAACTTGTTTGAATATTATTACATGTTTTAAATATGTGTAACTGATATAGGTTCGTGAATTCGAGGCCAACCCTGCATTGTTCAGTATCGTCGTATGAATATTTTTACTACAAAATATTGTATTGTGAGTTTCATTTGCTCCCTTTTTCAATGCTTTTGCAATATATATTTTTGGGACTGAGAATACATGCACTGCTTTTATGAATGTTTGACGAAATAGACACAAGTACTCAAAACTACATTCTATGACCGGATTATTAAATTGAATATCACCCTTTTAGCTTGGTAGCCTAAGAATTAGGGAACAGACCCCCTAATTGACGCGAATCCTGAAGATAGATCTATGGGCCTAACAAACCCCATCCAGGTTATGGATGCTTTAGTACTTCGATTTTATATACAGATGAGTGTACCTGTATATTTGGGGATATTCTAGATGCATTTGTTAATGTCGGTTACCAGGTGTTTACCATATGAATGGATTTTTATATAGATGAGTGTTCATGTATTATAATTTTTGCAGATGAGTGTTCCTGCAGTTAACTATGAAAATTAAATCTTGTGGTCTATTGAAATTATTGAAATGATTGTTAAAGATAAACCTATGAACTCACCAACCTTTTGGTTGACACTTTAAAGCATGTTTATTCTCAGGTATGAAAGAAATCTTCCGCTGTGCATTTGCTCATTTTAAGGATATTACATGAAGTCGTTCATGGCATATATACGTCAGTTCATCGCGATGGTGCCAGATGTTGAATAGTTCATCCAGATGGATTTGGACGGGTCTTGACATGTGGTATCAGAGCGGTGGTCTTAGCGAACCAGGTCTTACATTAGTGTGTCTAACTGATAGTTGTTAGGATGCATTAGTAAGTCTGGACTTCGACCTTAGCTGCATATTATAAGTTTTGTTTATCATTCCTAGTGGAAAAATTTCCTGCTATCATTCTTAAGTCTAGAGGTGTCTTACTGCATTTATTGCATAGATAGTGTATAGACAAATTCATATTTTAGCGTATCTATTACGGTAAACTTTACCTGATATCTTCCGCAAATTTTTCCGTAATTTAAGGGATCCGGGTACTATATATATCTATGCATATTATGCATTGAGAATACCATCCAACTATCATTTGCTGTCACTAAATTTTTCATATCAAAAATCTTTTCTGTGATCGTGTAAGATGACCTCTACGAATCGACCAAGTTCCTCCAGCTCCGAAGACAGCATGACGGGAGCACACCAACCGATCAACTACCGTGATTTCTTTAGAAAGTGGGGATGGGTTCGCGAGATACTTACCATACGGAGAAATGAAGAAGGTACTCCATATCACGAGCCAAACTTGCCACCTAACGTCGGAGTACTCGATCCGCTTACCGGCGAACCTGTTCGCAATACCGTTTTCACTCTTTTCGCAAAAATTTTCCGCCTCGAAGGTCGACTCGATGTAGTTAAAGATATTATTCGTCCTCTACTCCCAAATTCTAATCAGATAGGATTATTAAAAGAAGTTAGAAGACTTCGAACAAAATATCAAGAATTGACAAATCTTACGGAAGAATGGGTAGAACAAATTCATAGACTCGAGCGTAAAGTAGAAATCCTGGAGGTGACAGTGTTCGATTTGGAAGCTAGGCTCGCATCTACTACGCAGGTACCACAAGCAGTACCAACTCCAACAGCAACATCACCAGCACCATTATCCACACCAGTACCACCAATAACCTAAGTTTCAACATCACAAACCATATCTCGAGCATAACCTTCGTCCTACATATTGTTTTACATCATTTATCTTCGATCTACATGGCGATTATGTAATCTCTAATATTTTAGAGATTATGTACTCTCGTTCTAACGGTAAATCAAATGAGATTAATATTATATTAGCTCATTAAATCCACGATTATATCTGAAGAAAATATATATGTAAGTATATTTTCATAAAGAATATAATTAAAAATTCTTTTGTACAAACTGTTAATGGTGAAAATATTTTAACAGGTAGGTAATACCCGAGGAATATTTAGATTTCACAGTAATAAGTTACACTGTACATTCTTCAATTTAGATTCAGCAGTCATTAACAATACTGCTCAAATCCACACATATACGTATCCGTTCATCGCAGAATAACCATTTTCATTCAAATTCAATTTCATATTCGGATTTTGACCGATCAGAATCCAAGTCAAGATTTGAAAAGTGGCATAATGAAGAAAATAATGAACAAAATAAAATTTATTAGTAACCAATTAATTAATTACGTAAAATTCCTTCATCACCTTCTAATCTTAAATAATTAAAATTTTAAGATTATATATCGGAATGTTGGACTACCAACATTGGATTACTAACATTGGACAATTACAACATATTAAAATATTGATTATAACATATGAAACTAAACATTTCTTCAAGTTTGCCACTTGATTTCATCTTAAACAATCTTTTGTATCTTGACGATTACAATCTGCGTTCAAATTCTTCAAAATTTCCTGAAAACACCTCGGATCGATAACCAATGATTCAGATTCGTTAACCTTGAGAATGCTGACGGAGCAGCAAACGTTGTAGATGGCCTTAATGGTCAAAAGTTGATGATAAAAGAATGGAGTGTTGGGACGCTCGATAGAAAATTTGGTGCTAAAAAACGGATTGAGCAAACCATGAAGGAAATCAAGGACAAATACAGGGACCAAACTCTGTATTCAAATAACCCAGAAAATTCTGAATCCAATGAAATCTTTAGAGAATATCTTGCTCTGTACTCATGTTAATATCTTGCGGAAAATTTTCTCCATCAATCTTCGAACTTAGAAATTCCAAAATATCGTCATAAATATCTTCGATATTTCTGAGGATATTTTCATAAATATTTTCGTCCGAAATTATATATCTCTTCGTGCTATCTGTATTACATTATATTGGAAACTTCTATAAAATCTAAGTATAAATTATGAATGATTTCTGGAGAAGTGTTGGGAATTGAAGCATGAGTTAGTATAATATAATGACGCCCGGCCAACGTGATTATATTACAGTAAGTCATACTGAATTTCTGATGGAACGTGATGATGGTTCACAGATCATACCCTCATCATGTGCCATGTTACATAACTCTTTCATTCTACTTAACCTCCGAACATATCAAGAATATATATTCTTGATAGTTCTATCTTCCGTGATTTTCGGTAATCTACAAATCCAATCGTGCTATTACCTTCCATTTCTGCTTAGAATCTTAATCATGTTCATCCGAACTTTATACCTATAAAACCAAGACATCTTGATTGCTTTACTTCAGGACTGGAAGAGAAAACAAAAGCATGGAGCTCCAAAATATAAGCGCGAAAACAACATAGAAATTACAAACCGTGTATATTTATGCGAATAGCAATATAAAGACACGGGAGAATAATAAACACTATAACCCCAAGGTAATAGTAGAAGTAAATAGATTCCTTCGGTAGTAAATGAAAAAGAAGAAGGACAGATGCAATAGTCAGGAAAATATCAAGAATCAAATCAGGATTGAGCATATTAACAGATCTTTTAGAAGTATGAATTGAGAAAGAAAGTATAAAAGTGATGAAAATAATGGAACGGAAGAGGTGAATTTATAGCGAAATATCAGACATAGAAATCGAAGTAGATTACCGCATTTAATCAAAGAGGATCATAATTTCCTTGAATTCCGAAGAATCAAATCTTATATAGATTATGAAGATTTTCTTTCCTTGAATTCCGGAAATCCACCGTGACTACGTCAAAAGTTAAATCTCTATCTCAACCTTTTGTGACAGCTTCACTCGTACGCTTTACATAATCGAATCATTTTATCTATATTAATCAATAAGGATGAAACTCTATTTATCAACTCATATTCGTCATGAAAATATTTTTGTTGTTAGCCATGACGACCTCGATCAAATTTCGGGACGAAATTTCTTTAACGGGTAGGTACTGTGATGACCCGGAAATTTTCGACTAATTTTAAATCAAACTCTCGATACGATTTAATATTTTTGATGCAATAAGAAAAGTCTGTTAGGTTGAGTCTCAAAAATTTTGAACTGTTTCATATATTCAATTGACCTTCGACTATTCTCGACGATTCACGAATAACTATTTATAAATAGATACATATATATTTAAATGTGTGTGTGTGTGTGTGTGTGTATATATATATATATATATATATATTAATTTGAAATATTATATTATTTTGAAATAATATACAACTTAATTGTTAGAAATTAATATGAAAAAATATGTAAGTAATAATGAAATTTATTATAAATCTATATATGTAAAGTATATTGAATATACATTTTGCGATTTCGAATCTATTTAGTAAACGACAGTAACACTCAATTGTCATTCGATTGATATTAAGCAAGTTAAATTCGAACTTATGTGATTTAAAAATAAATGGTGATTTGAAAATGAGTTATATAATTTATAGGCTTATTCAATATGTATTTAGGAACTATTTGTTAAGTTTTAAATTTTTTTTATATTTTATCTGGGATAGGGCGTGGACAGTGAGTTAATTTTTGTTTAATAATTTTAAATAGCTAATGATTGAATTTTATACCATAATGACCAAAATAAATAAATATAGTTAATTTAAAAATATGGAATTTTTCTGGATACTTTTATTTTCCATTGAGTAACAACGGACCACGATATAATCCGCGTGTTAAAACCGTCGGTAGATAAAAGCCAAATATATGGCTGCTACCTATTCATGTACTGTTAATGATTGAATTATGAATATGAATTAGGATTGGATTATGAAATGTTACTGCGTAATCTTTTGCATCTTTCTAAACTTTTATAAAATACATATACTTGTATGAATGCAAACAACTTATATTCACGAGTTAAATTATTAAAGTGATGTACTGTGTATAATTGATATATTGGTGATTGTGTATTGTGTGATTGATTGTCCTTTTATCACTAACAAACTTACTTTACATATTTAATATACATGTGTATAATGCATATATATAGATCACGACATAAGCATAATATATAGATAGATATCCTATCACCTTTTATTTCTCTTTCTTGTCTAACACACAGCAAACCACTAGAACACCTTTCATCTCACTTGTTGGCCAAAGAACCACCATAAAAACTGCACACCTTCGATCACGCTCATCAAAACCGAACATCCATTTGATCTTGCCATACTACAAAACCAAGACATCTTGATCGCTTTACTTCATGACGGGAAGAGAAAACAAAAGCATGGAGCTCCAAAATATAAGCACGACAACAACATAGAAATTACAAACCATGTATATTTATGCGAATAGCAAGATAAAGACACGGGAGAATAATAAACACTATAACCCCAAGGTAATAGTAGAAGTAAATAGATTCCTTCGGTAGTAAATGAAAAAGAAGAATGACAGATGCAATAGTCAGGAAAATATCAAGAATCAAAACAGGATTGAGCATATTAACAGATCTTTTAGAAGTATGAATTGAGAAAGAAAGTATAAAAGTGATGAAAATAATGGAACGGAAGAGGTGAATTTATAGCGAAATATCAGACATAGAAATCGAAGCAGATTACCGCATTTAATTAAAGATGATCATAATTTTCTTGAATTCCGAAGAATCAAATCTTATATAGATTATGAAGATTTTCTTTCCTTGAATTCTGGAAATCCACCGTGACTACGTCAAAAGTTAAATCTCTATCTCAACCTTTTGTGACAGCTTCACTCGTACGTTTTACATAATCGAATCATTTTATCTATATTAATCAATAATGATGAAACTCTATTTATCAACTCATATTCGTCATGAAAATATTTTTATTGTTAGCCATGACGACCTCGATCAAATTTCGGGACGAAATTTCTTTAACAGGTAGGTACTGTGACGACCCGGAAATTTTCGACTAATTTTAAATCAAACTCTCGATGCGATTTAATATTTTTGATGCAATAAGAAAAGTCTGTTAGGTTGAGTCTCAAAAATTTTGAACTGTTTCATATATTCAATTGACCTTCGACTATTCTCGACGATTCATGAACAACTATTTGTAAATAGATACATATATATTTAAATGTGTATATATATATATATATATATATATATATATATATATACTAATTTGAAATATTATATTATTTTGAAATAATATACAACTTAATTGTTAGAAATTAATATGAAAAAATATGTAAGTAATAATGAAATTTATTATAAATCTATATATGTAAAGTATATTGAATATACATTTTGCGATTTCGAATCTATTTAGTAAACGACAGTAACACTCAATTGTCATTCGATTGATATTAAGCAAGTTAAATTCGAACTTATGTGATTTAAAAATAAATGGTGATTTGAAAATGAGTTATATAATTTATAGGCTTATTCAATATGTATTTAGGAACTATTTGTTAAGGTTTAAATTTTTTTTATATTTTATCTGGGATCGGGCGTGGACAGTGAGTTAATTTTTGTTTAATAATTTTAAATAGCCAATGATCGAATTTAATACCATAATGACCAAAATAAATAAATATAGTTAATTTAAAAATATGGGATTTTTCTGGATACTTTTATTTGCCATTGAGTAACAACATACCACGATATAATCCGCGTGTTAAAACCGTCGGTAGATAAAAGCCAAATATATGGCTGCTACCTATTCATGTACTGTTAATGATTGAATTATGAATATGAATTAGGATTGGATTATGAAATGTTACTGCGTAATCTTTTGCATCTTTCCAAACTTTTATAAAATACATATACTTGTATGAATGCAAACAATCTATATTCACGAGTTAAATTATTAAAGTGATGTACTATGTATAATTGATATATTGGTGATTGTGTATTGTGTGATTGATTGTCCTTTTACCACTAACAAACTTACTTTACATATTTAATATACATGTGTATAATACATATATATAGATCACGACATAAGCATAATATATAGATAAATATCCTATCACCTTTTATTTCTCTTTCTTGTCTAACACACAGCAAACCACTAGAACACCTTTCATCTCACTTGTTGGCCAAAGAACCACCATAAAAACTGCACACCTTCGATCACGCTCATCAAACCCGAACATCCATTTGATCTTGCCATACTACAAAACCAAGACATCTTGATCGCTTTACTTTAGGACGGGAAGAGAAAACAAAAGCATGGAGCTCCAAAATATAAGCACGACAACAACATAGAAATTACAAACCGTGTATATTTATGCGAATAGCAAGATAAAGACACGGGAGAATAATAAACACTATAACCCCAAGGTAATAGTAGAAATAAATAGATTCCTTCTGTAGTAAATGAAAAAGAAGAATAACAGATGCAACAGTCAGGAAAATATCAAGAATCAAAATAGGATTGAGCATATGAATAGATCTTTTAGAAGTATGAATTGAGAAAGAAAGTATAAAAGTGATGAAAATAATGGAACGGAAGAGGTGAATTTATAGCGAAATATCAGACATAGAAATCGAAGCAGATTACCGCATTTAATCAAAGAGGATCATAATTTCCTTGAATTTCGAAGAATCAAATCTTATATAGATTATGAAGATTTTCTTTCCTTGAGCATATATTGTGTGCACAACAATATATGTGATATGTTAAGTGTTGACATGCCTCGAGTATAATTACGATGAAAATCGAGAAACACTTAGCCAAACATTTTAACGAACGATCTAACGCGCATGATCATATGAAAATCGTGAACATAACCCATATACTTGGCCATACTGATTTAAACAGTTATAAATTGCTAGCGCATGTGTAAACTATTAATGCGTTACAACATGGAAATTACGAGCAACATAGACAAGTAAACAAGATAAACTTTCATTATCATCAAAAGAGTAATTACATTGTTAAAAGAAAATTACAAATTTACAACGGGTCTTTTAATAAACGATCAGCATCAGCAGTGGGGTCTCTGGATAAGGCCACCAATGAAGGGACCCTGACGTTCGTCAGCGTCGGCTCCATAGCCCTGCTCTTCTGCGCGGTAAGAGGATCCACATCCTTGGCAATAAGAGCATCCAAGGCCTCAGAGGGTTGGACAAGAGGCTGAATCTTTCTCCAAAAAACGAGTCTCTCCTCCGCCTTAAAAGCAAGAACATCGTCGACAAAAAGATCGCTCATATATTTTGAGTCAATGGCACGACCGACGAGCTTGGGGAGACCCCTCTTCAATGTCTCAAAGTGGTACTTGGCCGTGTCGCGATCGACCTGACAAGAAGCTAAGCGATTAGTCAAGTCCTGGCGCTCTTTTTCCCAAGCGCTCTTCTCAGACTCAAGGGACTTGACCTTTTTAGCCAACTCCTCAACCTTAGACGCTGATAATACTAAAAACGAACATATATTTCATAGCATTATCCCTCAAGAAAGACAAGCTTTTAGTTGCAATTGTTCTATTTACAAGTGATATTCGCTTAAATAATAAAAGGTGAAGACAAAAGACAGATTCGACGAATTGTAGACGCAAATGACCAAAAAGCTCAAAAGTACAAAGTACAATAAAAGTGGTTCAAATTATTGATAAGAAACGTCTCAAAATTACAAAAGTACAAGTCGCAAAACGTAAAATACAAGATATTAAATTGTACGCAAGGACGTTCGAAAATCCGAAACCGGGACCAGAGTCAACTCTCAATGCTCGACGCAACAGACTAAAAATTACAAGTCAACTATGCACATAAATATAATATAATATTTAAATAATTCTTAAAATTATTTATATATTATATTTATTTATTAAACCGTCGGCAAAGAAGCAAACAAAAGTACATGAGCTGGAA
Source organism: Rutidosis leptorrhynchoides (assembly GCF_046630445.1). Taxonomy (NCBI): domain Eukaryota; kingdom Viridiplantae; phylum Streptophyta; class Magnoliopsida; order Asterales; family Asteraceae; genus Rutidosis; species Rutidosis leptorrhynchoides. Next base: position 57,544,738 of record NC_092342.1, read on the forward strand.
AAAGTGGCCATGCGATCGCATGGCCTGACGGCCTAAAACCCATGCGATCGCATGGTGAATAGTTTCTGGTGACATCCTATAAATTTCGCAGTTTTGGTTGATCTAAAACACATCTTTTTCTTCTTCTTACTTAAACGTGTATATATATATATATATATATATATATATATATATTATATTTTAATTTTAATTTTAAATTCTATTAATAAGGGTATGTTAGTAAATGTTGTAAGGGTGTAAGTCGAAATTCTGTCCGTGTAACGCTACGCTATTATTAATCATTGTAAGTTATGTTCAACCTTTTTAAATTAATGGCTCGTAGCTAAGTTATTATTATGCTTATTTAAATCGAAGTAATCATGATGTTGGGCTTAAATATTAAAATTGGGTAATTGGGCTTTGTACCATAATTGGGGTTTGGACAAAAGAACGATACTTGTGGAAATTAGACTATGCGCTATTAATGGGCTTTATATTTGTTTAATTAAATGATAGTTTGTTAATTTAATATAAAGATTTACAATTGGACGTACCTATAAATAACCATATACACTCGATCGGACACGATGGGCGGGATATTTATAAGTACTAATAATCGGTCATTTAACCGGACACGGGAATGGGTTAATAGTCTATGGACTTATTAAAACAGGGGTGAATTATATACAAGGAAAATTGGTGTAATTATAGTTTAAGTCCCCAATTAGTTGAAATATTTGACTTCGGATATAAGGATAATTTGACGAGGACACTCGCACTTTATATTTATGACTGATGGACTGTTATGGACAAAAACCAGATGGACATATTGAATAATCCAGGACAACGGATAATTAACCCATGGTAATAAACTAAAATCAACACGTCAAACATCATGATTACGGAAGTTTAAATAAGCATAATTTATTTTATTTCATATTTAATTGCACTTTTAATTATCGCACTTTTATTTATTGTCATTTTATTTAATTGCACTTTTAATTATCGTACTCTTTAATTATCGAAATTTTATTTTATCGCCTTTTATTTATCGCAATTTCATTATCGTTATTTAATTTACGCTTTAATTTAAGTTGTATTTATTTTTAATATTTTACATTAGGTTTTAACTGTGACTAAAGTTTTAAAATCGACAAACCGGTCATTAAACGGTAAAAACCCCTTTTATAATAATACTACTACTTATATATATTTTTGTATTTTTACAATTATAAGTTAAAAATATAGCGTTAAACTTGGCGAGTTCCCTGTGGACGAACCGGACTTACTAAAAACTACACTACTGTACGATTAGGTGCACTGCCTATAAGTGTTGTAGCAAGATTTAGGTATATCCACTCTATAAATAAATAAATAACTTGTGTAAAATTGTATCGTATTTAATAGTATTTCCTTGTAAAAATATAACTATTTTGTATACACCTCTACGCACATCAAGTATTTTTGGCGCCGCTGCCGGGGAAACTAAAACGCCGGAAGCGAAACGCTATATATAAAAAAAAAGATTTTTTTATTAAGTTCTTAGTATAAAAATATACGTTTTAAATTTTAAAAAAAAAATACAAAAATATAAAAAGAAAAATAAAATTTATATATTTTTAAGAGATTGTTAAATATATAAGTTTTATAAAGTTTCTTTATTTTTATTTTAGTTTGTAAAAATATAAGTTTTATATAAATATTTTTATATAAATATAAAAAAAAGAGTAAAACACTCGGGCCTGACACTGTTGCAGCCCAGTCTTCTGGCTCGGATCCAAGAGTCATGCAATCGCAATTGCCCAGAGGCGTAGAACTCATGCGACCGCATGAGGCTGTCTGACACGCCGAAGTTGACCTAGTTCAGCATTAATTACGGGGTAATTATTATTATTATTATTTAATTAAAACACTAATTAGGGTTAGTGTTTTAATTATTTAATTTTAGTTTTTAATTAATTTGTATTTTAAGTTTATTTAGTTTTATAAATATATAAAAATTAATAGTTTTATAAAATAATAATATAAAAATAATTTTTTTATAAAAATTGTACTTTTTACAACCTTAAGTTTATTTTTATATTTTGTATTCTTTTATTTGTTTTAGCGTAATATTTGTATTTTTCGTTCGTAACTAGTTTTAAGATATAGTTTTTGCCATAGTTATTTTTATTTCTAGATTTTTAGGCTTTGCAGTAAAATCCCTTAAGTTCTTTTTCTTTAGACTAAGATTTAGGTGCTTTAGAATTTTGCGACGCCGTTTTTATAAATTTTAGTACCTTTTTAAGTAATTGCCGTTTTGGATATAGAATTTCTTTTAAGCTTTAATATCTTTAGACGTAAGTTTTAATTTTTAGTTTTTAAACTTTTTAGTTTCGACGCGCTCTTTTCCTATTTTTATTTTTCGACGCCTATTATTTTTCGACCTTTTATTTTTCGACGTTTTTCGACGCGCTCTTTTTCTTTCTTATTCCTCGACGCTCTAGTTTTTAGGACATAAAATTTTCTAATTCTTATCTAAAATTTCTTTAAATTTCAACGAAAAATTATTTTAAGCGGTTAAATTGATAGACATCCAAAATTTTCTGATTCGTAGTAATAGTTGAATTTGTTAGTGGCGAGTTGTGGGCTTCCGATTTAAAGGGTCTTGGCTCCCTGCTGCATCTATTGGCTATTCGAAACATGGGCAAAATTAGAAAAGTCTATTAATTTGATAACTTATATAATTTTTTATTTCTTTTATAACTAATAGGATATTCAGTGAATGCACCGAGCAAAACGTTCACCACCTTTTATACGTTCACCACCTGTAACCAGATCAAGACATCTAGCCAATATTGTCGCCGTTGATTTTTCTTTAGAATCGTCATCCAGTCGACCAAGTACTCCAATTCAAATTTCCGATAATCTATTTTTTTTGAACCCGACCTCACAATTGAGAATCCGGAAGATATTCAGGGACAATTCAGAGATCCTGAACCACTAATCTTTCCTCCGGAACCACCAATCATTCAAACAGAGATTGTTGAGGAACCTACCATTAAATCGGAATCCTCTAGTGATTCATTCAACAAATTCAATCATGGAAAATCTGGAACCTCTAAGTATGGAAGACCGAATGATAGCTAAACGCACTGGCCAAGGTCACGCAATTACTCAACTAGACATTAATGCTCCAGATTATGAAATCAAAGGACAAATCCTACACATGGTAACTAATCAATGCCAATTTAGTGGTGCGCCGAAGGAAGATCCAAATGAACATCTTCGTACCTTTAATAGGATCTGTACTTTATTTAAAATCTGAGAAGTTGAGGATGAACAGATATATCTCATGTTATTTCCCTGGACTTTAAAAGGAGAAGCCAAAGATTGGTTAGAATCGTTACCTGAAGGGGCGATTGATACATGGGACGTTTTAGTTGAAAAATTTCTTAAACAATTCTTTCCGGCATCTAAAGCCGTAAGACTTCAAGGAGAAATTGTTACGTTCACACAAAAGCCAAATGAAACTCTATATGAGGCGTGGACAAGATTTGGAAAGTTATTGAGAGGATGTCCGCAACATGGTTTAGACACTTGTCAAATAGTACAAATATTCTAGCAAGGATGCGACATCACTACAAGGAAAGACATCGATATAGCAGCTGGTGGTTCCATTATGAAGAAAACCGCAACTGACGCTTACAAAATTATTGATAACACTGCTTCCCACTCACATGAGTGGCACCAAGAAAAAGATATCGTTAGATCATCTAAAGCAGCTAGAGCCGATTCTAGCCATGACTTCGATTCCATTTTCGCAAAGATAGATGCCGTCGAGAGACGAATGGAGAAGATGACTAAAGATATTCACTCAATACGAATTAGTTGTGAGCAGTGTGGAGGACCACATTTGACAAAAGATTGTCTCAGTATTGAACTAACAATGGAACAAAGAGAGAATGTTTCATACATGAACCAAAGGCCTGGAAATAATTATCAGAATAATTATCAACCACCAAGACCGATCTATAATCGAAACCAGAATTATAACCGAAATGTTCCGTACAATAACCAACAAGGTCCTAACAATCAACAAGTATCTAACAATACTTACAATCAGTAAAGACCTATTTTTCAAAACAAACCACCACAAACCGATGATAAAAAGACAAATTTAGAAGACATGATGACGAAGCTAGTTGAATCTCAAACTCAATTTTTCACATCTCAGAAACAAACCAATGAACAAAATGCTCAAGCATTTAGAAATCAACAAGCTTCTATTCAAAATCTGGAACAAGAAGTGAGCAACCTAGCAAGGTTGATAGGTGAAAGAAAACTGGGAAGTCTACCTAGTGATACAAATACTAACCCCCGGAATGAAACAGCTAAAGCCATTACCATAAGAAGTGGTATTACACTTAAACCACCTGAAATGCCTGTAATTTCTGATGATGCTATTCCTACTCCACAAGAACCATAATCTGAGCAAAATAAGGAAACAGAACAGGTAGTTGAAAAGGTTAATGAAGATAACACAGTTAAAGCTAAACCTTATGTTAAACCATACCAACCACCACTTCCTTACCCGAGTAAAATGAGAAAAGAGAGACTTGAAGCCGAGCAATCTAAATTCTTGGATATGTTTAAACAGATAAATGTCAATCTTCCTTTCATTGATGTGATTTCAGGAATGCCTAGATATGCTAAATTTCTGAAAGATCTAATCAGAAATAGAAAGAAAATGGAAGAACTCTCGGCTGTTACTATGAATGCTAATTGTTCTGCAGTACTGTTGAATAAGATACCAGAAAAACTTTCAGATCCAGGAAGTTTCACAATTCCATGTTTTCTGGGTAGTCTTAGTTCAATAGAAGCATTGGCAGACTTAGGTGCTAGTATAAATTTAATGCCATATTCACTATACGCTAAACTAGACCTTGGAGAATTGAAACCAACACGAATAAGTATACAACTAGCTGATCGATCAGTAAAATATCCTAGAGGGATAATGGAGAACATGCTAGTTAAAGTTGGTACTTTAGTATTTCCAGTAGATTTTGTTATTTTGGACATGGAAGAAGATTCTCGAGTTCCTCTCATATTAGGAAGACCATTCTTAAACACGGCCAAAGCAATAATAGAAGTGTTTGGTAAGAAACTGACCCTAAGTATAGAGGGCGAGAGTGTTACCTTTTCAGTTGATAGAGCCATGGAACAACCGCAATCTGCAGATGATACATGTTATTATATTCAAACTATAGATTCTCATGCAGAATTATTAGAAGAATTTCCAGAATTACAAGGAACAGGAGAATGTTCTTTAGGAGAAGGAACTGAACCAATTGATGAAACTGAAATGTTAGCTACACTTATGGCTAATGGATATGAACCAACAACAGAAGAAATTCAAATGCTAAAAGAAGAAGACAGATATCGATATAAATCATCGATAGAAGAACCACCGACATTAGAGTTAAAGCCACTTCCAAACCATTTGGAATACGCTTATTTACATGGTGAATCTGAATTACCTGTAATAATATCGTCTTCTCTTACTGAAAATGAAAAATCTCAACTCATTTCTGTGCTAAAAGCTCATAAACCAGCTATTGCATGGAAGATTCATGATATTAAAGGAATAAGTCCTTCGTATTGCACACATAAAATCCTTATGGAAGAAGGTCATAAAACGTATGTGCAACGCCAACGAAGACTAAATCCGAATATGCAAGATGTTGTTAAGAAAGAAATTACTAAACTGCTTGATGCAGGTTTAATTTATCCAATCTCTGATAGTCCATGGGTAAGCCCAGTTCAATGCGTACCTAAGAAGGGTGGCATGACTGTCATCACAAAAGAAAAAAAAATGAGCTTATTCCTACTAGGACTGTAACAGGATGGCGTGTTTGTATTGATTATATAAAATTAAATGACGCCACCAGAAAAGATCACTTTTCCTTACCTTTCATTGATCAAATGTTGGAAAGATTAGCCTGAAATAGTTACTATTGTTTTCTTGATGGTTTTTCCTGATATTTTCAAATTCCAATAGCACCCGAGGACCAAGAGAAAACCACGTTCACATACCCTTATGGTACTTTTGCTTATAAACGAATGCCATTTGGACTTTGCAACGCCCCTGCAACCTTTCAAAGGTGCATGATGGCGATTTTTCACGACATGATAGAAGAATGCATGGAAGTTTTCATGGATGACTTTTCAATCTTCGGTGATACATTTGAATCATGTCTAGTTAATCTTGAACGAATGCTTATTAGATGCGAACAATCAAATCTAGTTCTTAATTGGGAGAAATGCCATTTCATGGTTAAAGAAGGCATCGTTCTTGGTCATAAAATTTCAAAGGAAGGAATTGAAGTGGATAGAGCTAAAGTAGATTTAATTGCTAAACTTCCACATCCCACCAATGTTAGAGGAGTTAGGAGTTTTTAGGGCATGCCGGTTTTTACCGACGTTTCATAAAAGATTTTTCTAAAATTGCCACTCCTATGAATAAACTCCTAGAAAAGGATGCTCCATTCATCTTTTCAGATGAATGCATCAAATCTTTTAACATTCTTAAAGAGAAACTCACTAATGCGCCGATCATGATAACTCCAAATTGGAATCTACCATTTGAACTAATGTGCGATGCAAGTGATTTTTCAATGGGAGTCGTTTTAGGACAAAGGATTGAAAAATGATTTCAACCTATATATTATGCTAGTAAGACGTTACAAGGAGCACAAACGAATTATACAACTACTGAAAAATAACTCCTTGCTATTGTCTTTTCTTTTGACAAATTTCGTTCATATCTCGTTCTAGCTAAAACGGTGGTCTATACCGACCATTCTGCTCTTAGATACCTATTTTCGAAACAAGATGCCAAACCACGATTAATCTGTTGGATCTTACTCTTACAAGAGTTCGATATTGAAATCCGAGATAAAAAGGGAGCAGAAAATCTCGCCGCTGATCATCTTTCTCGTCTTGAAAATCCTGAATTAGAAGTTCTAAATGAATCGGCCATACAAGACAACTTTCCTGATGAATATCTATTGAAGATAGATTATAATGAAATTCCATGGTTTGTAGACTATGCAAACTACTTAGTATGTGGATTCCTTGAAAAAGGATTGTCGTACCAAAAACGAAAGAAATTCTTTAGTGATATAAAACACTATTTTTGGGAAGATCCACATTTGTTTAAAAGTTCTCCCGATAGAATAATACGTCGATGTGTATTCGGAGATGAAGCTAGTCAAATCTTAAACCATTATCACACAGGACCAACAGGAGGGCATTATGGGCCTCAGCTCACAGCAAGAAAAGTTTACGATGCTGGATTCTATTGGCCTACAATTTTCAAAGACGCACACCTTCTTTGCAAATCCTGTGATGCTTGTCAAAGGACCGGAAAAATAAGTCAACGTTATGAAATGCCATAAAATATCATTCAAGTATGTGAAGTATTTGACATTTGGGGTATTGACTTTATGGGTCCATTTCTAAAATCTCATAATAATCTCTACATTCTCGTTGCCATTGATTATGTATCTAAATGGGCGGAAGCACAAGCTCTCCCAACTAACGATGCACGAGTTGTAGTCAACTTTTTAAAACGTCTTTTTGCAAGGTTCGGAACACCGAAAGCTTTAATAAGTGATCGGGGTACTCATTTCTGTAACAATCAACTTGAGAAAGTTCTCAAAAGATATGGAGTAACTCATAAAATCTCCACTGCTTATCATCCACAAACAAGTGGACAAGTTAAAAATACCAACCGAGCATTAAAACGTATTCTAGGGAAAACCATAGGATCAAATCCGAAGGAATGGTCCATGAAATTAGAGGATGCACTCTGGGCTTTTAGAACAGCCTACAAAACTCCAATTGGAACCACACCTTTTAGACTCATTTACGGAAAAGCATGCCATCTTCCAGTAGAAATTGAACACAAAGTATTTTGGGCTTTGAAGACATGTAATCTTGATTTACATGAAGCTGGACGTCTACGATTAAGTCAATTAAACGAATTAGAAGAGTTAAGACATGAAGCATACGAAAATTCATTAATCTATAAGGAAAGAACGAAGAAATGGCATGATAAAAGAATCAGAAGTTCAAAAGAATTTAAAGAAGGAGACAGAGTTCTTCTTTTCAATTCACGATTCAAGCTATTTCCTAGAAAATTAAAATCAAGATGGTCTGGACCATTCATAGTCAAAAGAGTTTTCCCGTACGGAACAATAGAGTTAATAAATTCAAATGGAATTGAATTTAAGGTTAATGGTCACAGAGTTAAACATTACATAGATAGTCCGATGGAAGTTGACAACGAAGTTAATCACAATTTCGACACCACAGCTAACTAAGTGTGGGGAGAATCTTTTTAGGGTTATATGTATTTCTGTTAGAGTTAGATTTTCTGTTTTCGTGTAGTTTTCGAGAATGGAATCCGAATGGTCTTTCCCTAGCAGACCCTAAAGAACTAGTCTTCTCCCCCCATTCTGAATTTTTATTTTTTTTAGGTTTTACGAGATGAAGACTTCCTGTGAACTAAACCATGGTCTAATGCTACACGCTTTGATTGCTAAACGTAATAATGACACACTCCTGAGTGACTTAGTATCAGTAATAAGAGCCAAATTGGACGAAGTAAGAAAAGAACTCAGAAACGATCATAATAAATTACATTTTGGTAAAGGAAAATCAAAATCCGCAGCGAAAAGAAGAGCAAGACACCTTGAAAGATGTCACAAATGCGGAAAATGGTCACACGAAGGAAAATGCTCGACGAATCAGACATATTCCAATACCGAGTTCGTTACTTTATGCAGAGAAGGACTGTTCATATGTTTCGAAGAAAAATCGTTGAATGCTCGAGGTTATACCTATGTAGCTATGGAAAACCAATTACTCCGACTATCTTATGTGTGGGCTAAAGCAGGTTACTGAGAATTCTATCTCACAGGTAAGTATGTACAGTTTTTATTTTTATTTTTATTGCTTTTAACCTTTTGATAATAAACGCTAAATCATTCGCTATAAAGCATTAAATTGATACTCAATAAAATTAGGTTTTGCGACCGAAATTATTGATATCATACAAAAATTTATTACATCACTGCGAAATTTACCGTTTATTCTTAAGGTATAAATATCTTTAATCAATCAACCCAAAATATTTCAGAAATTCGTCAGGAGTAAAACTAGGTCGTTGAACCGAAATTACTTTACCGAAAAGAGGGGCGTATATTTTTGATAATATTTGATTGATTAAAGTGAGATAAAAGACCAAAAAGATTTTTATTTTTTATTTTTACTTTGTTTTTAAAATTAATATATTAATATTAAATTATTATTGTAAACTTTTTAAATCAATATATTTAAGTTTGTAAATATTTGAAAAATTTATGTTTTTAATATAAGTTTGTATGTATAAAAACAAAATTATAATATAAATTTGGTGTAAATTTTTAAAATTTTAATAATATGAATTTTTAATTTTATGCATTTTAAATTTAAGTTTGGTGTGAATTTAAAAACAAAAATTTACTTTATTTCACTAAGTTAAAAATATGATTTTTAAAATTCGTCGTGAGTTGAAAACTAGGTCATTGAACCGAAATTGCTTTACCCGAGGGAGGGACGAGAACTTTTATTATCATTATTTTTAATGTTATTGAATTAAAGAATGCCAAAAACATTTAAAAAACCCAAAAATCTTTGCTTTTAAAACTGCGCTTAAAAATGAAAAATTTTAAAATTTTGTCGAGGGACGGCTAGGACAACGATCCGAAACACCCTCACTCCTAAAAAGTAACAAATTTTTAAAATTTTATTAATTTATGTTTCATTAGTATAAGGTTTTTATAAAAAAAAAAAAAAATACCAGACCCCCATGCGACCGCATGGGGTTTGTCCTACAAATCCATGCAATCGCATGGAGGCCAATATCTGGCCAGGATCAAAAGCTCCAGCGAGCTGTGTTCTGTCTCCATATTTTACACACACACATATACGAAAACACACACATATTATCACCAAAAATCACCATTTTTCACCCAAATTTCATCAAATTTCTCGCTACAATCCGCTCTAATCATGAATTTGATAAGAAGTTTATCAAGAAGGGTAACAATTTCACCCTTAAACCTCTTTAAATTTGATTTTTAGTGTTCTTGAGCTATATTTTACCTAATTTGATTTTGTTAATTTCTAGTGTAATTAGAGTTAAATTGTTAGTATTTTATGCATGTATAACCTAGATTGATGCTATTTAACATGATTTGAAGCCAAAAACTTCAAAATTTTTAGGAATCTAGGGTTTGTGTTCTTGAGCAATTTGGGGCTTTTTGATATAAACAGGTTATGGCCGATTTTTGTCATGAATTATTGCTAAATTAAGTAATGTAACATGTTTAGGTAGCTAAATGATCCAAACTTTGATCCCAAACATGATTTTTGAGAATTAAAGTGGATTTTTTAGGTATAAAATTCATGAACTTGATTAAATTGATGTAAATGCCATTTGAAACTTGTTTAATTGCTAGTAATGGTTATTTTAACATGATATTTGAGTTGAATGCTTATGAACTTTGTAAACATTTTCATATATGCTTATTTGAAAAAGTGTAGAATTGTAAAAATTGTGAAAATGCGTATAAGTTTAATTTTGATTTAACATGTTATTGTAATTGTGTTAATTTGTTATTTTGCTAACACTAATGCATATTTGGATGCACAAATTTTGTGTTTAATGTGTTTTGCAGAGATTTACTAATACTGATGGTGCATCATCATCATCTAGACAACCTGCTCCAGAACCTGAACCAGAAATGCAATACGAGCCAAAACCCGAACAAGAACCACAACAAGAACAACAACATCAACCTAATTGAAAGGACCCGTTCATATATATTATAAACGATTCACAATAGTTGATTACATCGCGAGGTATTTGACCTCTATATGATACATTTTACAAACATTGCATTCGTTTTTAAAAGACAAACTTTCTTTACAACGAAAGTTGACGGCATGCACACCATTTGATAATACATCCAACTAAAATTGACATAATAATAATCTTGATGAACTCAATGACTCGAATGCAACGTCTTTCAAAATATGCCATGAATGACTCCAAGTAATATCCTTAAAATGAGCTAATGCACAGCGGAAGATTTCTTTAATACCTGAGAATAAACATGCTTTAAAGTGTCAACCAAAAGGTTGGTGAGTTCATAGGTTTATCATAACAATCATTTCAATATATTAATAGACCACAAGATTTTCGTTTATAAATATATGTACACACTCGCAAGTGTATAAAAGTATTCTATAAGTTGTAGGCACCCGGTAACAAGCCTTAACGTTCATGTTTTACCCTATGAAGTACACCAGATCAGGTGTGTTTAAAATAACCTCGAAGTACTAAAGCATCCCATAGTCAGGATGGGGTTTGTCAGGCCCAATAGATCTATCTTTAGGATTCGCGCCTACCGTACATAGACAAGTAGTTTAATGTTACCAAGCTAAGGGTATATTTCTGGTTTAAACCCACGTAGAATTAGTTTTAGTACTTGTGCCTATTTCGTAAAACATTTATAAAAACAGCGCAAGTATTCTCAGTCCCAAAAATATATATAAAAGGGAGCAAATGAAACTCACCATACTGTATTTCGTAGTAAAAATACATATAACGTCATTTAACAAGTGCAAGGTTGGCCTCGGATTCACGAACCTATATTAATTATATATATTTATATGTTGGTCAATATTTGTCTAACAATTTTTGGTCAAGTCATAGTGTACCACAATCCTAATGCTCGAGACTAATATGCAAAAGTCAACAAAAGTCAACTTGACCCAAAATGACTTCTAAAATTTATACGTGTTTATTATATAACTTAACTATAGTCGTTTTATATATTTAAATATATTTATTAGATCTTATAATAATAAAAGTCATTTATTAATAAAAATTTATATTAACGTTTATATATAATATATACTTTTATATATCTTAAGTAGTAAAATTTATAAAGTTCACTTAATATCATAAAACTATAGTGGTAAGTATTATTAATGTAATTATATTACGCGTGGTGAAAAATATCTTTGTATCCCCTATTTATTTGATAAAATAATATTGATCATAATAATAATAAGTAAAAGTTGTATTATTTTGTAATAATAATTATTATTATTCTATAACAATATTTATATTTACTAAAAATGGTATTATGATAAAATGATAATACTAACATAATAGTAATAATGATATTTTATAATAACAATGATATTTCTATTAAAATAATAACGACGATAGTAATAATAATCATTTTAACAATAATACTAAAATTCAGTTGACTATAACTTCTAATCCGTTCATCGAAACCATTCGATATCTAAATGAAAAGTTCTTAATTTTTCGCTAGCTTTACAATGACATGCATATCATATACCCTATCTCAGTAGCATATGTATCTAATTCAGGATTCAACAAACCTATCTAAGGACAATATCGAATGTACAAGCATGCATAATCCTATATACTCGAGCACTAGTCAGGGATACACTATTGATATATAAAAGTTAAGTTTGAGTGCTCACGTATCAATATTGAGATTCAATATTGCAGGAAAGTACGTAGACGCAACGGAGATGATAAACACTAGATTGACCTCACGAGCATACCCATGAACCATACACATCACCTCCATAGCTATAACCCATAATTTCCTTAGCTTTGACTCATTCAAAAAACTATTTTGAAATCACTCGGATATCACTCCGTCGCAATATTTTATGTATACTAATAATATCTTGAAATAATACAGAGCAATATATATATATATATATATATATATATATATATATATATATATATATATATATATATATATATAAATCGATTGAGAGAGTTTAGAGAAATATATTTTCAAGTTTCTATGAAATAATGAAACCTATTGAATTCTATTTATAATAGATTTTTGAATTATTAAAGTGAATTATTAAAGTATGAATTATTAAAGTGAATTATTAAAGTATGAATTATTAAAGTGAATTATTAAAGTATGAATTATTAAAGTGAATTATTAAAGTATAAATTATTAAAGTAAATTATTAAAGTATGAATTATTAAAGTTAAAGTAAAGTAAAAGTAAAGTAAAGGTAAAGTTAAAGTATAGTAAAAGTATAAAAACTATGTATGTATAATACGCGTATAAATATATATAATATTAATTTAAATCGTTATATATATTTAATGAAATAAAATATAAATATCGTTATATTTATTATACTGGTTAAGTAATGAGTTGTCAAAAGTGATTCTAGATATTTATAAAAGTTATATACGTTTTAATAATAAAGTTCTTTTTAAACTGAAAATGTTTTTGTACGTTTGAAAATAGATTAATAGAATATTATGGAAACCAATTTTCCACTAGCTTTTGTCTAACTTTCGTAAATGACACTTTTTATTTTTATTTATAAATAGCTTTACAAATTATTCCGAATATCGTTAAGAGGAATAGATTTTCTCAAATCATAGTGGACTTCTCAACAGAGACTTGTAATCATAATTCAATGTTTCTGATAATTCAATCATTTAATATATATTTTTTTAATTTCGTCGATAATCATATTGAAACAAATACGTTCATATAAAGCATTATACGTTTAAATACTTTGTTGACATTTTCAATTTATAACATATACACATATACATACATATTCATATATGTTCATTTAATGGTTCGTGAATCATTGGAATTTGGTCGAGGTTTAAATGAATGTATAAACATAGTTTAAAATCCTTGAGGTTTAACTTAACAAATATTGCTTATCGTTTCAGAATAATATAAAGATAAAGTTTAAATTTAGTCGGAAATTTCCGGGTCGTCACACTAATCAACACGTACCTTATTATGATCCGCTACAATTTGTTGATGCCTTTATAGTATTTCTGATGCATCCACCAGTAGAATACCCAACGATTCCTGAACACACGTTGCATCCTAATCGGAGATTCGATAGAAGCTGGAGAGATTACCTGACATATCAAAGTAACAAATTCGAACTGATACCAAAAAATGTAGAAGTGCCAAGGGTAATCGATTGGGAGCCTTTAGAAAGGGTCCAACTAGTTAACTCAGTTAGGGAGCATCTGATCCAAAGGTATGGCAGTTCTTCTTTTCACAATTGGGAACGTTTATTCACCATTCGTAGACCTGTATATAAGGAATGGTGCATTGAGCTTATGAGTACTATAGTGTTAAATGCAGATGTAGATAGATTAGATGATAAAAGTTTTCTTAGATTTATACTTGGCCGTAGGATGTACAGGATGTCCATGCTGGACATGGCCAGGGCTTTGCAGATATATACTCCTGGTGAATTACTACTACCCGATTGTATGAATTTGATTTATCGTGGTGAAAGGGTAGATAGGAATTTTGACGCGAACGCCGTCTGGAGGCGTATGTCAGATTATAATGTTTTTACGCTGGGAGGAAAACACTCCTACTTACATATTAACAAAGCTGAGCTTCGTATAATTCATAGATTTTTGGCTAACTCAATTGCACAGAGAGGTCACAATAAGGAGAAAATGACCTTACATGATTTATTTTACCTAAAGTGTATTCGAGACCCAAGAAGCTTTGTTAATATCCCTTACTGTGTTGGTTTTTATTTGTCTAAGATGGTAGAAGGAATACAGGAAGGGGGAATAATAGGAGGAGGTATTTTTGTTACTCTCATTGGAGAGTATTTGGGTGTAGATAGGGATCAAGGAGGTCCACTTTTGGAATGTAGGGAACAGGTTGAGCCTTTAGGATTGAGGGTCTATCAGGGTGCTAAGGTATTAAAAAGCAGACGCAATCAGGCAATACCCTATGTTGGTATTCATCCTCAGGTAGAGAGAGGTTCAGATGAGGAAATGGAGGAAGCGGATGACATTAGGGATGTCATTAGGGAGGCTATGACTGACGTCTACCAGCGTGTAGATGAGGTAGATATGACAAACGGGGAGAGATTTAGTCGGATGGAGCAGTGGCAAGCCCGGAATGATTACGAGCATTCCAGGCAACGACAGCATGATAGATGGGACTATCATCAGCGTCAGATCATGAGCCGGCTGTCACCTCAGGATCACTACGTTCCAACCCGACCCGCTTACTATCCTCCACACTAGCCCGAGATGAGACCACTATATACTCTCTACGACCCTAACCAGGCCTACCAGTACACTTATCACCAACCATGGAACCCGACCAACGATATGAACTGGAACCCCTAACCTGATTGATATAGTTCCCGTTGGTGATTTCTATGATTTTTATCTTTTTATTATTTCTATATATTTATGTTTAAACACATTATATTTTGATACTTTTATTGTAATGTTTAATATTTTTATTATGTTGTACTAATATTTCATATTTGATTTGAAAGTGAGATGTTAAAGTCCCATTACAAATTACCATGCATGTTTATATTTCTATTGTATGTATTTTATTTCATATACACAACAGGGTAAAACAGCGCATTTTCAAAGACTGGCATTAAGTTCAGCAAAAGCTACTAATTTTGACGACAAAACGAAAAACAAATGTGATGTAACAATAAGACGGAATGAACAAATGATGTGCACCATTTATCATTCAGCAAACAAACGCCAATATGTTTGGAAACTTTGGTAAAATTTAATCATTTTTCTACGCGAATCACCCTCAATAATTTAAATTGTTACTGATTTCTTGCAAATGAGGGCATTGCAAGATCTTAAGTGTGGGAAGAGGTTAAATTCTTTCAGTTTTTTAAAATTTTAACTTATACACTTGGTTACCATTAAAAATACTAGTAACGCAGTAGTTGTATTAGAATCTAGTGCTCTCTGATAATAAAGAACAGCCCTAGTCTTATATACTGACTACCCAATTCTAGTAAAATTTTTCAAAATTTTCAATTAAATGAACTCAAAATCATGTTTATACATATATATGAACGATAAAACTAGGTGTTAACACCGAAATTATTGTTACCTCGGAAAGGACATAAATTGAGAAACAACCCAAAATGTTAGAATTCATTTGAAATGGAATAGAAGACAATAAAAAGGCAAAGAAAGGAAAATAAAAGCCAAGTGTGGGAAAAATTTACCAAGTTATTTTGAACATATATCACATATTTTTGTACAAATAATTGAAGATACTTTTGTTTTGGACAAAATTAACCGTTTTACCAGGTAAATTGTAATATATTTGAAAAAAAGATGGATCTACACGATGAATCAATTCCATCATTAAAAGGAAGTAAAGTCTTCCGAAAAAGAAACACGCTTCTTGATTTAGGTTATGAAGTTGTCGTCCAGACCAGTTGTAGAGTCTACGAAAAACCTTGAAAAGTTTTCTCAAAAATCAGCTGGAAATCCACGGACCTCAGCATCAAACAGGGTCGCCAAGTGGTCAGACTTATCCTAACCATGAGAGGATCTGTCTCGTAAAATGGGGAGGGCGCCGTGCAAATTAGCTTGATAAGACTAATGAATCAGACCCCCAGAAAGGATAATCTCCTTAAAGATCAAACATCAGCTTTTAAGACTGATATTACTCAATCTTAGAGATTGACTTTTAAAGATTGAGAATTCAAACTCATGGAATTCGATGATATCTAAACTCGAGCTTGAACGAGAAAATATTTTGATCAAAATTACAAACCGATTTGTTTTTTGAAAACCCTATTTTCAATGCGTTCATTACCATTGAACGTAAAATCCTAGGAATTCACCTAGAATTCATTAGGTCACCTGAACCAAATCGGGTGTCAACCGTAAGAACGGTGGTTGCATAGCATGGTCAAAGACAGGACCCTGTGCCAGACCGAAAAACCATAAGGGTGAGCTTTACTATTGCTCCTACCAAGGATAGTAATTGCATCCGACACGTTATAGACCATAATTAAAAGCATGTCATTGGACATTGCCTTAACAGTTACTTGTTCAACTCTTTCTTTTATAACCGGACGGTAGTTTACCGAAAGGTAATATACGGAGCAAGTATACTGGACGTGTTGCTTTCCCAATACAAGGTTAGCAAGTGGGTGACACAAAACCGCAAGTTTTGAGCTAAAATTTTCAAATCTGAAACCCACAAAAACATTTTGCAAACACCGGTGAAGGGTTATTCCAGAAAATTTATCTAGGGTAAAATCTAGAATGAATTTTCAAAAGATCATATGTTTTCATAAAGATCCAATTTCCTTAAAGGATCTAAATTTTCATAGTCATGTGGGACTGTAAACCACATCGTTACTACCATTGTTCATACCGCCGTATAGAAATCACTGATGTACAAAGTGTGAAGAATAAAGAAGTGATTCTAGTATGTTTTTATTTCAAGACTATATTGCTTGAGGATAAGCAATGCTCAAGTGTGGGAATATTTGATAATGCTAAAAACGAACATATATTTCATAGCATTATCCCGCAAGAAAGACAAGCTTTTAGTTGCAGTTGTTCTATTTACAAGTGATATTCGTTTAAATAATAAAAGGTGAAGACAAAAGACATATTCGACGAATTGAAGACGCAAACGACCAAAAAGCTCAAAAGTACAAAGTACAATCAAAGTGGTTCAAATTATTGATAAGAAACGTCTCAAAATTACAAAAGTACAAGTCGCAAAATGCAAAATACAAAATACAAAATATTAAATTGTACGCAAGGACGTTCGAAAATTCGGAACCGGGACCAGAGTCAACTCTCAACGCTCGACACAACGGACTAAAAATTACAAGTCAACTATGCACATAAATATAATATAATATTTAAATAATTCTTAAAATTATTTATATATTATATTTATTTATTAAACCGTCGGTAAAGAAGCAAACAAAAGTACATGAGATGGAAAAAGTGGCCATGCGATCGCATGGCCTGAAGGCCTAAAATCCATGCGATCGCATGGTGAATAGTTTCTGGTGACATCCTATAAATTTTGCAGTTTTGGTTGATCTAAAACACATCTTTTTCTTCTTCTTACTTAAACGTATATATATATATATATATATATATATATATATATATATATATATATATATATATATATATATATATATATATATATATATATATATATATATATATATATATATATATATATATATATATATATATATATATATATATATATATATATATATATATATATATATATATATATATATATATATATATATATATATATATATATATATATATATATATATATATATATATTATATATTATATTTTAATTTTAATTTTAAATTCTAATAATAAGGGTATGTTAGCAAATGGTGTAAGGGTGTAAGTCGAAATTCTGTCCGTGTAACGCTACGCTATTATTAATCATTGTAAGTTATGTTCAACCTTTTTAAATTAATGTCTCGTAGTTAAGTTATTATTATGCTTATTTAAATCGAAGTAATCATGATGTTGGGCTTAAATATTAAAATTGGGTAATTGGGCTTTGTACCATAATTGGGGTTTGGACAAAAGAACGACACTTGTGGAAATTAGACTATGGGCTATTAATGGGCTTTATATTTGTTTAATTAAATGATAGTTTGTTAATTTAATATAAAGATTTACAATTGGACGTACCTATAAATAACCATATACACTCGATCGGACACGATGGACGGGATATTTATAAGTACTAATAATCGTTCATTTAACCGGACACGGGAATGGATTAATAGTCTATGGACTTATTAAAACAGGGGTGAATTATATACAAGGAAAATTGGTGTAATTATAGTTTAAGTCCTTAATTAGTTGGAATATTTGACTTCGGATATAAGGATAATTTGACGAGGACACTCGCACTTTATATTTATGACTGATGGACTGTTATGGACAAAAACCAGATGGACATATTGAATAACCCAGGACAAAGGACAATTAACCCATGGTAATAAACTAAAATCAACACGTCAAACATCATGATTACGGAAGTTTAAATAAGCATAATTTATTTTATTTCATATTTAATTGCACTTTTAATTATCGCACTTTTAGTTATTGTCATTTTATTTAATTGCACTTTTAATTATCGTACTCTTTAATTATCGAAATTTTATTTTATCGCACTTTTATTTATCGCAATTTCATTATCGTTATTTAATTTACGCTTTAATTTAAGTTGTATTTATTTTTAATATTTTACATTAGGTTTTAACTGCGACTAAAGTTTTAAAATCGACAAACCGGTCATTAAACGGTACAAATCACCTTTTATAATAATAATACTACTTATATATATTTTTGTATTTTTACGATTATAAGTTAAAAATATAGCGTTAAACTTGGCGAGTTCCCTGTGGATGAACCGGACTTACTAAAAACTACACTACTGTACGATTAGGTGCACTGCCTATAAGTGTTGTAGCAAGGTTTAGGTATATCCACTCTATAAATAAATAAATAACTTGTGTAAAATTGTATCGTATTTAATAGTATTTCCTTGCAAAAATATAACTATTTTGTATACACCTCTACGCACATCAGACGCCAAGGACGCCTTCTCCTCAGCTAGGACCAATGAGGCACTGGCCGCCTCATTATGAGCCTTCTCTAAATTCTCGAGATCATAAGTCAGATGCACGATACGGTCATGCATCTGCTCAACAGTCAGCGCACCCGGCATGGAAGAGTCGGCGCCGTCTAGGCGCGCCTTCGCCTCCCTAAGACAGCTTTTAGCACGCATCAAGTTCAGCATGGCCAACTGAACGTCAAAACACCATGCTGCCACGGGCGAGAGATGCCCAAAGTTGTTGGGAAGCTTGATGTCTTCCAAGTAATCGAACTGACAGGCCGCCGTAGTCTCCGGAATAGACAACTGATCGTTCATGCCATAGAACTGCAGGAGGGCTTCTATAAATAAGAAGACAACTGGTTAGTAACAAAAAAGGTAGTGCAATGCCCCGGAACTTGAAGACAACTGGTTATTACCTTTTCCCTTTTTAGCGTGCTTGCGCTTACTCCCACCCTTAGTTGAGGGCTCATTAGCCTTGCCCCCTTCAACATCCGCCTGACGAGAGTCCTCGTCTGCATGAATCTCACGCTGATTGGCGCTACCAGACCCACTGGCACCAATAGCGGCATCACCTTGGGCTTGCCCATCGATGTCCATGTCCTGGTCACCCTGATTCTCCACCTCAGGCGTCCCAGTATGAACACCCTCAATGTCGCGCGAAGCCAGAAGCCTGTCTAGATGCATCTCTGCAAATAAAACATGCTAAGTTAGACACAAGTGATTAAGAGAAAACAAGTGCAAAAATAACGCCCATCTGCCGCCTACCATTATGATCAGTGTCTAAGATAACTGGCATGGTAGGCGGATAGGGACACATATTAGCAATCCTTAAAATATTAGAGCTATATGGATGGATAGGGAGTTCGCGGTTATAAAAATGAACAAGTCTCTGCTGCTCATCAGGGGAAAGGGGAGGCCTAATGTTTAACTCCGCGCTGATAGCACCGGTATGCCACGCGCAGATATTTCTATATGCAAGCGGGATAAATGAATCATCGATAAAGAAGAACATATTCTTCCACCTCCTTCACACCCCAGCTTTCGTGCGATATACAAACAAAATCCTGTCATTGAAAGAATACCAGCTCTGTTGATTCTTACGACATGAAAAGACTTTCTTAAACAAGTTTAGCGATGGAGGAAATTGATAGTGCTGGCAAATCATCTCGAAAAGAATAACGTGACATGCGCTATAAGGGTGCAGCTGACCGATGCCGAAATTGAAGTGGCTAATAACCTCCATAAAGAAAGAAGTGGGAGGATAGCGCACATTCCCATCCAACATGACCTACCTATATACGGTAACCTTACCGTCGATAACATCACTAGCGCGCTGACCAGCCAGGGGCGCTACAAGATTCAAATCAGCCAAAGGTGGATACCACTTCACCAACCGCGCGACTTTGCGCTGCGTCATAACAGACTTGATAACCTCACAGTTTGGGGGCTCAGCAGTAGAGGAAGACGAGGCCATCTATTAACAAATAAATCAAAGAATTGTAAGAAGAGAGACTAAATAGGCGCTAACCTAAAAAAGCTAATAGACGAGGTCAAAGTAGTAAGCCGATAAGATTTACACGAGAATGAAGAGCAGAGATGAAGTAAAAAATTGAGATAGATGATTACGAAGTATTTATAGGAGAGTAAAAAACATGGAAGAGGCCCTAAGGGAAGTTGAAAATGGGCGGTTAAAATATCAAGGGCGGAGATTGAGCCACGTGTCGAAAGATGGAACGGGAAGAGTACGAGGAAACAAAAGGCGACGAAATCGGCAGGAATAGAACTGTAGCATCTGACAAACCGTCGCTTCAGTTTTCCTGCATTTAATGCAACAGGACAAAATACTTTTTAAATATAAAAAAGAAGAAGATGGCGGCGCGCAGTAAAAAGTAGTTAAACGACAGTTACGAGTTGAGTTCAACGCCACGCGCCGCACCTACGCGCACCATTGAACGACAGTTACGAGTTGAGTTCAATGCCACGGGCCGCACCTACGAGCACCATTGAACGACAGTTACGAGTTGAGTTCAACGCCACGCGCCGCACCTACGCCCACCATTGAATGACAGTTATGAGTTGAGTTCAACGCCGTGCACCGCACTTACATGCACCATTGAATGACAGTTACGAGTTGAGTTCAATGCGAGGCGCCGCACCTACGCACACCATTGAACGATAGCTACAAGTTGAGTTCAACGCCATGCGCCGCAACTGCGCATACCATTGAACTGGGGGGACTTAATGATACGCATACCCGACAGCTAGTGTAGCGTATCAAACAACATCTCCACTAGGAATTACCAGAGCACGCCAAGGCCTGAAGCGCTATACTTATTACCATCGCGCTAGTCCTATAAGCGGGCATAGGTAGCGGCCACATGACGGGCGATGCTGTAGCTGGCAGAGGACACCTGGCAGACAAGAATCAGAGCCGACAAGAACACTTTTTACTTTTGTCGGACCAGCTCGCCTGAGGACGTACTATTTGCAGGCTACGATCTGTTTAGCATCATTCTGTGGCAATAGAATACATGAAAGGTTATCCTATAAATACAAGACTTCGTCCACAGAACGAAGGATCTGGACTTTTCCACCTTCACACACACGTTCTAAGAACAGTAGCGCATAGCGCAAATATACCCGCGCTACCGAACTCATAGCATTATACTAGACATTCTTGATATACAGGTAACGTTCTATGAACAGAAACCCTATCTTATAGCGCGAGCCATCAATGACCGAACCATCTGCTGATGGTGGATCTAATGTTTAACACCCCTGTTGAGATCATCATCTAGCAAGGGGTTATTCACGGTACTTCAGACCGGAGAGTTAAACCCAATTGACCCTTAAATCCCCTCTTAGGATGTCAAGCATGGACCGAACCTGACCCGATTATTCTATGCTTGATCAGTAGCTTCGCCTCTGCATGGATATTTTGCAACCTATTCATGATCTTCATTCAGTTTACATTAATATTCTTATGTGAATCTACTCAGATTTAGAAATTCCCACAATATAAGTCTTTATACCTTTTTGTTATTCTTATTTGAAACTATTGTGCATATCTTTTTTAGCAATATAGACTATAGTTAAAGCTAATAAAATATGTTTGTGAAGATTATGAAATGGTATTTGTACTTGTATATAGAGTTTTTAAGTTAAAAATGGAAATGGTGGTGGCCCATTAGGTTAAGGATATAGTCAAACTTGTGATGACCCGGGAATTTCCGACTAAATTTAAACTTAATCTTTATATGATTTCGACACGATAAGCAAAGTCTGTAATGTTGAGTCTCGAAAATTTTGGAACTATATTCATATAACCAATTACCCTCTGACTGTGCCAAATGATTCACGAACAATTATTTGTAAATAAATATGGATACATTATATAAATATAAACATTAGAATATATAATATTTTGATTTAATAAATTATACTTTAAATAATTAGAATTTAAAATGAAAAATAACAATTAGAATAATGAAGTATTGTTAATATATATAAATATATATATGTTATTATAATTCTATAATTAAATAGATATAAAAATTTATTTGTTATAATTGCTTTTATTATCACTAATATCAATATCTGTACTATTAATATTATGGAAACATGTAACTTGTTATATCTTTACTATGATTAGATATTATTACTATTAAAATATATAATACTCATTACTATATAATATATTATAAAGATTATAGTACATAATCTATAAATTGTAATTCTAATATATTAATTATAATTGTTATAACAATATTGTTATTACTTTTAATAATAATATCGATACTAGTGTTATTAATATTATTATCTTAAAAATATAATATATAGATATGAAAATTCGATATAAATAATTTATTATTACTAATAATATTATTAATATTAATAAAATTAGTGTTATTATTGTAATTATTATCAATGATATTATTATTATTATAAATTTCACTAAAATTATTGTTATTATTATTATTACTCTTAATATTATTATTAATATTATTATTATTATTAGTATGTTTATGTTTATTATTATTAATAATAATATCAATATTATTATTATTAATAAAATTATTAATTATTAAAATTAAAATAATATATATATAGAATCAGATAAATCACGCGTATTATTTTTTTGTCTGCTTTTTGATTTCTTCTGTTTGGTGCTTACCCGTGATCCATTGTCTATACATACAATTATTATATAGCAAACAATCAGATCAGGTTGTTGAGGAGAGAATTTGTTATCCACTGCTTTATCAATTACAATTACTTCCAAATATAAACAAGAAATTGAGAAAACAAAAACCGTCACTTTACTCGTATTACCTTTTTACTAAAAATTCGAATTTGAATCAAATAGCAAAATCTATAAGTGCTATTGTGTTAGGAATCATCTAGTTAATCTACCTGCAAGTTTTTAGTTTTCAATTTCATTGATTGATTTCGAATTCGTGAAGTCAAAGCTTTTGAAACAAAAGTCAAACGTTTGTTCTTAGATTAAATTAGAGTTATATATTGTGATTCCAGTCCAATTGTTAATTTCAAAAGTTTCCATGAGTGATTTACAATCTTTTTCGTGTAGAGATTAGAACCTAAAACGATCTAAATGTTAAATTTTACAATTTTGTTTTTTTTCTTCTGTCGAACAGCGACGGCTGTTATAAATCTTTTTTTTTTTTTTGCGATTGTTAAATCTGTATCTCAACTTACAAAAATCGTTTATGAATAAATTTCACATATTAAAACGAACGAATCGTATCTCTGTTTTTTTTTAAAACTGGATTCATGGTTGACATGAAAGATGAGGAAGAAGAAGAACAACACAGGAAATCAGGTTAAATAGAAATAAGTTACCAATTAGAACAGAAATAAGGAAGCAGAGGAATGGTTATGGGGTGTTGTGGGTTAGCGTGAGGTCGCGGGTTCGAGTCCCCTCCTGGGCAGATTATTTATTTTTAATACTTCTAAGGTATAATTTGATATATTTATCATTACTATTATTATTAATTATTGTTATTATTATTATTAATATTATTATTAATTTTAATGTTATTATAGTTAAGGTTAATTGTATAAGATGAGAAATTGTTAATATATAAGTATGATTTTTTTTATTGTTATAATTAAGTAGTAGTAATTATTAGTATTATTATTATTACTTTTATCATTAACATTAATATTATTATTATATTTATAGTTATTATTACAAAATATTAGTACCAAGTATTATTAAGTCTTAGGAAATAGAATCAAAACTAATGTTTTTATTTTAAAAATAATATAACTTTTATATTTATTATTAGTATCATTAATATGATTCTTAATTTTTTTTTATTATTAAACCTATCACATAACCTTATTATTAAAGTTATTATCTTTATTAAAATTAACATTTTTTTTTATTATTCACATTTTTATTATTAATATTACTACTAATACTATCATTACTATTATTATCCTTAATCGGGTATTATTATGTTAAATATTAATTTTGCAAACAAAAGATAGTTATATAAAAATATATTAAATACAAAACCTAACTATATTAATATTGTTATAAAATATAAAAATTGACATACATATGATATTAATACAAAAATTATATCACTAATAATAATATATATATTTATTCGATTACGATTATATGTATTAATATACATATGACTGATATAGGTTCGTGAATCCGAGGCCAACCATGCATTGTTCAATATAGTCATATGTATTTTTACTACAAAATACATTAGGTGAGTTTCATTTGCTCCCTTTTAAATGCTTTTGCTATATATATTTTTTGGGACTGAGAATACATGCGCTGCTTTTATAAATGTTTTACGAAATAGACACAAGTACTTAAAATTACATTCTATGGTTGGATTATTAAACCGAATATCGCCCTTCAAGTCTGGTAACCTAAGAATTTAGGGAAATGGCCCCTGATTGACGCGAATCCTAAAGATAGATCTATGGACCTTGACAAGTCCCATTCGGGGTACGAATGCTTTAGTACTTCGAGATTATTATACAGACGAGAGGTTCTGTTTTGGGGATATTCTATGCATTAAGTTAACGTCGGTTACCAGGTGTTCAATCCATATGAATGATATTTTTGTTTCTATGCATGGGACGTATGTTTATGAGAAATGAAAAATATGAAATCTTGTGGTCTATTAAAATAATGGAAATGATTGTTACGATAAACTAATGAACTCACCAACCTTTTGGTTGACACTTTAAAGCATGTTATTCTCAGGTACGAAAGAAATCTTCCGCTGTGCATTTGCTCATATTAGAGACATTACTTGGAGTCATTCATGACATATTTCAAAAGACGTTGCATTCGAGTCGTCGAGTTCATCAAGATCATTATTAAGTCAATTATAGTTGGATGTATTATGAAATGGTATGCATGTCATCAACTTTCAATGAAATGAAAGTTTGTCTTTTAAAAACGAATGCAATGTTTGTAAAATGTATCATATAGAGGTCAAGTACCTCGCGATGTAACCAACTATTGTGAATCATTTATAATCGATGTGGACTTCATCCGGATGGATTAAGACGGGTCTCTACAAAACTTGTATTGTAGATTTAGGTATTGTACTTGATTTCAGTCCATATAAATTTTGCCTCCACATTTGTCTTTGAACGGCGATATCAACACCTAATGCTCTCATTTATCACCCACACACGCATGAGGAGGAAACCCAATTCGCGACGATATTGGTAGTACCATCGAAGGTTGGAAAAACCTTCCCGAAACACCTTCCCAAATCGCATTGACGTTGGCAGTACCATCAAATGTTGAAAAACTCTCTGTTTGGAGTGAGAATCGAATATGTGTTGGCAGTACTCCAAGTTGAAAACTCCATATTTGATATTGATATATTAATATTCATAAAAAATAATTATTGTTCTGGTCGTTCTTTACTAGAAAAAGTTTGGACCGCGCATTGTGGTAGAACATTTTAACGTCTTTTTTAAAACTAATGTTGAGCAAGAACTGAGAACAAAAATTGTGAAGAAGCTCTATTTTGTAGAAAATTGGTTGCGTTTTGTTCGTTAAATTATTTCAAGTTGAACGGTGATTACGGAGAAACCAAATCATGACGGGAAAAAGATAAATCCCGTTAAAAATTTCAGTTTTTTTTAGTGATTATTATATTAAATTTAAAAGTTTCATTTTAGTCCCAAAAGTTACCATTCATACCCCTAAATAGTTACAACTATTATCCTTTAATATGTAGTGACCCGAACTTTTCCATGTTTATATATATTAAATGAAATTGATATTTACATGATTAAGTGTTTCCAACATGTTAAGCAATCAAACTTGTTAAGTCTTGATTAATTGAAATAGGTTTCATGTAGACAATTGACCACCCAAGTTGACTGGTGATTCACGAACGTTAACACTTGTAAAAACTATATGATGACATATATATGGATATATATATATATATATATATATATATATATATATATATATATATATATATATATATATATATATATAGTTAACATGATATTATGATAAGTATGTATCTCATTAGGTATTTTAACAATGATTTATATACATAAAATGAGCCTATTGAATTAAGAAACTCAAACACGATATATATAACGATTATCGTTATATCAACGTCTTACTAATTACATATGAATCATATTAAGATATTGATACACTATGTTTAACATGATAAAATGATAATTAAGTATATCATTAAGTATGTAAACAATGAACTACATATGTAAAATAGGACTACTAACTTAATGATTTCGAAACGAGGCATATATGTAACGATTATCGTTGTAACGACATTTAAATGTATATATATCATATTAAGATATATTAATATATCATAATATCATGATAATATAATAATTTAACATCTCATTAGATATAATAAACATTGGGTTAACAGCATTTAACAAGATCGTTAACTTAAAGGTTTCAAATCAACATTTACATGTAACGACTAACGATGACTTAACGACTCATATGGAGGGGGATGAATTTCCCTTTCCTATGGGTGGAGAATTCCTTTTCTCGACTCGTGGTAAAGGAAACGACTTCTCTTCTAGTTTAGGGTAGAGGAAGGATTGTCTACATCTTACCTCCTCCATACCCCGCAGGCGCGGGATTGGGTATTGTTATTGTTATTATTGATGACTTAACGACTCAGTTAAAATGTATATACATGTAGTGTTTTAATATGTATTCATACACTTTTGAAAGACTTCAAGACACTTATCAAAATACTTCTACTTAACAAAAATGCTTACAATTACATCCTCGTTCAGTTTCATCAACAATTCTACTCGTATGCACCCGTATTCGTACTCGTACAATACACAGATTTTAGATGTATGTACTATTGGTATATACAATCCAATGATTAGCTCTTAGCAGCCCATTTGAGTCACCTAACACTTGTGGGAACCATCATTTGGCAACTAGCATGAAATATCTCATAAAATTACAAAAATATTAGTAATCATTCATGACTTATTTACATGTAAACAAAATTACACATCCTTTATATCTAATCCATATACCAACGACCAAAAACACCTATAAACACTTTTATTCTTTAATTTTCTTCATCTAATTGATCTCTCTCAAGTTCTATCTTCAAGTTCTAAGTGTTCTTCATAAATTCTATAAGTTCTAGTTTCATAAAATCAAGAATACTTCCAAGTTTGCTAGCTTACTTCCAATCTTGTAAAGTGATCATCCAACCTCAAGAAATCTTTCTTATTTACAGTAAGATATCTTTCTAATACAAAGAAATACTCATATTCAAACTTTGATTCAATTTCTATAACTATAACAATCTTATTTTGAGTGGAAATCTTACTTGAACTTGTTTTCGTGTCATGATTCTGCTTCAAGAACTTTCAAGCCATCCAAGGATCCTTTGAAGATAGATCTATTTTTCTCATTTTCAGTAGGTTTATCCACAAAACCTGAGGTAGTAATGATGTTCATAACATCATTCGATTCATATATATGAACTAAAACTACCTTATTCGAAGGTTTAAACTTGAAATCACTAGAACATAGTTTAGTTAATTCTAAACTTGTTCGCAAACAAAAGTTAATCCTTCTAACTTAACTTTTAAAATCAACTAAACACATATTCTATATCTATATGATATGCTAACTTAATGATTTAAAACCTGGAAACACGAAAAACACCGTAAAACCGGATATACGCCGTCGTAGTAACACCGCGGGCTGTTTTGGGTTAGTTAATTAAAAACTATGATAAACTTTGATTTAAAATTTGTTCTTATGGGAAAATGATTTTTATTATGAACATGAAACTATATCCAAAAATCATGGTTAAACTCAAAGTGAAAGTATGTTTCTCAAAATGGTCATCAAGACGTCGTTCTTTCGACTAAAATGACTACCTCTTACAAAAACGACTTGTAACTTATATTTTCGACTATAAATCTATACTTTTTCTGTTTAGATTCATAAAATAGAGTTCAATATGAAACCATAGCAATTTGATTCACTCAAAACGGATTTAAAACGAAGAAGTTATGGGTAAAACAAGATTGGATATTTTTTTGATTGTTGTAGCTACGAAAAATATTGTAACAATTCTATACAAATCATATCCTAGCTAACTTATATTGTATTATACATGTATTCTAATATATTATGTAATCTTGGGATACCATAGACACGTATGCAAATGTTTTGACATATCATATCGACCCATGTATATATATTATTTGGAACAACCATAGACACTCTATATGCAATAATGTTGGAGTTAGCTATACAGGGTTGAGGTTGATTCCAAAAATATATATACTTTGAGTTGTGATCTAGCC
This sequence comes from Rutidosis leptorrhynchoides, assembly GCF_046630445.1. Classification (NCBI taxonomy): domain Eukaryota; kingdom Viridiplantae; phylum Streptophyta; class Magnoliopsida; order Asterales; family Asteraceae; genus Rutidosis; species Rutidosis leptorrhynchoides. The sequence goes on from NC_092342.1 coordinate 57,574,155, forward strand.
TGAGACGTGTATACACTGGGTCGTAGATTGATTCAAGATAATATATATTAATTTATTTCTGTGCATCTAATTGTGGACAACTAGTTGTAGGTTACTAACGAGAACAGCTGACTTAATAAACTTAAAACATTAAAACGTAATAAAAATGTTGTAAATATATTTTGAACATACTTTGATATATATGTACATATTTGTTATAGGTTCGTGAATCGACCAGTGGCCAAGTCTTACTTCCCGACGAAGTAAAAATCTGTGAAAGTGAGTTATAGTCCCACTTTTAAAATCTAATATTTTGGGATAAGAATACATGCAGTTTTATAAATGTTTTACGATATAGACACAAGTAAATGAAACTACATTATATGGGTGAATGATCGAAGCCGAATATGCCCATTTTTCTTGGTAACCTAAGAATTAGTAAACCGATCTACTAATTGACGCGAATCCTAAAGATAGATCTATTGGGCCTAACGAACCCCATCCAAAGTACCGGATGCTTTAGTACTTCGAATTCGTTTTTATCATGTCCGAAGGATTTCCCGGAATGATAGGGGATATTCTTATATGCATCTTGTTAATGTCGGTTACCAGGTGTTCACCATATGAATGAATTTTGTCTCTATGTATGGGATGTATATTGAAATATGAAATCTTATGGTCTATTATTATGATTTGATAATATATAGGTTAAACCTATAACTCACCAATATTTTTGTTGACGTTTTAAGCATGTTTATTCTCAGGTGATTATTAAGAGCTTCCGCTGTTGCATACTAAAATAAGGACAAGATTTGGAGTCCATGCTTGTATGATACTATGTAAAAACTGCATTCAAGAAACTTATTTATGATGTAATATATTCTTATTGTAAGCCATTATGTAATGGTCGTGTGTAAACGGTATATTTTAGATTATCATTATTTGATAATCTACGTAATGCTTTTTAAACCTTTATTGATAAAATAAAGGTTATGGTTGTTTTAAAAATGAATGCAGTCTTTGAAAAACGTCTCATATAGAGGTCAAAACCTCGCGACGAAATCAATTAATATGGAACGTTTATAATCAATATGAATGGGACATTTCAGTTGGTATCCGAGCGTTGGTCTTAGAGAACCAAAAAATTGCATTAGTGTGTCTTACCGAGTTTGTTAGGATGCATTAGTGAGTCTGGACTTCGACCGGGTTTTTCTTCAAAAACGATTGCTTAACATTTTTGTTGTTGGAAACTATATATTATTAACATGTAAATATTATGTGATATATTAATCTCTTAACGTGTTTCATATTGTGTGATAGATGTCTACCTCTAGTACAAATCCCATTGATTCACCTAATAATAATGAAGAGTCGAATATATTTTGGGAAGATTCACAAATTCCCAAAGAGGAACCGGAAGAGGAGGAACCGGAAGAGGAGGAACCTGAAGAAGAGGAACCAGAAGAGGAGGATTCGGAAGAGGAGGAACAAGAAGAAGAAGAGGTTCCGGAGGAAGAAATATTGATACCTATAGTAAATCGATTAAATAAAAGAAAATCCTCAACCAACGGACCAAAGTTAATAATGGTCAATGGTGTTTCCGCCGAGGAAGCAAAATATTGGGAAGATTACCAATTTTCTGATGAATCGGATCCCGATGAGGATTCCGATGATGTTATAGAAATTACCTCGACCCAATTTAATAAAGCGAAAGAAAATAATAAGGGAAAATGTATAAAAATAGAGAAACCCGATTCCAACCCCGATGAACTTTATATGTATCGACAACATCCGTATTTCCTAAAATGTAACAATGACCTGGGAACCTCTAAACCACCAGGTTTTTCTAAACCATTATGGAAAACGATGGCTCGTATTAGAGGAACACCATATATTCCAAGAAAATTAGGAAAACGAACCAAGTCCGAAGAAGAAGAAACCAGTGATTCAGATTAGAGGGTTGTAATCATGTTGTATATTATATGTATTGTAGTGTGCTTGTATTTTTATGTTCTATGTAAAAATTGCTTGTATTGTTTGTTAATTATCTTTTTTGAATCTAATCCTTGTCTATTTTACAGTATAAAAACAAAATGGACGTTAAGGGTAGACAACCGAATATTTTAGAAGACCTACCAGAGGATATGATTGAGGAAATCTTGTCTAGAGTAGGTCAGAATTCATCAGCACATTTAGTTATGGCGAAATTAACTTGTCAAACATTTTAAAGACTTTCCAGAAATGTCTTAGTTTATAAAAGTCTTTCCTTTGATAGGTGGGGTATATCACATTGGGGAGACCGTAAGTTACGCTGTGTTTTCTTTAAAGCATTAAATGCGGGGAACCCAAATGCAATTTTACGCTACGGGTTAAGAACCTATTTTGACTCAACATATCCCAACATAGGATTTCATGAATTAGAAAGAGCTTCTAACATGCAACATAAAGAAGCATGTTATGCTTACGGGTTAGTGATGTTCGCTTCTTACCAAAGTGAGAAAAAGAACATCGGATTCCAACTTTTTAAATAAAACCTTCCCACAAGTGACGAATTAAGTAGTTGGGGTGAGAAATAAGGTTTTTAGATTATTACGGGGCTGTTGGACATTACGAAACCCTCGTCCTTTTGACGACATTACAACATGCTGCCTAGCCAATGGGTAAAACGGTTATTTTCCACAAGACCAAGGATGGGAAGTCGTCTTAGTAAAACCAGAATGCGTGACTTGTTTCTGGACTTATGAATTACGTGTCTTTATTTCCTTTGCTGAACAACTTGCGTATTAACTAGATTCATCTTCAAAACTGTCCTGTATCATAGTGTACTATATTTCATGTTATATGTAATATAGCGAAGTTGTAAGTTTGAAGAATATTTGTATGTGATATATTATTATAATCAGTTTTTCATATGGAATTGTAGTAGTTGAATTGTATATTAGCTACTAAGTATGAACTTAACGGGTAGGTAGTACCCGAATTTAAACTTATAAAACGCTAATATGAAGAAAAAGCTTTTATAAATGAGTTCATATTATGCTACAAAATACTATTGACTACTCTTAATATTCTGTATGATTAACTCGATTCAGTTGGCTATTTTGAAGGAAATGGCACCGACTACTCGACTCACCATGAATATGAGCGAAGAGGAATTTCGTACCTTTCTTGCTGCAAACATAGCCGCAGTACAGGCTGCGCTACATACCAACAATGACTCTGAATCTAGCAATGCAGCTAACGGCGCAAGAAATCGTGTAGGATGCTGCTACAAAGAATTCACTACCTGCAAACCTTTGGAATTTTATGGAACCGAAGGACCAATTGGATTGAAACGGTGGACCGAGAAAGTCGAATCGGTGTTTGCCATAAGTAAGTGTACTGAAGAGGACAAAGTTAAGTACGCTATGCATACCTTCACAGGTACTGCGTTAACGTGGTGGAACACCTATCTTGAACAGGTAGGACAAAATGCTGCTTACGCACTACCGTGGTCGGCATTCAAGCAATTGATGAACGAGCAGTACCGTCCTAGAAACGAAGTCAATAAACTCAAGGCAGAACTTAGAGAGTTACAAACACAAGGGTTCGACGTTACCACATATGAACGACGATTCACAGAGTTGTGCCTATTGTGTCTGGGAGCATTCGAAGATGAAGAAAAGAAGATCGACGCGTTTGTAAAAGGGTTACCAGTAAGGATTCAAGAAGATGTGAGTTCACACGAGCCCGCTTCTATACAGAAGGCAAGTCGAATGGCTCATAAACTCATAAATCAGATTAAGAGAAGAATTAAAGAGCAGGCGGCCGAAGAAGCCAACACGAAACAACTCAAGAGGAAGTGGGAGGAAAACGGTGACAAGAGTTACCAGTACAACAACAACAACAACAACAATTACAACCACAATCGCAACAACTATCCCAACAACCGCAACAACAATCGCAACAATAACCGCAATCCTAACAATAACTACAACAAACATCCCAACAACAACAACAACTACAACAACCATTTCAACAACAATAACAATCCCAACAACAACCTCAATAACAACAACGGCAACAAAAACCAAAAACAGCCATGTCATAGGTGTGAAGAAAATCATCAGGGGTTTTGCACGACATTTTGCAACAGGTGTAAAAGAAATGGTCATAACGCAACAAAGTGTGAGGTCTACGGACCAAAGTTTAATAGAACTAAAGGAACAAATAATGTCGGAAAAAGTAATGCCGAAACGAATAGTGTCAGAGCAAGTAATACCAACGCTGTTTGTTATAAATGTAGAAAACCGGGCCACATTATTAGAAATTGTGCGAATCAGGGGAATACTAATGGGCAGGGCCATGGAAGAGTTTTTAATATTAATGCGGCAGAAGCACAGGAAGACCTGGAGCTTGTTACGGGTACGTTTCTTATTGACGATAAATCTGCTTATGTTTTATTTGATTCGGGTGCGGATAGAAGATATATGAGTAGAGAATTTTGTGCTAAATTAAGTTGCCCATTGACGCCTTTGGATAGTAAATTTTTACTCGAATTAGCAAACGGTAAATTAATTTCAGCAGATAATATATGTCGGGAGAGAGAAATTAAACTGGGGGTTGAAACGTTTAAAATTGATTTAATACCAGTCGAGTTAGGGAGTTTTGATGTAATAATTGGCATGGACTGGTTGAAAAAGGTGAGAGCAGAGGTCGTTTGTTACAAAAATGCGATTCGCATTATGCGTGAAAAAGGAAAACCTTTAATGGTGTACGGAGAAAAGAACAACGCGAAATTAAATCTTATTAGTAGTTTGAAGGCGCAAAAACTAATAAGAAAAGGTTGTTACGTCATTCTAGCACACATCGAGGAAGTTAAACCTAAAGAAAAGAACATCAGTGATGTTCCCGTCGCAAAAGAATTTCCCGATGTATTTCCAAAAGAATTACCAGGATTACCCCCACATCGATCCGTTGAATTTCAAATAGACCTTGTACCAGGAGCTACACCAATAGATCGTGCTCCATACAGACTCGCACCCAGCGAAATGAAAGAAATACAAAGTCAGTTACAGGAACTTTTAGAGCGTGGTTTCATTCGACCAAGCACATCACCATGGGGAGCTCCTGTTTTGTTTGTCAAGAAGAAAGATGGTACATTCAGGTTGTGTATCAACTACCGAGAGTTGAACAAACTTACCATCAAGAACCGCTACCCACTACCGAGAATCGACGACTTATTTTATCAACTACAAGGCTCATCTATTTATTCGAAGATTGATTTACGTTCTGGATATCATCAAATGCGGGTGAAGGAGGATGATATTCCAAAGACTGCTTTTAGGACGCGTTACGGTCATTACGAGTTTATGGTTATGCCGTTTGGATTGACTAACGCACCAGCTGTGTTCATGGACCTCATGAACCGAGTGTGTGGGCCATATCTTGACAAGTTTGTCATTGTTTTCATCGATGACATACTTATTTACTCGAAGAATGATCAAGAGCACGAAGAACATTTGAGAAAAGTGCTAGAGTTGCCGAGAAAAGAAAAACTGTACGCTAAGTTTTCAAAGTGTGCATTTTGGTTGGAAGAAGTTCAATTCCTCGGTCACATAGTGAACAAAGAAGGTATTCAGGTGGATCCAGCAAAGATTGAAACCGTTGAAAAGTGGGAAACCCCGAAAACTTCGAAACACATACGCCAGTTTTTAGGACTAGCTGGTTACTACAGAAGGTTCATCTAAGACTTTTCCAGAATAGCAAAACCCTTGACTGCATTAACGCATAAAGGGAAGAAATTTGAATGGAAAGATGAACAAGAGAAAGTGTTTCAATTGTTAAAGAAAAAGTTAACTACGGCACCTATATTGTCATTACCTGAAGAGAATGATGATTTTGTGATATATTGTGACGCCTCAAAGCAAGGTCTCGGTTGTGTATTAATGCAACGAACAAAAGTACTTGCTTATGCGTCTAGACAATTGAAGATTCACGAACAGAATTATACGACGCATGATTTGGAATTAGGCGCGGTTGTTTTTGTATTAAAGACTTAGAGGCACTACTTATATGGGGTCAAAAGTATTATATATACCGACCACAAAAGTCTTCAACACATATTTAATCAGAAACAACTGAATATGAGGCAGCGTAGGTGGATTGAATTGTTGAATGATTACGACTTTGAGATTCGTTACCACCCAGGGAAGGCAAATGTGGTAGCCGACTGATGGAATTTAACAAGTTCATAAAACATGTTCATAAGGTAAACATAATTACAAAACCAATTTCAATTATGTTTAAAATAAGCGGAAGCATAAAGTAAAGTTCATATTTATATGTTAAGCCATTTAGTTAAATTCCATGTTAATATCAAGTCTTAAAAACATGCTTACATATAACAATAAAGGAAGAACATTATACCTCCTCAATGATAAATTGAGGGAAAATGATGATGAAGATGATGGAAAAAAGCCTCTAACTTGAAGCCTCAAGTGTGTAATACCCACAAGCCTTTTGTGCACCAACACCACCTATAATTTGGTTAGGATTTTAGACACTTATCACCTTAATTAACAAGAAAAATCTCCCTCTTTTCCCTTTGAAAAACTCGGCCAGCAGCATCACAAAACAAGAGAGAATAAGTTCAACTTGATATGTGTAAAAAAGTGAGTCAAATGCTTGGTTTTAAATGATAGCATGCACTTGAGAAGTGTGACATTAAAGTTAACAAAAGACTAGCATGGGGTGTCTCCTTGGAGACCCTAAAACCGTCCCCCATGTGTGTTTTATAACAAGGTTTATTTTTTTTTATAAAACTTGTTATAAAATGTCTTGTAAATACATATAAAGCTTGTAATAGAATATGCATTTGTTAAGTTACTTACATTTTATAAATCAATTTATAAAATATAGCACAACATAATTATTTAAACCTATAAATAATTAAATATAAATTATCCAAATAATTTTTCTCAAGTGATAATATTTTAGAAAACCTATTTTCTAAAGTTCAAGTGTCGTGTATTTATTTAACAATCCAGTCGTTAAGATTAAATATATACAGAGTGTCGGTAAGCTTGTTATTGAGTATGACCTAACTTGGATCATAACATATTAGCCACATTGATTTAATATGTCTCTCGGGCATACGAAATACCTTCAATCTCCCACTTGCACGAGAAACATAAGAAATTAATGCAAGTGATGGATATCACCTAACGACCATCCATCACCCCCAATATGTTATGACTTTGTGCCATTCAATAACATCATCCCTTTCGAGTTCCCATCTCGAATATGAATAGGTGAATCTTTCATTATTTCCTTTCATCCTAGATGTCATGTTAAATGCAAGAGACACAGAGTGATCACTCTCTTCTAGATTTAACTTTATCAGGCCTTAGACATCTAACTCTCAACGAATAAGAGGGACAAATTCCATCTTGACTACATACGTCCTAAATATATACCTTGCATTATACCTGAGCTCTTCCTTATGAACTACTATATTTCAGAATAACGAAGGAAAGAATCAAGGCACAATACTTGGTAAATATCCGAACCCAATATGTATCTCAGGTCAGAGGATACAATGATATTCTCCTTTACTCAAGACTACATGTGATCAACCACAAAGGCTCCATTTAGTAAATCTTGAGAGCGAGTCTTCCAATATTTGTATCCCACAAATATCTATGAACCTTGGTTGCAACCTTGCCCCACATTCATCCCGTGAATGTATACCAATCCAAGTTCATAATAGTCTAAACCTCACACTTGTTCCCACAAATGTGATCGACTACGGAATTTAGAATAATTTCTTATTCATGGATAAAATATGCAAAATAGGAACTTGACTCAAAATAAATTAATACCATAATTATATTAATGAGTTTGAACAATTTCGTTCCGTTACAATACTTAAAAAAGATCATGACCAATCACTAGAAAATCGAAGCCCTAATGCATAAACATGTCCTGCATGTTTTGCTCCATGTAAGAGCTTCGTGAGAGGATCCACTATATTAAGATCTGTATGAACTTTGTGAATACATATCTTTTCCTTTTCAACTTCATCCCTTATGTAGTTGAATCTCTGCTCAATGTGACGGGTCTTTTGGTGAGCACGAGGTTCCTTAATTTGAGCAATCGCACCCTCGTTGTCACAAAAGATCTCGAGAGGGTCCTGAATGGAAGGGACTACTCCTAAGTCGTGGATGAATTTCTTCATCCATGCAGCTTCCTGATCTGCCAATGAGGCGGCGATGTACTCCGACTCCGTAGTGGATAAAGCAACAACATGCTGTTTTGAACTCTTCCAAGAGACCGCACCTCCATTTAATGTGAAGACATAACCGGACTGTGATCGAGAATCATCTCGATCAGTTTGGAAACTCGCGTCCACGTAACCTTTTACAGCGAGTTCCTCCTCACCAGACTCATATATTAGAAACATATCCTTAGTCCTCCTAAGGTATTTCAATATACTTTTGACAGCAATCCAATGACTGTTTCCTGGGTTATTCTAGTATCTACTTGTCAAGCTAAGACCGCATGACACATTCGGTCTAGTGCATATCATTGCATACATGATTGACCCAATAGTAGATGTGTACGGGACTTTCTTCATTCTCTTTTGTTCATCTTTCGTGGTAGGACACTGAGATGAACTGAGAAGCTTTCCTCTTTGAATAGGTACCAAACCTTTCTTAGAGTTCTCCATCTTGAACCTTTTCAAGATCTTTTCAATGTATGCACTTTGATTCAAACCTATCAGTTTCTTGGGTCTATCCCTGTAGATCCCAATCCCCAAAACGTATTGTGCTTCTCCAAGATCCTTAATGGAGAAGCATTTACTTAGCCAAGTTTTAACACCCTCCATTTCTGGAATATCATTTCCAAATAACAATATATCATCCACATATAGTACAAGGAACATGATAGTGCTCCCAATAGCTTTCTTGTATACACAAGCTTCATCACCATTTTTAATGAAGCCAAATTTCTTGGCCTCCTCATTAAAACGATGATTCCACATTCTAGATGCTTGTTTCAATCCGTAGATTGACTTCTTTAACTTGCATACCTTTTTAGGATATTTTGGATCAACAAAACCTTCAGGCTGAACCATATAGACATCTTCCTCAAGATGTCCATTTAGGAAAGCGGTCTTGACATCCATTTGCCATATTTCATAATCATAATGGGCAGCAATGGCAAGTAATATCCTAATAGACTTTAGCATTGCCACAGGCGAAAAAGTTTTATCATAGTCAACCCCTTGAGTTTGAGTGAAACCTTTTTCTATAAGTCTAGCTTTATATGTATCCAAGTTTCCATGTATGTCGGTTTTCATTTTGAAAAGCCATTTACGATCAACTAGCCTTGAGCCAGTCGGTTGTTCAACAAGTTCCCAAACTTGGTTGTCATAAATGGATTGCATCTCAGCGTTCATGGCTTCCTGCCATTTATCCTTATCAATCCTTGATAAAGCATCTTGGTAGTTTGTTGGTTCATCCAAATCAACCACATAGCAACCATCCATGAGAAACCCATATCTCTCAGGAGGATTACTAATCCTACCAGATCTGCGAACGTCTTGTGTATTTTGATCATCCATTTGATCACTCTTAACATTTTCATGTTGAGTGCTAGTGTCAACCAATTGTGTATCATCTACTTGATCTTGAACCTCTTCAAGATCTATCTTCCTTTCACTATTTCCTTCCATTAGGAACTTAGTTTCAAGGAATTTAGCCTTTCGAGCAACAAATACATTTTGCTCGGTTGGATCATAGAAATAGTATCCCATATCATCCTTGGGATATCCTATGAAGATACACTTCGTGGATCGAGCATTCAACTTATTAGGGACGTAACACTTAGGATAAGCTTCACATCCCCATACCTTTAAGTATGATAGAGATGGAGGTTTTCCAAACCACATCTCATGAGGAGTTCGTTCCACTTTCTTGGTTGGGGCCATATTTAAAATACAAGCAGTGGAGCATAGACAATAACCCCAAAATGATAGAGGTAACGAGCTTCTAGCCATCATAGATCGAACCATATCCATTAGGGTTCAGTTCCTCCTTTTGGAAACTCCACTAAGTTGGGGTGTTCCAGGAGGAGTAAGTTGTGAGATAATCCCACAACTTCTAAGATGATCTTGGAAAGCATCGCTTAGGTATTCACCTCCTCTATCGGTACGAAGTACCTTGATTGTCTTATTGAGTTGATTTTGTACTTCGTTTTGATAATCCTTGAATGATTCAAAAGTTTCGTCCTTGTGTCTTAATAAGTAGACATATCCGAAACGACTAAAGTCATCAATGTAAGTAACGAAGTATCTTTCACCATTCCTAGTCATGGGCTTAAAGGGTCCACATACATCCGAATGTATTAGTCCCAATAAGTCTTTATCCCTTTCATAGGTCCCTTTGAAAGGTGCTTTTGTCATTTTGCCTTATAAACAAGATTCGCACACATCAAATGAGTTTAGCTCACTTGATTTCAAAAGGCCATTCTTTTGAAGTGTATGCATTCGGTTCTTGTTTATGTGACCAAGGCGACAATGCCATAAGTAGGAATCACTCAAATCTCTTTTGAGTTTCTTGGTGTTTGCATGGTATATTGAGCTATTGTATGATGTGTCATCATGTACCAATTCATAAATACCATTCAAAGGCGAAGCCTTAAAATAGAACACACTATCTAAAGAAACATGGATATCATCATTAATGAAATTAAGATTAAAACCACATTGTTTCAAACGGGATACAGAAATAATGTTTTGAGATAAATCGGGTGCATACAAAACATTTTTCAAAATAAGCTCCAAACCAATTGGAAGCTTTAAAATAAAGTCTGCTTGAGCTACTACGTGCACCTTAGCTCCATTTTCCATGTAGAGACTTGACGTTCCCGCTTCTTGTTTACTTCTTTTGAACCCCTGCATAGAATTGCAAATGTGAGTTCCACATCCTGTGTCTAATACCCATGTATTAGAAGAAGTAATACTAAGCTCAATGTATACCATATATAAATTACCTGAGGTTTGCCCTGCATCCCTCTTCTCTTTCAACTCCTTCAGGTAGACCGGGCAGTTGTGTTTCCAGTGACCCATCTCATCCCAACCAAAGCACGGATCTTCCTTGGGGTTTGCTTTACCAGCAACCTTTTGCTTCTTGTTGTTGTTGGTTGGGGTAACCATTTTTCCTTTTCCCTTGCCCTTGCCTTGGTAGGCAGGTCCTTTCCTCTTAGCCACCTTTGGCTTAGAAGTGTTATTGTTTTTGGACCCACCTTCATTGATCATAAACATGGGTGAAGCCCTTTTACCCATGCTCGCTTCGGCCGTCTTAAGCATGGCATGTAATTCACCAATGCTCTTATCCCATCCATTCATGTTGTAATTCATTACATATGTGTCAAACCTCTTTGACAAGGAATTAAGGATAAGGTCCGTGGCTAATTCATTAGACATGTTGCAGTTTAGATGGTTCGCTCGATCAATTAGGCTTTTCATCTTAAGGACATAAGATGAAATGGATTGGGAGTCGTCCATCCGACATGCTTGAAGCGATCAAACCGTTTCGAAGCGCTCAACACGAGCTTGTTGAAGGAACATCTCCTTCAATTGTGTGATCATGTCATATGCACTATGATGCTCGAAATCCTTTTGGAGTTCTGGTATCATAGTCCCAAGCATGAGGCAAGAAACTTGCACCGAATCGGTGCAATATTTCTCCCAATAAGCCATGCCTTCCGTATCATCCTCGTCCGGTTGATCGAGAATGGGGTCTTCCAACACATACGCCCTATCCTCTAGTTTGAGGACTATTCTTAGATTGCGAAACCAATCCATGAATTTCGTATGGTTGAGTTTTTCCTTTTCGAGGATTGACCTCAACGATAGGTTGTTAAATTTGATAGGTGCGTTTGGAATGTTGTTTTTATTGGCGGCCATCTACAAAATTTAACAAAGTTGTTTAAGTATTTAATTTTAATTTAACAATCAATACCCTTTAAATCCAATTGATATTTATTAAATTTTAGAATCCAACGGCAAACTAAATTTCGGTTAGGTGACCTTTATCCCGTCATTTGATTTAGCTAGGTAGTCATTATATGACAATTGCAATCCTGTTGCAACTTCTAAGTTATGGGATTATGCAATCCTTTTGCATGGAATATTTATCCCATCAACGCCTATTTGTTCCTCATGCTTCGGTGACCCTAAGTTCATAATTCCCAAATCAAGTCGTCCTACTTGTGTAAACGTGTAAATTCAACATACAAGTGGTTAGGTGACCTTTATCCCACAAGTGTGCCAAATTCACCTTAATCATATTAGTTTGCTCATAATGGTTAGGTGACCTATATCCCATCATGAGTTCCCCAGTATGCCTAAGTGTCACACAATAAGGATGGCGTTTAACTTGTTTACCTTGTTAATATAGGGATTTTAAGTTTTCGTTAATTCTAGTTTGAGAAAACTTTTATGCCATACACCAACATGCATTTAGTGTATGGTACATATGAAAAACCATTTTCATGTCTTTGTAATTAAGCCAATTACTTGATATAAACCATTTTATATATGTGATCCTTATCATGTTCTTAATAACCGTTTATCAATGTCCTTATGCCACTTTTAATTTAACCAATTAAATTGTCATTTTGCATGTCGTTAATAATGTCTAATTTAACCAATTAAATTGTCATTTTAGTTTGTTGTTAACTTGTGTGATTAACTTGTAGCATACAAACATACAATCCATAATCATACAAAACAACCACGCATGCAAAACAACCACGCATGCAAAACAAATATGTTCACAATCAAGCCATTTTGGTAGACATTTGTTTAGCTGAAAACAAATGTCACCGGTTAAGGGGTTATTACACAAAGTAGGAGATTTTAACATCTCCCACTAAATCTTGCATCCAAATGCATGTGTTCTTCCTTTGCTCCACCTTGTGCATCTTCATTCTCTTTACAAAAAATATATCCTAATACATTTTTCTCTAGAAAATAAAAATACAACCTAATCTATTTTACATACCAAATATAAAATAAATTACATAACAAATGAATAAATATTACAAACCAAATGAATGAATTAATATTACACACTAAATGAATGAATTAAAACAACCAAACATTTAACCATTCAAACACAAGGTCCGGGCTTGATTGTGAACAACAACATACAACAAAAAATGACCAAATTGCAAGTTCCAAACCCATTTGGAACTCCCTAGGATTCGGCCAAACCAAGAACCACCCAAACCCGAACATATTTTTACATTCTACTTTCATGCATGTTACTAGAATGCAAATATGGTGGTTTTTAAAGTCATATATAAGAAGCATATTTCATAGACTTCGGCTCTAGATACCATTGATGGAATTTAACAAGTTCATAAAACATGTTCATAAGGTAAACATAATTACGAAACCAATTTCAATTATGTTTAAAATAAGCGGAAGCATAAAGTAAAGTTCATATTTATATGTTAAGCCATTTAGTTAAATTCCATGTTAATATCAAGTCTTGAAAACATGCTTACATATAACAATAAAGGAAGAATATTATACCTCCTCAATGATAAATTGAGGGAAAATGATGATGAAGATGATGGAAAAAAGCCTCTAACTTGAAGCCTCAAGTGTGTAATACCCACAAGCCTTTTATGCACCAACACCACCTATAATTTGGTTAGGATTTTAGACACTTATCACCTTAATTAACAAGCAAAATCTCCCTCTTTTCCCTTTGAAAAACTCGGCCAGCAGCAGCATAAAACAAGAGAGAATAAGTTCAACTTGATATGTGTAAAAAAGTGAGTCAAATGCTTGGTTTTAGATGATAGCATGCACTTGAGAAGTGTGACATTAAAGTTAACAAAAGACTAGCATGGGGTGTCTCCTTGGAGACCCCAAAACCGTCCCCCATGTGTGTTTTATAACAAGGTTTATTTTTTTTATAAAACTTGTTATAAAATGTCTTGTAAATACATATGATAATGCTAAAAACGAACATATATTTCATAGCATTATCCCTCAAGAAAGACAACCTTTTAGTTGCAATTGTTCTATTTACAAGTGATATTCGTTTAAATAATAAAAGGTGAAGACAAAAGATAGATTCGACGAATTGAAGACGCAAACGACCAAAAAGCTCAAAAGTACAAAGTACAATCAAAGAGGTTCCAATTATTGATGAGAAACATCTCAAAATTACAAGAGTACAAGACGCGAAACGCAAAGTACAAGATATTAAATTATACGCAAGGACGTTCGAAAATCCGAAACCGGGACCAGAGTCAACTCTCAACGCTCGACGCAACGGACTAAAAATTACAAGTCAACTATGCACATGAATATAATATAATATATAATTAATTCTTAAAATTAATATATATATATATATATATATATATATATATATATATATATATATATATATATATATATATATTATATTATATTATAACAATCGTCAGCAGAAAAAACAAAGACATGTGAGCCTCCCCAGCTGGCCATGCGGCCTAGAGGAGCAAAGCTCATGCGATCGCATGAGCCCCTTTTCCAGCCCACATGCCTATAAAAATCATGTTTTTGGTGAACATCAAACATATATTTTTCTCCTCATTCATCAACGTATATGTATATATATTTATATTTTAATTTTAATTTTAATTTTAATTTTAATTTCTAATAATAAGGGTATGTTAGCGAATGTTGTAAGGGTGTAAGTCAAAATTCTGTCCGTGTAACGCTACGCTATTTTTAATCATTGTAAGTTATGTTCAACCTTTTTACATTAATGTCTCGTAGCTAAGTTATTATTATGCTTATTTAATACCGAAGTAATCATGATGTTGGGCTAAAAATATTAAAATTGGGTAATTGGGCTTTGTACCATAATTGGGGTTTGGACAAAAGAACGACACTTGTGGAAATTAGACTATGGGCTATTAATGGGCTTTATATTTGTTTAACTAAATGATAGTTTGTTAATTTTAATATAAAGATTTACAATTGGACGTCCCTATAAATAACCATATATACTCGATCGGACACGATGAGCGGGATATTTATATGTACGAATAATCGTTCATTTAACCGGACACGGGAATGGATTAATAGTTAATAGACTTATTAAAACAAGGGTGAAATTATGTACAAGGATACTTGGCATAATTGTTAACAAAGTATTAAAACCTTGGGTTACACACAGTCGATATCCTGGTGTAATTATTAAACAAAGTATTAAGACCTTGTTACAGTTTAAGTCCCCAATTAGTTGGAATATTTGACTTCGGATATAATGATAATTTGACGAGGACACTCGCACTTTATATTTATGACTGATGGACTGTTGTGGACAAAAACCAGACGGACATATTAAATAATCCAGGACAAAGAACAATTAACCCATGGGAATAAACTAAAATCAATACGTCAAATATCATGATTACGGAAGTTTAAATAAGCATAATTCCTTTATTTTCATATTTAATTGCACTTCTAATTATCGCACTTTTATTTATTGTTATTGTATTTAATTGCACTTTTAATTTATTGTCATTGTATTTAATTGCACTTTTAATTTTCGTACTCTTTAATTATCGCAATTTTATTTTATCGCACTTTTATTTATCGCAATTTCATTATCGTTATTTAATTTAAGCTTTAAATTAAGTCTTTTATTTATTTAATATTTTACATTAGGTTTTAACTGCGACTAAAGTTTTAAAAATTGACAAACCGGTCATTAAACGGTAAAAACCCCCCCATTTTATAATAATAATATTACTTATATATATTTGTATTTTTATAAATTAAAACTAATATAGCGTTAAGCTTTGTTTAAAAGATTTCCATGTGGAACGAACCGGGCATACTAAAAACTACACTACTGTACAATTAGGTACACTGCTTATAAGTGTTGTAGCAAGGTTTAGGTATATCCATTCTATAAATAAATATCTTTTGTAAAATTGTATCATATTTAATAGTATTTCGTTGTAAAAATAATACTATTTCCTAGTACACCTCGCATAACATCAAGTATTTTTGGCGCCGCTGCCGGGGAACATATCTGCTTAAACGTCGGAAGCGCAACACTATATATAAAAAAAAGTTATTTTTAGTTTACTTTTATAAAAAAGTACGCTTTTGTAAAAATACGTTTTAAAAATTCAAAAATATAAAAAGAAAAACAAAAATATAAATATTTTTAAGAGTTTGTTAAATATATAAGTTTTATAAAGTTTCTTTATTTTTATTTTAGTTTGTAAAAATATAAATTTTATTTAAATATTTTGTTTTAATATAAATCAAAACAGCAAAACAGGAAAAAAATAATAATAAAAACATTCGGCCCGTACTGTAGCAGCCCACTCTCTGGCCCGAAACCCTAGCCCATGCGATCGCATGGCTGGGTAACTTAGGACTCATGCGATCGCATGAGCCCTGCTGACACGCCACATTTGACTGAACTCTGCAATCATTACGGAGTAATTAGTATTATTATTATTTAATTTAAACCCTAATTAGGGTATTATTATTATATAATTTAGTTTTTATTATTATTTTGTATATTTAGTTTAATTAGTTTAAATAAATTATAAAATTAATAGTTTTATAAAATAAATAATATAAAAATAATATTTTTATAAAAAAATTGTACTTTTTACAACTTTAAGTATATTTTTATATTTTGTCTCTTTTTAATTATTTTAGCGTAATTTTTATATTTTTCACTCGTATTTAGTTTTAAGACATAGTTTTTGCCATAGTTATTTTTATTTCTAGATTTTTAGGCTTTGCCGTAAAATCCCTTAAGTGCTTTTTCTTTAGACTAAGATCTAGGTGCTTTAGAATTTTGCGACGCCGTTTTTAAGTTTTAGTACCTTTTTAAGATATTGCCATTTGGGATATATTTTTTCTTTTAAACTTTAATTTTTTTAGACGTAACTTTTAATTCTTAGTTTTTAGTTCCTTTTTAAGTTTCGACGCGCTACTTTCTTATCTTTTATTTTTCGACGTTTTTCGACGCACTCTTTTTCTTTCTTATTTCTCGCCATTCTTGTTTTTAGGACATAGAATTTTCTACTTCTTCTCTAAATTTCTTTAAATTACGAAAATTTATTTTAAGTGGTTAAATTGATAGACATCAAAATTTTCTGGTTCGTAGTAATAGTTGGATTTGTACGTGGACCGGGTTATTGGAGCCAAACAGTACTCAATTATATTGAGACCAAATGAATCCTGCCCCTCTGCTGCATCTTTTGGCTATTCGAAACGTGGGCAAAATCAGAAAAGTCTATTAATTGGATAACTTATATAATTTTTCTTTCTTTAAAAAAAAAAAAACTAATAGGATATTCAGTGAATGCACCGAGCAAAACGTTCACCACCTTTTGTACGTTCACCACCTGTAACTCGATCAAGACATCTAGCAAATATTGTCACCGTTGATTTTTCTTTAGAATCGTCATCCAGTCGACCAAGTACTCCAGTTCAAATTTTCGATAATCCATTTTTTGAACCCGACCTTATAATTGAGAATCCGGAGAATATTCAGGGACAATTCATAGATCCTGAACCATTAATCTTTCCTCTGGAACCACCAATCATTCAAACAGAGATTGTTGAGGAACCAACCATTAAATCAGAATCCTCTAGTGATTCAGATTCAACAAATTCAATCATGGAGAATCTGGAACCTCTAAGTATGGAAGATCGAATGAGAGCTAAACGCACTGGTTGTGACGACCCGGAAATTCCCTACCAAATTTAAACTCAATCTTCATGTGATCTCGTCACGATAAGCAAAGTTGGTAAGATTGAATCTTAAAAATTTTGGAACTATACTTAGATAGTTAACTACCCTTTTACCATGCCCGCCGATTCACGAACAAGTTATCTGTATGTAAATATGTAATTAAATATAGATATACTTATATATATATTTGAATTAATAATGTAAGATAAGTTACAAGATAGTTAGTTGTAATTCAAAATGAACCTATATGAATTATACGTATAACTATTATGAAATGTATATTGTAATATATATATAGAATGTAGAAATATTTAATTATATATATATAAATTATAATATAATTGATAAATTAAGATACTGATATATTAAATATGATTTCAAGTTAAAACAAAGTTGTTATAATCATATCGTTATTACTTCAAATATTAATATTAAGACTAGTGTTATTTGAATATAAAATTTATAAATACAAAGTCGATATACATAAATTAATATAGTATTATTATATGGGTAGTACCAATAATGTTGGTATTATTATAATCAGTATTATTGTTATTAATAACATTATTAATATACATTTTATAGTAACTGTTATCCTTATCATTAGTAATAGTATCAATTGTATTACTAAAGAGTATTATTATTATATTTATATTTTAATAAGATTAATTATAATATATAAATATAACTGAATAACAATAAGAGATAAATAATTATGAATATAAATACATATATATAAATGGTAATATATACATGTTACAATTAAATACATATATATATATATATATATATATATATATATATATATATATATACAAATACAAACACAAGTATATATATATATATATATATATATATATATATATATATATATATATATATATATATATATATATATATATATATATATATATATGTAAATACAAATAAATATATGTATACAAATAAGTTTACGTATTCTATTTTATATCATTATCTAACTATGCTGTAAAGTTTTTCTTAACAGCAAATCTGGTACGATTAAACCCAATAAGTCATAGATACAAACAAAATATGTTACTGTGTTTGGAACTTTCTTAATTGTCTTTTGAATCAAATTATTTGATCGCATCAATTAAACTAACAACCCAACAACTACATTACTGCTCCAATTATTGAAACTAACATCCTTATTTTTGTTATATACTGATTGTATGTGGTTATCTTAAGAATTAAAAACAGAAATTTAGGAAATCTGAAAATATCATCTCTGATACTCTTGGTCTATCTTGGACAATATGTGTAGTGACCCGAACTTTTCCATGTTTATATATATTAATTGAGATTGATATTTACATGATTAAATGTTTCCAACATGTTAAGCAATCAAACTTGTTAAGACTTGATTAATTGAAATATGTTTCATATAGACAATTGACCACCCAAGTTGATCGGTGATTCACGAACGTTAAAACTTGTAAAAACTATATGATGACATATATATGGATATATATATATATATAGTTAACATGATACTATGATAAGAAAACATATCATAAAGTATATTAACAATGAACTACATATGTAAAAACAAGACTACTAACTTAATGATTTTTAAACGAGACATATATGTAACGATTATCGTTGTAAAGACATTTAATGTATATATATCATATTAAGAGATATTCATACATGATAATATCATGATAATATAATAATTTAAAATCTCATTTGATATTATAAACATTGAGTTAACAACATTTAACAAGATCGTTAACCTAAAGGTTTCAAAACAACACTTACATGTAACGACTAACGATGACTTAACGACTCAGTTAAAATGTATATACATGTAGTGTTTTAATATGTATTTATACACTTTTGAAAGACTTCAATACACTTATCAAAATACTTCTACTTAACAAAAATGCTTACAATTACATCCTCGTTCAGTTTCATCAACAATTCTACTCGTATGCACCCGTATTCGTACTCGTACAATACACAGCTTTTAGATGTATGTACTATTGGTATATACACTCCAATGATCAGCTCTTAGCAGCCCATGTGAGTCACCTAACACATGTAGGAACCATCATTTGGCAACTAGCATGAAATATCTCATAAAATTACAAAAATATGAGTAATCATTCATGACTTATTTACATGAAAACAAAATTACATATCCTTTATATCTAATCCATACACCAACGACCAAAAACACCTACAAACACTTTCATTCTTCAATTTTCTTCATCTAATTGATCTCTCTCAAGTTCTATCTTCAAGTTCTAAGTGTTCTTCATAAATTCCAAAAGTTCTAGTTTCATAAAATCAAGAATACTTTCAAGTTTGCTAGCTCACTTCCAATCTTGTAAGGTGATCATCCAACCTCAAGAAATCTTTATTTCTTACAGTAGGTTATCATTCTAATACAAGGTAATAATCATATTCAAACTTTGGTTCAATTTCTATAACTATAACAATCTTATTTCAAGTGATGATCTTACTTGAACTTGTTTTCGTGTCATGATTCTGCTTCAAGAACTTCGAGCCATCCAAGGATCCATTGAAGCTAGATCCATTTTTCTCTTTTCCAGTAGGTTTATCCAAGGAAATAAAGGTAGTAATGATGTTCATAACATCATTCTATTCATACATATAAAGCTATCTTATTCGAAGGTTTAAACTTGTAATCACTAGAACATAGTTTAGTTAATTCTAAACTTGTTCGCAAACAAAAGTTAATCCTTCTAACTTGACTTTTAAAATCAACTAAACACATGTTCTATATCTATATGATATGCTAACTTAATGATTTAAAACCTGGAAACACGAAAAACACCGTAAAACCGGATTTACGCCGTCGTAGTAACACCGCGGGCTGTTTTGGGTTAGTTAATTAAAAACTATGATAAACTTTGATTTAAAAGTTGTTATTCTGAGAAAATGATTTTTATTATGAACATGAAACTATATCCAAAAATTATGGTTAAACTCAAAGTGGAAGTATGTTTTCTAAAATGGTCATCTAGACGTCGTTCTTTCGACTGAAATGACTACCTTTACAAAAACGACTTGTAACTTATTTTTCCGACTATAAACCTATACTTTTTCTGTTTAGATTCATAAAATAGAGTTCAATATGAAATCATAGCAATTTGATTCACTCAAAACGGATTTAAAATGAAGAAGTTATGGGTAAAACAAGATTGGATAATTTTTCTCATTTTAGCTACGTGAAAATTGGTAACAAATCTATTCCAACCATAACTTAATCAACTTGTATTGTATATTATGTAATCTTGAGATACCATAGACACGTATACAATGTTTCGACCTATCATGTCGACACATCTATATATATTTCGGAACAACCATAGACACTCTATATGTGAATGTTGGAGTTAGCTATACAGGGTTGAGGTTGATTCCAAAATATATATAGTTTGAGTTGTGATCAATACTGAGATATGTATACACTGGGTCGTGGATTGATTCAAGATAATATTTATCGATTTATTTCTGTACATCTAACTGTGGACAACTAGTTATAGGTTACTAACGAGGACAGCTGACTTAATAAACTTAAAACATCAAAATATATTAAAAGTGTTGTAAATATATTTTGAACATACTTTAATATATATGTATATATTGTTATAGGTTCGTGAATCAACAGTGGCCAAGTCTTACTTCCCGACGAAGTAAAAATCTGTGAAAGTGAGTTATAGTCCCACTTTTAAAATCTAATATTTTTGGGATGAGAATACATGCAGGTTTTATAAATGATTTACAAAATAGACACAAGTACGTGAAACTACATTCTATGGTTGAATTATCGAAATCGAATATGCCCCTTTTTATTAAGTCTGGTAATCTAAGAATTAGGGAACAGACACCCTAATTGACGCGAATCCTAAAGATAGATCTATTGGGCTTAACAAACCCCATCCAAAGTACCGGATGCTTTAGTACTTCGAAATTTATATCATATCCGAAGGGTGTCCCGGAATGATGGGGATATTCTTATATATGCATCTTGTTAATGTCGGTTACCAGGTGTTCACCATATGAATGATTTTTATCTCTATGTATGGGATGTGTATTGAAATATGAAATCTTGTGGTCTATTGTTACGATTTGATATATATAGGTTAAACCTATAACTCACCAACATTTTTGTTGACGTTTAAAGCATGTTTATTCTCAGGTGAATATTAAGAGCTTCCGCTGTTGCATACTAAAATAAGGACAAGATTTGGAGTCCATGTTTGTATGATATTGTGTAAAAACTGCATTCAAGAAACTGATTTCGATGTAACATATTTGTATTGTAAACCATTATGTAATGGTCGTGTGTAAACAGGATATTTTAGATTATCATTATTTGATAATCTACGTAAAGCTTTTTAAACCTTTATTTATGAAATAAAGGTTATGGTTTGTTTTAAAAATGAATGCAGTCTTTGAAAAACGTCTCATATAGAGGTCAAAACCTCGCAACGAAATCAATTAATATGGAACGTTTTTAATCAATAAGAACGGGACATTTCAGTTGGTATCCGAGCGTTGGTCTTAGAGAACCAGAAAATTTGCATTAGTGTGTCTTATCGAGTTTGTTAGGATGCATTAGTGAGTCTGGACTTCGACCGTGTTTTCTTTAAAAATGATTGCTTAACATTTTTGTTGGAAACTATATATTTTTAACATATGAATATTATGTGATATATTAATCTCTTAACGTGTTTGATATTATGTGATAGATGTCTACCTCTAGAACAAGTCCCATTGACTCACCTAATAATAATGAAGAGTCAAATGTAAATTGGAATGATTTGTGGACTGATTCACAAGTTCCCGAAGAGGAACTGGAAGAAGAGTCGGAACCGGAAGAAGAATCGGAACCGGAAGAAGAATCGGAACCGGATGAAGAAATAGAACCGGTGGGGGAAATAATAAAACGGTTAAGTAAAAGAAAATCCTCAAGCAACTGACCAAAGTTAATTATGGTCAATGGTGTTTCCGCCAAGGAAGCAAAATATTGGGAGGATTACCAATTCTCCGATGAATCGGATTCCGACGAGAATTCCGATGATGTTATAGAAATTACCCCAACTGAATTTAAAAAGGCAAAAGAAAATAATAAGGGAAAGGGCATAAAAATTGAGAAATCTAATTCCAACCCCGATGAACTTTATATGTATCGTCAACCCCCGAAGTCCTTAAGTTGTAACAATGACCCGGGAACCTCTAAACCACCAGGTTTTTCTAAACCAATGTGGACAACGACGGCTCGTATTAGGGGAACATCATATATCCCTAGAAACTTGGCAAAACGAACCAAAACCGAAGAAGAAGAAACGAGCGATTCGGAATAAGATAGTTGTATTCGTGTGGTGTAATATATGTAATATAGTGTTCTTATGCTTTATGATATATGTAAAAATTGCTTGTATTAATAAGTATTTTTTTATGAAACTAACTCTTGTCTATTTTACAGTTTAAAAACACAAAATGGATAGACAACCCAATATTTTAAGAGACCTACCCGGAGACATGATTGATGAAATCTTGTCTAGAGTCGGCCAAAATTCTTCGGCACAACTATTTAAGGCGAGATCAGTTTGTAAGACATTCGAAGAACGTTCCAAGAATGTCTTGGTTTATAAGAGACTTTCGTTTGAAAGATGGGGGATATCACATTGGGAAACCCATAAGTTACGATGTATTTACTTTGACGCATATATTGCGGGGAACCCAAATGCTATTTTACGCAACGGGTTAAGAAATTATTTTGACTCAATATATCCGAATATTGGACTTCGTGATTTAGAAAAAGCGGCTAACATGCAACATAAAGAAGCATGTTATGCTTACGGATTAGTAATGTTCGCTTCTCACCAAAGTGAGAACAAGAACATCGGGCTACAACTATTAAACAAAACGTTTCCACAAGTGACGGAGTCGGTAATTGGGGTAAGAAATGAGGTTTTTAGATTATTACGGGACTGTTGGACATTACGTAACCCTTGTCCCTTTGATGACGTTACAACACGCTGTCTTATCAATGGCCATAACGGTTATGTTGCACAAGACCAAGGATGGGAAGTAGTCCTAGTAAAACCAGAATGCATGACTTGTTTCTGGACGTATGAATTACGTGTCTTTATTGCCTTTGCCGAACGACTTGTGTACTAGCTAGAATTGTCTTCACAACTATCTTGTATCAAAGTTATTGTGTGCTATATTTCATGCTTTATGTAAAATAAGCGGTATTGTAAGTTTGTAAAATATTGTATAAAAGTTTAAACGCGAAATATTATTATAATCAGTTTTTCATATAGAATTGTAGTAGTTGAATTGTATATTAGCTACTAAGTATGAACTTAACGGGTAGGTACTACCCGAATTTAAACTTATAAAACGCTAATATGAAGAAAAAGCTTTTATAAATGAGTTCATATTATGCTACGAAATACTATTAACTACTCTTAATATTCTGTATGATTAACTTGTTCCATTTAACTATTTTGAAGGAAATGGCACCGACTACTCGACACACCGTGAATATGAATGAAGAGGAATTCCGTACTTTTCTAGCTTCAAACATAGCCGCAGTACAGGCTGCGCTACATACCAACAATAACCTTGGATCTAGCAGTACAGGAAATCGTGTAGGATGCACCTACAAAGAATTCACTGCCTGCAAACCTTTGGAATTTGATGGAACCGAAGGACCGATCGGATTGAAACGGTGGACCGAGAAGGTTGAATCGGTGTTTGCCATAAGTAAGTGTACTGAAGAGGACAAAGTAAAGTACGCTACGCATACCTTCACAGGTTCTGCGTTAACATGGTGGAATACCTATCTAGAGCAAGTGGGACAAGACGATGCGTACGCACTACCGTGGTCAGCATTCAAGCACTTGATGAACGAGAAGTACCGTCCCAGAACCGAGGTCAATAAGCTCAAGACAGAACTTAGAGGGTTACGAACCCAAGGATTTGATATTACCACGTACGAAAGACGATTCACAGAATTGTGCCTATTGTGTCCGGGAGCATTCGAAGATGAGGAAGAGAAGATCGACGCGTTTGTGAAAGGATTACCGGAAAGAATCCAAGAAGATATAAGTTCACACGAGCCCGCCTCCATACAACAGGCATGTAGAATGGCTCACAAACTAGTGAACCAGATTGAAGAAAGAATTAAAGAACAGACTGCTGAAGAGGCCAATGTGAAGCAAGTCAAAAGAAAGTGGGAGGAAAACGGTGATAAGAATCACCAATACAACAACAACAGTAATTACAACAATAATCGCAACAATTATCCCAACAATCGCAACATCAATCGCAACTACAACAAACGGCCCAACAACAACAACAACAACAACAACAGCAACTACAATAATCACCCCTACAACAATAATAACCGCAACAACAACAACAATCAGAAGCAGCTATGCCAAAGGTGTGAAAAGAATCACTCGGGGTTCTGCACCAAATTTTGCAACAAGTGTAAAAGAAATGGTCATAGCGCGGCGAAGTGTGAGGTCTACGGACCAGGGGCTAATAGAACGAAAGGAACAAATGGTGTCGGAACGAGTAATGGCGGAGCAAGTAGTGTCGGAGCAAGTTATGCCAATGTAGTTTGTTATAAATGTGGAAAACCAGGCCACATTATTAGAAATTGCCCGAACCAGGAGAACACGAATGGACAAGGCCGTGGAAGAGTTTTCAATATTAATGCGATAGAGGCACAGGAAGACCCGGAGCTTGTTACGGGTACGTTTCTTATTGACAATAAATCTGCTTACGTTTTATTTGATTCGGGTGCGGATAGAAGCTATATGAGTAGAGATTTTTGTGCTAAATTAAGTTGTCCATTGACGCCTTTGGATAGTAAATTTTTACTCGAATTAGCAAATGGTAAATTAATTTCAGCAGATAATATATGTCGGAATCGAGAAATTAAACTGGTTAGCGAAACATTTAAGATTGATTTGATACCAGTAGAGTTAGGGAGTTTTGATGTGATAATCGGTATGGACTGGTTGAAAGAAGTGAAAGCGGAGATCGTTTGTTACAAAAATGCAATTCGCATTATACGAGAAAAAGGAAAACCCTTAATGGTGTACGGAGAAAAGGGCAACACGAAGCTACATCTTATTAGTAATTTGAAGGCACAAAAACTAATAAGAAAAGGTTGCTATGCTGTTCTAGCACACGTCGAGAAAGTACAAACTGAAGAAAAGAGCATCAATGATGTTCCCATTGCAAAAGAATTTCCCGATGTATTTCCGAAAGAATTACCGGGATTACCCCCACATCGATCCGTTGAATTTCAAATAGATCTTGTACCAGGAGCTGCACCAATAGCTCGTGCTCCTTACAGACTCGCACCCAGCGAGATGAAAGAACTGCAAAGCCAATTACAAGAACTTTTAGAGCGTGGTTTCATTTGACCAAGCACATCACCGTGGGGAGCTCCTGTTTTGTTTGTCAAGAAGAAAGATGGTACATTCAGGTTGTGTATCGACTACCGAGAGTTGAACAAACTTACCATCAAGAACCACTACCCACTACCGAGAATCGACGACTTATTTGATCAACTACAAGGCTCGTCTGTTTATTCAAAGATTGACTTACGTTCCGGGTATCATCAAATGTGGGTGAAAGAAGATGATATTCCAAAGACTGCTTTCAGAACACGTTACGGTCATTACGAGTTTATGGTCATGCCATTTGGTTTAACTAATGCACCAGCTGTGTTCATGGACCTTATGAACCGAGTGTGTGGACCATACCTTGACAAGTTTGTCATTGTTTTCATTGATGACATACTTATTTACTCAAAGAATGACCAAGAACACGGTGAACATTTGAGAAAGGTGTTAGAAGTATTGAGGAAGGAAGAATTGTACGCTAAGTTTTCAAAGTGTGCATTTTGGTTGGAAGAAGTTCAATTCCTCGGTCACATAGTGAACAAAGAAGGTATTAAGGTGGATCCGGCAAAGATAGAAACTGTTGAAAAGTGGGAAACCCCGAAAACTCCGAAACACATACGCCAGTTTTTAGGACTAGCTGGTTACTACAGAAGGTTCATCCAAGACTTTTCCAGAATAGCAAAACCCTTGACTGCATTAACGCATAAAGGGAAGAAATTTGAATGGAATGATGAACAAGAGAAAGCGTTTCAGTTATTGAAGAAAAAGCTAACTACGGCACCTATATTGTCATTGCCTGAAGGGAATGATGATTTTGTGATTTATTGTGATGCATCAAAGCAAGGTCTCAGTTGTGTATTAATGCAACGAACGAAGGTGATTGCTTATGCGTCTAGACAATTGAAGATTCAGGAACAAAATTATACGACGCATGATTTGGAATTAGGCGCGGTTGTTTTTGCATTAAAGACTTGGAGGCACTACTTATATGGGGTCAAAAGTATTATATATACCGACCACAAAAGTCTTCAACACATATTTAATCAGAAACAACTGAATATGAGGCAGCGTAGGTGGATTGAATTATTGAATGATTACGACTTTGAGATTCGTTACCACCCGGGGAAGGCAAATGTGGTAGCCGATGCCTTGAGCAGGAAGGACAGAGAACCCATTCGAGTAAAATCTATGAATATAATGATTCATAATAACATTACTACTCAAATAAAGGAGGCGCAACAAGGAGTTTTAAAAGAGGGAAATTTAAAGGATGAAATACCCAAAGGATCGGAGAAGCATCTTAATATTCGGGAAGACGGAACCCGGTATAGGGCTGAAAGGATTTGGGTACCAAAATTTGGAGATATGAGAGAAATGGTACTTAGAGAAGCTCATAAAACCAGATACTCAATACATCCTGGAACGGGGAAGATGTACAAGGATCTCAAGAAACATTTTTGGTGGCCGGGTATGAAAGCCGATGTTGCTAAATACGTAGGAGAATGTTTGACGTGTTCTAAGGTCAAAGCTGAGCATCAGAAACCATCAGGTCTACTTCAACAACCTGAAATCCCGGAATGGAAATGGGAAAACATTACCATGGATTTCATCACTAAATTGCCAAGGACTGCAAGTGGTTTTGATACTATTTGGGTAATAGTTGATCGTCTCACCAAATCAGTACACTTCCTGCCAATAAGAGAAGATGACAAGATGGAGAAGTTAGCACGACTGTATTTGAAGGAAGTCATCTCCAGACATGGAATACCAATCTCTATTATCTCTGATAGGGATGGCAGATTTATTTCAAGATTCTGGCAGACATTACAGCAAGCATTAGGAACTCGTCTAGACATGAGTACTGCCTATCATCCACAAACTGATGGGCAGAGCGAAAGGACGATACAAACGCTTGAAGACATGCTACGAGCATGTGTTATTGATTTTGGAAACAGTTGGGATCGACATCTACCGTTAGCAGAATTTTCCTACAACAACAGCTACCATTCAAGCATTGAGATGGCGCCGTTTGAAGCACTATATGGTAGAAAGTGCAGGTCTCCGATTTGTTGGAGTGAAGTGGGGGATAGACAGATTACGGGTCCGGAGATTATACAAGAAACTACCGAGAAGATCATCCAAATTCAACAACGGTTGAAAACCGCCCAAAGTCGACAAAAGAGCTACGCTGACATTAAAAGAAAAGATATAGAATTTGAAATTGGAGAGATGGTCATGCTTAAAGTTGCACCTTGGAAAGGCGTTATTCGATTTGGTAAAGGAGTGAAATTAAATCCAAGGTATATTGGACCATTCAAGATTATTGATCGTGTCGGACCAGTAGCTTACCGACTAGAGTTACCTCAACAACTCGCGGCTGTACATAACACTTTCCACGTCTCGAATTTAAAGAAATGTTTTGCTAAAGAAGATCTCACTATTCCGTTAGATGAAATCCAAATCAACGAAAAACTTCAATTCATCGAAGAACCCGTCGAAATAATGGATCGTGAGGTTAAAAGACTTAAGCAAAACAAGATACCAATTGTTAAGGTTCGATGGAATGCTCGTAGAGGACCCGAGTTCACCTGGGAGCGTGAAGATCAGATGAAGAAGAAATACCCGCATCTATTTCCAGAAGATTCGTCAACACCTTCAACAGCTTAAAATTTCGGGACGAAATTTATTTAACGGGTAGGTACTGTAGTGACCCGAACTTTTCCATGTTTATATATATTAATTGAGATTGATATTTACATGATTAAATGTTTCCAACATGTTAAGCAATCAAACTTGTTAAGACTTGATTAATTGAAATATGTTTCATATAGACAATTGACCACCCAAGTTGATCGGTGATTCACGAACGTTAAAACTTGTAAAAACTATATGATGACATATATATGGATATATATATATATAGTTAACATGATACTATGATAAGAAAACATATCATAAAGTATATTAACAATGAACTACATATGTAAAAACAAGACTACTAACTTAATGATTTTTAAGCGAGACATATATGTAACGATTATCGTTGTAAAGACATTTAATGTATATATATCATATTAAGAGATATTCATACATGATAATATCATGATAATATAATAATTTAAAATCTCATTTGATATTATAAACATTGAGTTAACAACATTTAACAAGATCGTTAACCTAAAGGTTTCAAAACAACACTTACATGTAACGACTAACGATGACTTAACGACTCAGTTAAAATGTATATACATGTAGTGTTTTAATATGTATTTATACACTTTTGAAAGACTTCAATACACTTATCAAAATACTTCTACTTAACAAAAATGCTTACAATTACATCCTCGTTCAGTTTCATCAACAATTCTACTCGTATGCACCCGTATTCGTACTCGTACAATACACAGCTTTTAGATTTATGTACTATTGGTATATACACTCCAATGATCAGCTCTTAGCATCCCATGTGAGTCACCTAACACATGTGGGAACCATCATTTGGCAACTAGCATGAAATATCTCATAAAATTACAAAAATATGAGTAATCATTCATGACTTATTTACATGAAAACAAAATTACATATCCTTTATATCTAATCCATACACCAACGACCAAAAACACCTACAAACACTTTCATTCTTCAATTTTCTTCATCTAATTGATCTCTCTCAAGTTCTATCTTCAAGTTCTAAGTGTTCTTCATAAATTCCAAAAGTTCTAGTTTCATAAAATCAAGAATACTTTCAAGTTTGCTAGCTCACTTCCAATCTTGTAAGGTGATCATCCAACCTCAAGAAATCTTTGTTTCTTACAGTAGGTTATCATTCTAATACAAGGTAATAATCATATTCAAACTTTGGTTCAATTTCTATAACTATAACAATCTTATTTCAAGTGATGATCTTACTTGAACTTGTTTTCGTGTCATGATTCTGCTTCAAGAACTTCGAGCCATCCAAGGATCCATTGAAGCTAGATCCATTTTTCTCTTTTCCAGTAGGTTTATCCAAGGAAATTAAGGTAGTAATGATGTTCATAACATCATTCGATTCATACATATAAAGCTATCTTATTCGAAGGTTTAAACTTGTAATCACTAGAACATAGTTTAGTTAATTCTAAACTTGTTCGCAAACAAAAGTTAATCCTTCTAACTTGACTTTTAAAATCAACTAAACACATGTTCTATATCTATATGATATGCTAACTTAATGATTTAAAACCTGGAAACACGAAAAACACCGTAAAACCGGATTTACGCCGTCGTAGTAACACCGCGGGCTGTTTTGGGTTAGTTAATTAAAAACTATGATAAACTTTGATTTAAAAGTTGTTATTCTGAGAAAATGATTTTTATTATGAACATGAAACTATATCCAAAAATTATGGTTAAACTCAAAGTGGAAGTATGTTTTCTAAAATGGTCATCTAGACGTCGTTCTTTCGACTGAAATGACTACCTTTACAAAAACGACTTGTAACTTATTTTTCCGACTATAAACCTATACTTTTTCTGTTTAGATTCATAAAATAGAGTTCAATATGAAATCATAGCAATTTGATTCACTCAAAACGGATTTAAAATGAAGAAGTTATGGGTAAAACAAGATTGGATAATTTTTCTCATTTTAGCTACGTGAAAATTGGTAACAAATCTATTCCAACCATAACTTAATCAACTTGTATTGTATATTATGTAATCTTGAGATACCATAGACACGTATACAATGTTTCGACCTATCATGTCGACACATCTATATATATTTCGGAACAACCATAGACACTCTATATGTGAATGTTGGAGTTAGCTATACAGGGTTGAGGTTGATTCCAAAATATATATAGTTTGAGTTGTGATCAATACTGAGATACGTATACACTGGGTCGTGGATTGATTCAAGATAATATTTATCGATTTATTTCTGTACATCTAACTGTGGACAACTAGTTATAGGTTACTAACGAGGACAGCTGACTTAATAAACTTAAAACATCAAAATATATTAAAAGTGTTGTAAATATATTTTGAACATACTTTAATATATATGTATATATTGTTATAGGTTCGTGAATCAACAGTGGCCAAGTCTTACTTCCCGACGAAGTAAAAATCTGTGAAAGTGAGTTATAGTCCCACTTTTAAAATCTAATATTTTTGGGATGAGAATACATGCAGGTTTTATAAATGATTTACAAAATAGACACAAGTACGTGAAACTACATTCTATGGTTGAATTATCGAAATCGAATATGCCCCTTTTTATTAAGTCTGGTAATCTAAGAATTAGGGAACAGACACCCTAATTGACGCGAATCCTAAAGATAGATCTATTGGGCTTAACAAACCCCATCCAAAGTACCGGATGCTTTAGTACTTCGAAATTTATATCATATCCGAAGGGTGTCCCGGAATGATGGGGATATTCTTATATATGCATCTTGTTAATGTCGGTTACCAGGTGTTCACCATATGAATGATTTTTATCTCTATGTATGGGATGTGTATTGAAATATGAAATCTTGTGGTCTATTGTTACGATTTGATATATATAGGTTAAACCTATAACTCACCAACATTTTTGTTGACGTTTAAAGTATGTTTATTCTCAGGTGAATATTAAGAGCTTCCGCTGTTGCATACTAAAATAAGGACAAGATTTGGAGTCCATGTTTGTATGATATTGTGTAAAAACTGCATTCAAGAAACTGATTTCGATGTAACATATTTGTATTGTAAACCATTATGTAATGGTCGTGTGTAAACAGGATATTTTAGATTATCATTATTTGATAATCTACGTAAAGCTTTTTAAACCTTTATTTATGAAATAAAGGTTATGGTTTGTTTTAAAAATGAATGCAGTCTTTGAAAAACGTCTCATATAGAGGTCAAAACCTCGCAACGAAATCAATTAATATGGAACGTTTTTAATCAATAAGAACGGGACATTTCAATATGGATATTACTCTTATTTCCGGATACTATCAAGAACACCTTAAGAATCATCAACACCATCGAGCTTTCAACCAAACCGACCACCATCATCATCTTTACTGCTACTGCTACTTATTACTTGTTTATTTTTTTTTGTGTGAAAGCCACCACAATCATTAAACCCGTTGCTATGATGCTGTTTCACTCTACTGCTACTACTGCTATCGAGTTACCTTTACTGCTGCTGTAGCACTTTCAAAACCACCATCGCAAACCACAAACCACCATAACAAATCATCACCACATCATGATGATCATAAACCCACAAGTCACCCGTTTCTACTACTACTTATGTGTTCTGTTTCTGATCAATCGCCATCCTCCTCACTCCCGTCATGAACAACCTGTAATCACCATGATCACAATCATCACCACCATGAACCACCATTGTCGCCACCTTCTTCCTCTCTAGCTCTTTCTCTCTCAATCTCTCTCTTAATTTTCTTCGAACTTACAACAGCCTAACCCCCATATCTTCCTGCTATTTGTTCGCTTCTGTTTCTGGTACCTTCGAAACTCACCAACACAGAAAAATATGGCGTACTGCTGTATCGAATATATATTTTTTTTCTTTCTTTTTCTTTTCTCTGCCTGTTCGAAGCAACGATTTCTATCACTAAGAAGTGATTATATTTTGAACGTGCTAATAGCCGACCAAAAGTGATAACCACTTGTGTATAGTGGTGATTAAATATTCTGTTAATTATTTATGGTTGATGTCGAAGCCACTGCATGCTCGAGTTTTATTTGCTTTCTTTTGGTGATAATGGGATCCAACTAGACAAGCACCCAAAGTTTGTTGACTATCAATTTTATCAAACAAATCACACATATCATTGTGATATTTTTTAAGCTGTAAAGTGGCCGATCTTCTTTTGCTTTATTTTTTTTTTTCGTTTTGATTTAACAACGATGATGACTATTGATGTGTAGATGATGATGATGAAAATTGGTAAGGGTTGCGGCTGATTAGAACTGAGCAAGCAGACGATTTTTTTTTTTATATATAGCGATTAGTTCAATCAGGTTATTTGCACATTTAATGGATTGGGACATTTAAAAATCGTAATGGGGCTTGGTATTGATGTTGGGCCGTGATTTGATACTTGGGCCGAGAACATGCAGTTAATGGTTGGGCTTGATTTAAATTGTTGGTACTAAGGAAAATTTACGGGTTAAATAGTTTTAGTCGGAGATTATAATCAGAAATGTTATCTCAGAGCAGTGGTTAAGTGGGTTGTCAGTTGAGCGAGAGGTCAAGGGTTCGAGCCTGGTCTAGGGCATCTCTTTTTAGACAAAGCTTCTAAGGGTATATATATTTATTATTATTTATCATTTATTATTACTATTATGATTATTGTTATTATTATTATTATTAATATCATTATTATTATCATTATTAGAAAAGTTATTATTTTAAGTAACATGATTATTAAGATTATCATCATTTATCAAAATTATTACTTTTATTATCATATATCATATTATTATTATTATATGTATTATTTTTTTTTTATTTTTTTAGCATATTTATTATTATTATTATTATTATTATTATTATTATTATTATTATTATTATTATTATTATTATTATTATTATTATTATTATTATTATTATTACTATTATTTTAGTATCATCATAATTATCTTAACAAACAAACGATATTTATATACAAATAAAGTTATTATATATATCATAAGTATACCCAATGTACTATTTTAATATAAAAATAACATATATATATATATATATATATATATATATATATATATATATATATATATATATATATATAATTAAAATAATAAATACATTACTATCTTAAATAAGTAATATATTATATATATATATATATATATATATAATTAAAATAATAAATACATTACTATCTTAAATAAGTAATATATTATATAATTAATATATATAAACGGGTTTGATTATTATTACATGATAATTATACGTGTTAATATATATATATAAATGATATAGGTTCGTGAATCCAAGGCCAACCCTATATTTGTTCAATGTCGTCATATGTATTTTTACTACAAAATACATTAGGTGAGTTTCATTTACCTTTTTACCCTTTATATTTTTGGGCTGAGAATACATGCGCAACTTTTATAACTGTTTTACGAAATAGACACAAGTAATCGAAATTACATTCTATGGTTGAATGATCGAAACTGAATATGCCCCTTTTTATTAAGTCTGGTAATCTAAGAATTAGGGAAAAGACACCCTAATTGACGCGAACTCTAAAGATAGATCTATCGGGCCCAACAAGCCCCATCCAAAGTATCGGATGCTTTAGTACTTCGAAATTTATATCATGTCCGAAGGAGGATCCCGGAATGATGGGGATATTCTTATATGCATATTGTTAATGTCGGTTACCAGGTGTTCAATCCATATGAATGATATTTTTGTCTCTATGTATGGGACGTATGTTTATGAGAAATGGAAATATGAAATCTTGTGGTCTATTAAAATTATGAAATGATTATTTATGATAAACTAATGAACTCACCAACCTTTTGGTTGACACTTTAAAGCATGTTTATTCTCAGGTATGAAAGAAATCTTCCGCTGTGCATTTACCCACTTTAAAGACATTACTTGGAGTCATTCATGACATATTTCAAAAGACGTTGCATTCGAGTCGTTGAGTTCATCAAGATTATTATTAAGTCATTTATAGTTTAGTTATATTATGAAATAGTATGCATGTCGTCAGCTTTCAATGTAAATGAAGGTTTATCTTTTAAAAACGAATGCAATGTTTGTAAAATGTATCATATAGAGGTCAAGAACTGAAACGACCCGTCCTTATCCACCTGGACGAAGTCATCAACATTTGGTTCCATTGCGATGATCGACTCCAAGTAATGTCCTTAAATTGAGCAAATGCACAGCGGAAGACTTAATTCGTACCTGAGAATAAACATGCTTTAAAGTATCAACCAAAAGGTTGGTGAGTTCATAGGTTTATCGTAATAATCATTTCAATATCTTAATAGACCACAAGATTTCATATTCATAAACATAATACACTCGCAAGTGTATGTAAAGCATTCTAAGTGGTTGAGCACTTGGTAACCATACTTAACTATTAATCAACGTCGCATATTCCCTTTATTATGAAATCTCACTACACTGTACCAAGTGTAGCCTACAAAACGAAGTACTGTGCAACCGTTGAATACTGGTCGTCCAGTCCGGTTGGGGTTGTCAGGCCCGATAGATCTATCAATAGGATTCGCGTTTACAATACCCATGTAAATAGTAGTTACCAAGCTACAGGGAAATATGCCAGTGGTACAACTCAACGTAGAATATATTTTTAAGTACTTGTGTCTATTTTGTAAACATTTATAAAAGCAGTGCATGTATTCTCAGCCCAAAAATATATATTGCAAAAGCAATTAAAAAGGGAGCAAATGAAACTCACCTAATGTATTTTGTAGTAAAAATACATATGACTATTTTGAATAATGCAGAGTTGTCCTCGGATTCACGAACCTATATCATTTATATATATTAACACATATATTTGTAATCGAGAAAATTTATTATATCTTAAATTATATAATATATATTTAATTTGTATGTATTTTTAAAAACGACTAATATTTATATAGTTATATTAATATTTATATATGATTAATATTATATTAAAAATACATCATTTGTTATATATGAATGTTTATATAAAAAAATATGTTTAATATATGTAATATTATTATAAGTATAATTTTATATGCATAATATTTATTTGTTGTAAAAATAATGATAATGATAATACTAGTAATAAAATTAATGATAATGATTTTTAATAATAATAATATTTATGTTCATAATAATAATAATAATAATAATAATAATAATAATAACAATAATAACAATAATAACAATAATAATAATAGTAATAATAATAATAATAATAATAATAATAATAATAATAATAATAATAATAATAATAATAATAATAATAATAATAAAATAAAAATAATGATAATAATAAAAACATTAGTAATAACTACCTCAAAGGAGTAATCCTAAAAAAATGACCAAGTCCGGATTTGAACCCGCGACATCCCGCTAACCCGAAAACTTCTCAGACCATCCCTTAGTTATTACTTTTCTATTTTAATTCAAGATTTAACTCTTTTTAACCCGTCATTCTGTTATCC
The DNA here is from genome assembly GCF_046630445.1 of Rutidosis leptorrhynchoides. NCBI lineage: Eukaryota > Viridiplantae > Streptophyta > Magnoliopsida > Asterales > Asteraceae > Rutidosis > Rutidosis leptorrhynchoides. Next base: position 57,610,540 of record NC_092342.1, read on the forward strand.
CTTTCTTCTTTAAAAACCCAGTTCAATCATAATCATAATCATAATCATTATCCTTATTTTCATCATTTCATGTATCATAACCTCCTCCTCCTAAAAATCATTTTTTTTTTCACGATCACCATTCTTAATCATCATTAATATACCCGTAAACCATCATCACCTTCATCTAATTAGATTTGGACTTCGGCCCACTGTAGAAATCTAAAACACTCGATCCACTAACTAAAATGAGATACGGCCCAATATAATATGTCTAGATCATATATGGCTCAATATCATGCTACATCTCAGTTCATTTATAAAAGTAGAATCATGGTGGCACAACAACAATTTAGAAGTCCATCATGTAACTAGTCCATTTTAATATCTCATTTATCAATTTTATAATTTTTGGGACTTGCTGCTTTCCTTCTAATATTCGGCCGCCCAAAAGCAAAACAACAAAAAAATATATATATCTAGTCGTTCGATACATGCTTGGTCGGCCAGAATTTGGTTCCCACTTGCCTTCTTTTTTTTTTATATAACCGAAATATAAGCCACCCAATATATTATGCCATAAAAATAATCAAGTGGAGTTTGTGTTAGGTTCCTGTCGACCACAAAGGGAACAGAAACAAATACTAAAGTATCGACTTTTATGGGTTCTTGTTTGTGGAGCCTCGTCATCATCATCTTTGCTATATCATAATCATCATTAATACCGTTATCACATGCAGTAGTAATCAAGTATTGGGTTTGATGATTGTGAGATTGTTTTAGGTGATGTGGGTTTCAAAGTGGTTGATTATCTTGGGTGGTGGCGGTTTGAACCATGAGATAATGGTTTTGTTGATCGCCAAAAATTAAAGGTGTTTTATGTTGGTGGCTAGGGTGGTTTCAAAGTGATCGTGGAAATGATGTGGTGTCGGTGATTCATAATGTTTATGGCTAAGGTGGCGAGTGGTGATTTATGGATAGTAGCGACCGCTCATGGTGGTTGTTTGATGTTTGATGGTGGCGTGTGTTAAAAAAAATGGTATTCAACATAAAAGATGAAAGGAAAGAAGAACTAGTGTGGTATTCCTCTAAATGTGGGAATGTTAGTGTATTTATCTAGGTTAAAGAAATATATAGAAAGAAAAAAATAGAAGGAAAGAGATAGGTATAAGAAAGTTGTTTGTGATGGAACTAGACACAGTAAAAGAGAGTGATGATTGTAATTGATAATGAGATTGTAATGTCTGTTGAGTTGATCTAGAATACAGTTTAATCGATTGTTTTGTAGTTTAAAAGAGTGGTCAGAATTCATTTGATCATAAATAAAATAAGAAAAGTATTTAAAAGTTGATTGAAATTTCTAACAACTGCTACGATAAATTGGTACTAAAGAATCAATTAGTCACAGGATGATAATAACGTTTAACAACTTCTGATCTTCCCAATCCTATATATACGATTTTCATATAAATAATATTAGTATATATTGAATTAATAATTATAATCATATAATAATTAAAATACTAATAATAATCATAAAATAATAATAATGATAATAATATTAATAATATAAATGAAAATAATAATAATAATAATAAGTAACAATAATAATAATGGAAATGATAATAATATTATTAATGTTGATAATAATACTAATTACAATAATACTAATATTATTAATGTTAATAATAATATTAGTAATAATAATACTACAATCATTTTTATATATAACAATTTCATATCTATAGATTATATATATATATATATATATATATATATATATATATATATATATATATATATATTTCTATTTACAATTAAAGGTTCGTGAATCATCGAATATCGTCACTGGGTATTTATGAAAATATCAAAAATTTTGAGACTCCACTTATCAGACTTTGCTTATCGTGTCGAAATCATATAAAAATTAAGTATAAATTTGGTCGGAAATTCTCGGGTCGTCACAGTACCTACCCGTTAAAGAAATTTCGTCTCGAAATTTGAGTGAGGTGGTCATGGCTAACAATAAAAATGTTTTCATGACGAATATGAACTGATAAATAGAGTTTTATTATTATTGAGTAATATAGATTAAACAATTTGATTTTGTGAAGAGTACGAGTGAAGCTTATCATAAAAGAGTGAAATGAGTAAATGTAGATTTGTCATATCTTTTGACGTAGATAGGATTGTTTTCCAGAGTTCAAGGGATTTGGAGAAAATTTATGAAATCTATAAAAGATTTGATTAAGAACATTAAAATCTTCTTTGATTAAATGCGATGATCTGTCTCGATTCCTCTGTCAGATATTTCACTATAAATCCATTCCCTTCTTTTCCTTATTTTCACAACTCACACTTTCTATTCTTTCTCCCCCAATTCATACTTTTGTTTCCACTTCCCAATTTTAAGTCAAGCGAATAATGGTCCAGAATTTGTAGATTTGAAGTTTCGAAGGAACATGACTAATGTTCTAAGAAAGAAGCGGTAATAGCACAATTTGACTTGTCAGATTACCAGAATTCAAGGGAAAAGATAGGACTATCAAGAAAATATGTTCTTAATATGTTTATAGATTAGATAGAATATAAGAGTCGTGTAACATGGCACATGATGACGTTATAATCTGTGAATCATCACGTTTCATTAGAAACTTAGCATGACTTACTGTAATATAATCACGTTGGCCAAACGTCATTATATTATATTAACTCATGCTTCAATTCCCAACACTCCTCCAAAAATTCATTCATAATTTATACTTAGATTTTACAGAAATTTCCAATATAAAGTATTATAGATAGCACGAGGAGATATATAATTTCGGAAGAGAATATTTATGAAAATATCCTCAGAAATATCGAAGATATTTATGATGATATTTTGGAATTTCTAAGTTCGAAAGTTGATGAAGAAAAATTTTCCGCAAGATTTTAACATCACTTCGAAACAAGATATTCTCTAAAGATTTCGGCAGATCCAGAATTACTTGGATTCTTTGAATATAGGGTTTGGTCCTTGTATTTATCCTTGGTCTCCTTCAAGGTTAGCTCAATCCGTTTTTCAGTACCAAATTTTTCTATCGAGCGTTCCCAACACTCCATTCTTTATCATCAAACTCTTGGCCATTAAGGCCATCTACAATTTTACTGTTTCGTCTGCATTTAATGCAGCCATATTTGAATCGTCGGTTATCAATCCGAGGTGTTTTCAGGGGAATTGTGTTTTTAGATGATTAAACGCTGATGGTAATATGGTGGAATATAAAAGGTTCTCCGGTAACGATGAGGAAAGCCAATCGTATATATCAAAGTTATAATAAGACTTATTCGAATGAAAGGTCGAAGTTGCTCTGCTGAAGCTGTGACAAAATTGGCTAATTTGAAAGGGATTACCAAATTATTTTGGGTAATAATAACACTAAGGAATTAGCACAACTTACGTGTTAAACGTTTACTCAGTTTCCGAGAGTTTTTTCAGATGCATAACTATATGCATCAATCTTTTCTTTCGTAGATAAAATGCGGTTGGTTCATCCTCTCGATTGAGGTGTTTTCAAGAATCATGAAAGGTTTTGAACGCAGATTGTAATCGTCAAGATACAAATGAGGTTTAAGATAAAATCAAGTGGCAAACTTGAAGAATAATTTAGTTTCATATGTTATAATCAATATTTTAATTCATTTTAATTGTCCAATGTTATTAGTCCACAGTCGATAGTCCACAGTTAACAGTCCAGTAATTCATATATAGTTTATTATATTATATTCGAATTAATTAATACGTGTCATGACCCGTATACGTCTCAGACTCGATCATAACTCAAAGTATATATATTATTGTAGAATCAACCTCAACCCTGTATAGAGAACTCGATCATTACTGCATATAGAGTGTCTATGGTTATTCCAAATAATATATATAGATGCGTCGATATGATATGTCAAAACCTTGTATACGTGTCCCGATATTTAAGGTGCGTACAAATAAATAACAGATATTAAATGACGATAAATAAAATTGCGAGAATTAAAATTGCGATAATTAAATTGCGATAAATAAATTGCGATAAATAAATGTAATACGGAATTAACAGTTAGTTAGGAATAGTTAGCTAGGATTTTGTTAGCGTGGATTCTTAATAGAATTTCTCATAGTTAATTCGTTTGTTTCTAACAAATTTTATTTTTTTTGTCCAATGTTTTCTTCATTATGCCACTTGTTGGTTTCTGATATATCAAAATCCGAATATGAAATTGAATTAAAATGGTTATTCTGCGGTGAACGGATGCGTATAACGGTGGTTGTAAATAGGATAGTAAATGACTGTTGAATCAGATTTGAAGAATGTACAGTGTAACTTATTAATGTGAAATCTAAATATTCCTCGGGTATTACCTACCCGTTAAAATATTTTCATCATTAACAGTTTGTACGAAAGAATGTTTAATTACAATCTTTATGAAAATATATATACATATATATTTTCTTCAGATGTAATCATGGATTTAATAAGTCAATAAGATATTAAAATCATTTGATTTATCGTTAATACTAGATCACATAATCTCTAGAACTTTAGAAATTACATAATCGCCATGTTGAGGGGAGATAATCGATGTAGAACGATGTGTAGAACGAAGATAAAGTAGATAGAACGATACGTAGAACGACGATTATGCTCGAGGTACAGAATGAGATGTTGAGGCGTGTGATGTTGAAACTTAGGTTGTTGGTGGTACTGTTGGTGCCGGTGATGTTGCTGAAGCTGGTAAGTTTTGCACCATATCCTCCAAAGCTACTGCTCGAGCGCGAAGCTCGTTTACTTCTTCTATTACACCTGGGTGATTGTCGGTCTGAACGAACGTATGAATAAGGTTTAGAATTTTAGATAGAATATAATCATGACAAGATACTCAGGAAATGAGGGTGAAAATGATGTTTCGGACTGGTTCGCCGGTAAGTGCTTCAGGTTCTTCGCCAAGAGGTGAATTCGGTTGGTGGAAAGGATCGCCTTCTTCTTGTCTCCATTGGTTAAGTCGACTACGAACCCATCAGATAAATTGGGGATGGCTGATTGTTGATTCATTCTAGTGACGTTGTCTTCAGAGCTCGGGTGAAAATCCATATCGGAATCCGAGGGACTTGAACTAGTGGTGAGTTCCATTTCGTACGATTAGATAAAGTATTTTTGATAGGAAAAAGATTATAAGATTTAGTTAGGTATGCTTCAATACATAATTTACTTATGTATATACAAAACCAAAATCCCATAAGTCACGGAGGAATATTCGGAAGCTATCGGACAAAGTTTATAGTAACTGATACGCTAGGATTTGAATTTATCTATACACTATCTATACTATAAGTGGAGGAAGTCGTTTCTAGACTTAGGTATAATAAGCAAGTAATTTTTCGCTAGGAATGATAAACAATACTTATAATATGCAGCTAAAGTCGAAGTCCAGACTTACCAATATATCCTAACAACTATTAGTTAAACATACTAATGCAAGACCTGGTTCGCTAGGACCAACGCTCTGATACCACATGAAACGACCCGTCCTTATTCACCTGGAAGAAGTCATCAACATTTGGTTCCATTGCGATGATCGACTCCAAGTAATGTCCTTAAATTGAGCAAATGCACAGCGGAAGACTTAATTCGTACCTGAGAATAAACATGCTTTAAAGTATCAACCAAAAGGTTGGTGAGTTCATAGGTTTATCGTAATAATCATTTCAATATCTTAATAGACCACAAGATTTCATATTCATAAACATAATACACTCGCAAGTGTATGTAAAGCATTCTAAGTGGTTGAGCACTTGGTAACCATACTTAACTATTAATCAACGTCGCATATTCCCTTTATTATGAAATCTCACTACACTGTACCAAGTGTAGCCTACAAAACGAAGTACTGTGCAACCGTTGAATACTGGTCGTCCAGTCCGGTTGGGGTTGTCAGGCCCGATAGATCTATCAACAGGATTCGCGTTTACAATACCCATGTAAATAGTAGTTACCAAGCTACAGGGAAATATGCCAGTGGTACAACTCAACGTAGAATATATTTTTAAGTACTTGTGTCTATTTTGTAAACATTTATAAAAGCAGTGCATGTATTCTCAGCCCAAAAATATATATTGCAAAAGCAATTAAAAAGGGAGCAAATGAAACTCACCTAATGTATTTTGTAGTAAAAATACATATGACTATTTTGAATAATGCAGAGTTGTCCTCGGATTCACGAACCTATATCATTTATATATATTAACACATATATTTGTAATCGAGAAAATTTATTATATCTTAAATTATATAATATATATTTAATTTGTATGTATTTTTAAAAATGACTAATATTTATATAGTTATATTAATATTTATATATGATTAATATTATATTAAAAATACATCATTTGTTATATATGAATGTTTATATAAAAAAATATGTTTATTATATGTAATATTATTATAAGTATAATTTTATATGCATAATATTTATTTGTTGTAAAAATAATGATAATGATAATACTAGTAATAAAATTAATGATAATGATTTTTAATAATAATAATATTTATGTTCATAATAATAATAATAATAATAATAATAATAATAATAATAATAATAATAACAATAATAACAATAATAACAATAATAATAATAGTAATAATAATAATAATAATAATAATAATAATAATAATAATAATAATAATAATAATAATAATAATAATAATAATAATAATAATAATAATAATAATAATAATAATGATAATAATAAAAACATTAGTAATAACTACCTCAAAGGAGTAATCCTAAAAAAATGACCAAGTCCGGATTTGAACCCGCGACATCCCGCTAACCCGAAAACTTCTCAGACCATCCCTTAGTTATTACTTTTCTATTTTAATTCAAGATTTAACTCTTTTTAACCCGTCATTCTGTTATCCCTTTCTTCTTTAAAAACCCAGTTCAATCATAATCATAATCATAATCATTATCCTTGTTTTCATCATTTCATGTATCATAACCTCCTCCTCCTAAAAATCATTTTTTTTTTCACGATCACCATTCTTAATCATCATTAATATACCCGTAAACCATCATCACCTTCATCTAATTAGATTTGGACTTCGGCCCACTGTAGAAATCTAAAACACTCGATCCATTAACTAAAATGAGATACGGCCCAATATAATATGTCTAGATCATATATGGCTCAATATCATGCTACATCTCAGTTCATTTATAAAAGTAGAATCATGGTGGCACAACAACAATTTAGAAGTCCATCATGTAACTAGTCCATTTTAATATCTCATTTATCAATTTTATAATTTTTGGGACTTGCTGCTTTCCTTCTAATATTCGGCCGCCCAAAAGCAAAACAACAAAAAAATATATATATCTAGTCGTTCGATACATGCTTGGTCGGCCAGAATTTGGTTCCCACTTGCCTTTTTTTTTTTTTTTATATAACCGAAATATAAGCCACCCAATATATTATGCCATAAAAATAATCAAGTGGAGTTTGTGTTAGGTTCCTGTCGACCACAAAGGGAAAAGAAACAAATACTAAAGTATCGACTTTTATGGGTTCTTGTTTGTGGAGCCTCGTCATCATCATCTTTGCTATATCATAATCATCATTAATACCGTTATCACATGCAGTAGTAATCAAGTATTGGGTTTGATGATTGTGAGATTGTTTTAGGTGATGTGGGTTTCAAAGTGGTTGATTATCTTGGGTGGTGGCGGTTTGAACCATGAGATAATGGTTTTGTTGATCGCCAAAAATTAAAGGTGTTTTATGTTGGTGGCTAGGGTGGTTTCAAAGTGATCGTGGAAATGATGTGGTGTCGGTGATTCATAATGTTTATGGCTAAGGTGGTGAGTGGTGATTTATGGATAGTAGCGACCGCTCATGGTGGTTGTTTGATGTTTGATGGTGGCGTGTGTTAAAAAAAATGGTATTCGACATAAAAGATGAAAGGAAAGAAGAACTAGTGTGGTATTCCTCTAAATGTGGGAATGTTAGTGTATTTATCTAGGTTAAAGAAATATATAGAAAGAAAAAAATAGAAGGAAAGAGATAGGTATAAGAAAGTTGTTTGTGATGGAACTAGACACAGTAAAAGAGAGTGATGATTGTAATTGATAATGAGATTGTAATGTCTGTTGAGTTGATCTAGAATACAGTTTAATCGATTGTTTTGTAGTTTAAAAGAGTGGTCAGAATTCATTTGATCATAAATAAAATAAGAAAAGTATTTAAAAGTTGATTGAAATTTCTAACAACTGCTACGATAAATTGGTACTAAAGAATCAATTAGTCACAGGATGATAATAACGTTTAACAACTTCTGATCTTCCCAATCCTATATATACGATTTTCATATAAATAATATTAGTATATATTGAATTAATAATTATAATCATATAATAATTAAAATACTAATAATAATCATAAAATAATAATAATGATAATAATATTAATAATATAAATGAAAATAATAATAATAATAATAAGTAACAATAATAATAATGGAAATGATAATAATATTATTAATGTTGATAATAATACTAATTACAATAATACTAATATTATTAATGTTAATAATAATATTAGTAATAATAATACTACAATCATTTTTATATATAACAATTTCATATCTATAGATTATATATATATATATATATATATATATATATATATATATATATATATATATATATATATATATATATATATATATATATATATATATATATATATATATATATATATATATATATATATATATATATATTTCTATTTACAATTAAAGGTTCGTGAATCATCGAATATCGTCACTGGGTATTTATGAAAATATCAAAAATTTTGAGACTCCACTTATCAGACTTTGCTTATCGTGTCGAAATCATATAAAAATTAAGTATAAATTTGGTCGGAAATTCTCGGGTCGTCACAAGAACCTCGCGATGTAATCAACTGTTGTGAATCGTTTATAATCAATGTGGACTTCGTCCAGATGGATTAGGACGGGTCCTCACAGTTGGTATCATAGCGGTGGTCTTAGCGAACCAGGTCTTGCATTAGCGTGCCTAACTGATAGTCATTAGGATGCTTTAGTAAGTCTGGACTTCGACCGTGTCTGCATGTCAGAAGTTTTGCTTATCATTTTTGTCAGAAATCATCTGTTTATCATCCTTAGGAGATTACCTGCTTATCATTCTTAGAAAATCACTTGCTTATCATTCTTATTCTAGACACGTTTTACTGCATTGACTGCATGAATAGTGTATAAACAAAAATTCATATCTTAGCGTATCTGCTACTTCATATCTTAGCGTACCTGTTACTGTAACTTTGTCTGACATATTTCGTAAATTCCTCCGTAACTTATGGGATTTTAGTATTATATATGCATATGTAAATTATGTATTGCAGGGTACTAATCTACATCCTGTAATCTATTTCTTATCGAAAATCCTTCATCTGATTGTGCAAGATGAATCCCTCAACCAGTTCGAGTCCCTCAGATTTCGATAACTATTCCGATAGTTATTCCGACAGCTATTCCGACATGGATATTCACCTAAGCTCCGAAAGCGATGTCACCAGAATGAATCAATCAATCAGCCATCCCCAAATTCATCTGATGCATTCGTAGTTGACTTAATAAATGGAGACGCGAAGAAGGCGATCCCTTCCACCAACCGAATTCACCTCTTGACAATGAACCTGAAGCTTTTACCGGCGAACCTATCCGAAACACCATTTTCAGCCTCATTTCCAGGATAGCTCATCACTATTATATTCTATCTAAAATTCTAAACCTTATTCATTTGCTTGTTCTGACCGACAATCATCTTGGAATAATAGGAGAAGTCAACGAACTTCGCGCTCGAGTAATCAATCTGGAGAATATGGTACAAAATGTACCAGCTTCAGCAACATCATCGGCACCAACAGTACCATCAGTAACAGCACCAGTACCATTAACAATCCATGCCTTAACATCTCATTATGTACCTCAAGTATAATCATTGTTCAACGTATCGTTCTACATCGATTATCTTCGTTCTTCATGACGATTAAGTAATCTCTAAATGTTTTAGAGATTATGTATTCTAGTTCTAATGGTAAACCAAATGAGTTTAATATCACATTGACTCATTAAATCCATAATTACGTCTGAAGAAAATATATATGTATATATGTTTTCATAAAGATTGTAATTAAAATTTTTATTGTACAAACTGTTAATGGTGAAAATATTTTAACGGGTAGGTAATACCCGAGGAATATTTAGATTTCACATTAATAAGTTACAATGTACATTCTTCGAATCTGATTCAACAGTCATTTATTATCCTACTTCCTCCACAGATATACGTATCCGTTCACCAAAGAATAACCATTTTCATTCCAATTAAATTTCACATACGAGTTTCTGCCGATCAAAAACCCAAGTCAAGATTTGACAAGTGGCATAATGAAGAAAATAATGAACAAAATAAAATTTATTAGTAACCAATTAATTAACTACGTAAAACTTTAAAACTATGTTAACTGTTCCTTTCTGACTGTTACTATATGACTATTTCCTTAAAGTATACCAGTTTTGGTGGCGCTATTGAACTATTGGACTACTATTATAGACAATTAAAAATTATTAAAAGAGTAGGAAATATTAAATACAACACTTTTCGACTTAAAAGATTGTAAATAAATTTCATCTTCTACAGTTAAATATTTCCTCAAGTTGTCACTTGATTTCATCTTAAACCTCATTGTATCTCAACAATTACGATCTGCATTCAAACCTTTCATGATTCTTGAAAACATCTCAATCAATAGGATGAATCAACTGCACTTCATCTACGGAAGGAAAGATTTATGCATATAGTTATGCACCTGAGAAACTCTCGACAATTGAGTAAAAGTTTAACACGTAGCCGCATCAGATCCTTTGGCATTTATTAGCAAAAATATTTTTGCGATCCCTTTTCAAAGTAGCCAATTTTGTCACAGCTCCAGCAAGTCAGCTTCGACCTTTCATTCGAAGTAGCTTTACTACAATCCAGATATATACAATTACCCTTTTGATACCGGAGAATTCTTTTATATTCCACCATACTACCAGCAGACATACCAGCAACCTCGTTGCTTCTTGACTTGAATATCTCTGACAAATCATTATATTTATTCATTGAAACCCTATCATATAATCATTCGCATCTTGTAACGAGAACTACCATACCAATTACCGGGAATCAGCAATCAGTACTTTGAAAACTCACAGCATATCTACATCAACAGTTATATGTATGACATTTATCTCTTAGAATTATGATCTCTCATTCTGAAATTCTGAAAAGCACTCAGTCACAAATCAATACTATAAATGTTAAAAAAGTTGAATGAAGCAGCAGAAATCATAGACAACCGTAAACGACCTTAATCATCAAAAGTTTGATGATAAACAATAGTATGTTGGAAAAGCTCAGAAAAGTTGAAACTGGAAAACGGATTGAGCTAACCACGAAGGAGAACAAGGACAAATACAAGGACCATACCATATATTCAAAGAATTCAGGTAATTCTGGATCCGATGAAACCTTCAACGAATATCTTGCTCCGTACTCATGTTAAAATCTTGCGGAAAATCTTCCTCATCAACCATCGAACTTAGAAATTCCAAAATATCATCATAAATATCTTCGATATTTCTGAAGATATTTTCATAAATATTCTCGTCCGAAATTATTTATCTCTTCATGCTATCTATATTACATCATAAAGGAAACTACTTTAGTTTCTAAATTTCTTTAAAAATTCGAGTTTAAATTATGAATGTTTTTGAAGTAGTGTTGGGAACTGATGCATGAGTTAGTATAATATAATGACACTTGATCAACGTGATTATATTACAGTAAGTCATGCTAAGTTTCTAATGGGACGTGATGATTCACAGATCATAACGTCATCATGTGCCATGTTACATAACTCTTTCATTCTACTCAACTCCTGAACAAATCAAGAAAATGTATTCTTGATGGTTCTATCTTCCGTGATATTGATAAATTTGAAAATCAAATCGTGCTATCATGTTCCTTCCTGCTTAGAACATTATAATCATTCAAAACTTTATATCTACAAATTCTGGACCATTATTCGCTTGACTTGAAATTGGGAAGAGAAAACAAAAGCATAGAGCTTTGAAATTTAAGGGAGAATATAAATCCCGATAGCAACACATAAATTACAAACCGTATATATCAATGTTTATAGCAACATAAATACACAGGAGAATTAAAAACATTATAATCCCAAGGGCGAAGTAGAAGAAAGCAGATTCCTCTGGTGGAAGTTGGAAAAGGAGAATGATTGTTGTGATAGTAAGGACGAGGACAAGGATCAGAACTGGATTAAACATTTTCAGAATCTTTTGGATGTATGAAACAAGAAGGAAAGTATATGAATGGTGAGAATAATGGAACGGAAGAGTTTAATTTATAATGGAAATATCAGACAGAGTAATCGAAGCAGATCACTGTATTTAATTAAAGAGATCTTAATTTCATTAAAACCCGAAGAATCAAATCTTATAGATAACGAAGATTTTCTTTGAAATCCCTTAAATTTCGAAATTCAACTCTCTACGTCAAAAGTTAAGATGCACCTTATTTTCTAAAAATTCAACAATGACGACATCAAAAGTCAAGATGAATCTTTATATTTCATTTCACTCTTTTGTGATAGCTTCACTCGTACGCTTCGCATAATCGAATTGCTTTATCTATATTTCACAATAATGATAAAACCCTATCTATCAACTCATATGTGTCATGGAAACATTTTTATTGTTAGCCATGACCACCTCACTCAAATTTCGGGACGAAATTTCTTTAACGGTAGGTACTGTGACGACCCGGAAATTCCCTACCAAATTTAAACTCAATCTTCATGTGATCTCGTCACGATAAGCAAAGTTGGTAAGATTGAATCTTAAAAATTTTGGAACTATACTTAGATAGTTAACTACCCTTTTACCATGCCCGCCGATTCACGAACAAGTTATCTGTATGTAAATATGTAATTAAATATAGATATACTTATATATATATTTGAATTAATAATGTAATATAAGTTACAAGATAGTTAGTTGTAATTCAAAATGAACCTATATGAATTATACGTATAACTATTATGAAATGTATATTGTAATATATATATAGAATGTAGAAATATTTAATTATATATATATATATAAATTATAATATAATTGATAAATTAGGATACTGATATATTAAATATGATTTCAAGTTAAAACAAAGTTGTTATAATCATATCGTTATTACTTCAAATATTAATATTAAGACTAGTGTTATTTGAATATAAAATTTATAAATACAAAGTCGATATACATAAATTAATATAGTATTATTATATGGGTAGTACCAATAATGTTGGTATTATTATAATCAGTATTATTGTTATTAATAACATTATTAATATACATTTTATAGTAACTGTTATCCTTATCATTAGTAATAGTATCAATTGTATTACTAAAGAGTATTATTATTATATTTATATTTTAATAAGAGTAATTATAATATATAAATATAACTGAATAACAATAAGAGATAAATAATTATGAATATAAATACATATATATAAATGGTAATATATACATGTTACAATTAAATACATATATATATATATACAAATACAAACACAAGTATATATATATATATATATATATATATATATATATATATATATATATATATATATATATAAATATAAAAATGTAAATACAAATAAATATATGTATACAAATAAGTTTACGTATTCTATTTTATATCATTATCTAACTATGTTGTAAAGTTTTTCTTAACAGCAAATCTGGTACGATTAAACCCAATAAGTCATAGATACAAACAAAATATGTTACTGTGTTTGGAACTTTCTTAATTGTCTTTTGAATCAAATTATTTGATCGCATCAATTAAACTAACAACCCAACAACTACATTACTGCTTCAATTATTGAAACTAACATCCTTATTTTTGTTATATACTGATTGTATGTGGTTATCTTAAGAATTAAAAACAGAAATTTAGGAAATCTGAAAATATCATCTCTGATACTCTTGGTCTATCTTGGACAATATGGATATTACTCTTATTTCCGGATACTATCAAGAACACCTTAAGAATCATCAACACCATCGAGCTTTCAACCAAACCGACCACCATCATCATCTTTACTGCTACTGCTACTTATTACTTGTTTATTTTTTTTTGTGTGAAAGCCGCCACAATCATTAAACCCGTTGCTATGATGCTGTTTCACTCTACTGCTACTACTGCTATCGAGTTACCTTTACTGCTACTGTAGCACTTTCAAAACCACCATCGCAAACCACAAACCACCATAACAAATCATCACCACATCATGATGATCATAAACCCACAAGTCACCCGTTTCTACTGCTACTTATGTGTTCTGTTTCTGATCAATCGCCATCCTCCTCACTCCCATCATGAACAACCTGTAATCACCATGATCACAATCATCACCACCATGAACCACCATTGTCGCCACCTTCTTCCTATCTAGCTCTTTCTCTCTCAATCTCTCTCTTAATTTTCTTCGAACTTACAACAGCCTAACCCTCATATCTTCCTGCTATTTGTTCGCTTCTGTTTCTGGTACCTTCGAAACTCACCAACACAGAAAAATATGGCGTACTGCTGTATCGAATATATATATATTTTTTCTTTCTTTTTCTTTTCTCTGCCTGTTCGAAGCAACGATTTCTATCACTAAGAAGTGATTATATTTTGAACGTGCTAATAGCCGACCAAAAGTGATAACCACTTGTGTATAGTGGTGATTAAATATTCTGTTAATTATTTATGGTTGATGTCGAAGCCACTGCATGCTCGAGTTTTATTTGCTTTCTTTTGGTGATAATGGGATCCAACTAGACAAGCACCCAAAGTTTGTTGACTATCAATTTTATCAAACAAATCACACATATCATTGTGATATTTTTTAAGCTGTAAAGTGGCCGATCTTCTTTTGCTTTTTTTTTTTTCGTTTTGATTTAGCAACGATGATGACTATTGATGTGTAGATGATGATGATGAAAATTGGTAAGGGTTGCGGCTGATTAGAACTGAGCAAGAAGACGATTTTTTTTATATATAGCGATTAGTTCAATCAGGTTATTTGCACATTTAATGGATTGGGACATTTAAAAATCGTAATGGGGCTTGGTATTGCTGTTGGGCCGTGATTTGGTACTTGGGCCGAGAACATGCAGTTAATGGTTGGGCTTGATTTAAATTGTTGGTACTAAGGAAAATTTACGGGTTAAATAGTTTTAGTCGGAGATTATAATCAGAAATGTTATCTCAGAGCAGTGGTTAAGTGGGTTGTCAGTTGAGCAAGAGGTCAAGGGTTCGAGCCTGGTCTAGGGCATCTCTTTTTAGACAAAGCTTCTAAGGGTATATACATTTATTATTATTTATCATTTATTATTACTATTATGATTATTGTTGTTATTATTATTATTATTAATATCATTATTATTATCATTATTAGAAAAGTTATTATTCTAAGTAACATGATTATTAAGATTATCATCATTTATCAAAATTATTACTTTTATTATCATATATCATATTATTATTATTATATGTATTATTTTTATTTTATTTTTTTAGCATATTTATTATTATTATTATTATTATTATTATTATTATTATTATTATTATTATTATTATTATTATTATTATTATTATTATTATTATTATTATTATTATTATTATTATTATTATTATTATTATTATTATTATTATTATTACTATTATTTTAGTATCATCATAATTATCTTAACAAACAAAAGATATTTATATACAAATAAAGTTATTATATATATCATAAGTATACCCAATGTACTATTTTAATATAAAAATAACATATATAGATATATATATATATATATATATATAAATATATATATATATATATATATATATATATATATATATATATATATATATAATTAAAATAATAAATACATTACTATCTTAAATAAGTAATATATTATATAATTAATATATATAAACGGGTTTGATTATTATTACATGATAATTATATGTGTTAATATATATATAAATGATATAGGTTCGTGAATCCAAGGCCAACCCTATACTTGCTCAATGTCGTCATATGTATTTTTACTACAAAATACATTAGGTGAGTTTCATTTACCTTTTTACCCTTTATATTTTTGGGCTGAGAATACATGCGCAACTTTTATAACTGTTTTACGAAATAGACACAAGTAATCGAAATTACGTTCTATGGTTGAATGATCGAAACTGAATATGCCCCTTTTTATTAAGTTTGGTAATCTAAGAATTAGGGAAAAGACACCCTAATTGACGCGAACTCTAAAGATAGATCTATCGGGCCCAACAATCCCCATCCAAAGTATCGGATGCTTTAGTACTTCGAAATTTATATCATGTCCGAAGGAGGATCCCGGAATGATGGGGATATTCTTATATGCATATTGTTAATGTCGGTTACCAGGTGTTCAATCCATATGAATGATATTTTTGTCTCTATGTATGGGATGTATGTTTATGAGAAATGGAAATATAAAATCTTGTGGTCTATTAAAATTATGAAATGATTATTTATGCTAAACTAATGAACTCACCAACCTTTTGGTTGACACTTTAAAGCATGTTTATTCTCAGGTATGAAAGAAATCTTCCGCTGTACATTTACCCACTTTAAAGACATTACTTGGAGTCATTCATGACATATTTCAAAAGACGTTGCATTCGAGTCGTTGTGTTCGTCAAGATTATTATTAAGTCATTTATAGTTTAGTTATATTATGAAATAGTATGCATGTCGTCAGCTTTCAATGTAAATGAAGGTTTGTCTTTTAAAAACGAATGCAATGTTTGTAAAATGTATCATATAGAGGTCAAGAACCTCGCGATGTAATCAACTGTTGTGAATCGTTTATAATCAATGTGGACTTCGTCCAGATGGATTAGGACGGGTCCTCACACTGGTCAAGGTCACGCAATTACTCAACCAGACAATAATGTGCCAGATTATGAAATCAAAGGACAAATTCTACACATGGTAACTAATCAATGCCAATTTAGTGGTGCACCGAAGGAAGATCCAAATGAATATCTTTGTACCTTTAATAGGATCTGTACACTATTTAAAATCCGAGAAGTAGAGGATGAACAGATATATCTCATGTTATTTCCCTGGACTTTAAAGGGAGAAGCCAAAGATTGGTTAGAATCGTTACCTGAAGGGGCAATTGATACATGGGACGTTTTAGTTAAAAAATTTCTTAAACAATTCTTTTCGGCATCTAAAGCCATGAGACTTCAAGGAGAAATTGTTACGTTCACACAGAAACCAAATGAAACTCTATATGAGGCATGGACCAGATTTGGAAAGTTATTGAGAGGATGTCCGCAACATGGTTTAGACACCTGTCAAATAGTACAAATATTCTACCAAGGATGCTACATCACTACAAGGAAAGACATAGACATAGCAGCTGGTGGTTCCATTATGAAGAAAACAGAAACTGATGCTTATAAAATTATTGATAACACTGCTTCCCACTCACATGAGTGGCGCCAAGAAAAAGATATTATTAGATCATCTAAAGCAGCTAGAGCCGATTTTAGCCATGACTTAGATTCTATTTCTGCAAAGATAGATGCTGTCGAGAGACGAATGGAAAAGATGACTAAGGATATACACTCAATACGAATTAGTTGTGAGCAGTGTGGAGGACCACATTTGACAAAAGATTGTCTCAGTATTGAACTAACAATAGAACAAAGAGAGAATGTTTCATACATAAACCAAAGGCCTGGAAATAATTATCAGAATAATTATCAACCGCCAAGAACGATCTACAATCAAAACCAGAACTATAACAAAAATGTTCCATACAACAACCAACAAGGTCCTAGCAATCAACAAGTATCCAATAATACTTACAATCAGCAAAGACCTAATTTTCAAAACAAACCACCACAAACCGATGATAAAAAGCCAAATTTAGAAGATATGATGACGAAGCTAGTTGAATCTCAAACACAGTTTTTCTGTCATAACCCGACCTTAACCATAAGGACGATTACAATAACATATGATTTCATCGCGAGGTATTGACCTCTATATGCGACATTTTTCAAAAACTGCATTCGTTTTTACAATACAAACCATAGCTTTTATTACAAAAGTTTTAAACAACTTAATAATGATTATCGTTTAGCGATAATCTTAGACTTACAAACTTTACATGTGATAATAACAATACGACTTCCAACATATTTTACATTACAAATCCTCCGATATGCAGTTTTATTTTTGACACAAATATGCATACTCAAGATCTTGCTTAAATTCAACATGTTGCAGCGGAAGCTTTTAGTTATCACCTGAGAATAAACATGCTTAAAACGTCAACATAAAGTTGGTGAGATATAGGTTTAATGCCGGTAGCATTATAAATATAGACCACAAGATTTCATATATAAACGTTTTAATAAAAATATTCTCTAAGTTGTTGAGCACTTGATAACCATACTTAACATTTAATCAACGTCGCATATTCCCTTTATTATGAAATCTTACTACACCGTACCAAGTGTAGTTACCGAAACGAAGTACTGTGCAACCGTTGAATACTGGTCGTCCAGTCCGGTTGGGGTTGTCAGGCCCGATAGATCCATCAACAGGATTCGCGTTTACAATACCTCATGTAAATAATAGTTACCAAGTTACAGGGAAGTATGCCAGTGGTACAACTCAACGTAGAATATATATTTTTAATCACTTGTGTCCATAACGTAAATTATAAAATGCATGTATTCTCATCCCGAAATATTTAGAGTTTAAAAGTGGGACTATATACTCACTTTTGCCTTGAAGGTATTTATCACGACTTGGTCTCTGATAGATATCACGAACCTAACCATATATATAATATATCAACATATTTTCTTTTTAAGTAATCATTACATATATATATATATATATATATATATATATATATATATATATATATATATATATATATATATATATATATATATATACTTTTAATACTTTTAATACTTTTAATATTTTCTTAGTCCGTAGTTAGCAGTCCGATGTTAGTGGTCCACAATTAGTTGCTTAAATAAAATAAATAAAGACCCCATCGTATTCATATTGATCAGAATTAATCTCGACCCATGGTACCATGTTGTCAAGTGACGTGTTGCGTACATAAAGTACCGTGTTGTCAAATGACGTGTTGCGTACAATCATGAGGTCTTATGATTAATCTTCTCGTGTTGTTTACGGGTGGTCCTGAAATATATAAAATCAAATCATAAGTAAATATATATGAAATATCATATTAATTAGAAATATATGATTAATTTAATTTTTCTCCAAATATTTTCGTAGCTAAACTAGCTTTGGATACCCGATCTTGTTTTAGTCGTAGTTTCTTCATTACAACTCCGTTTTTCTTGGTTCAACTTGCCACTTCCTTGGATCGAGTCAAATTTTAAGAATATGAACTAAAAATACCTTAGGTTGTATTCGAAATCACAGGTTATAGGTCAAACTTTGGTGAAACTTATGAAAGTGATCATTTTCCATCATAAAAACAACATTTAATGATCATTTTTCTAAAAATACTTACACTTTGAGTTAAACCATGAAATTTTTATGTGTTAACATATTCATAAGAAATATCATTTTTCCAGAACATGAACTTCCAATTCAAAGCTTAAGATGGTTTTTAATTATCCAACTCAAAACAGCCCCCGGTTGCACTCCGACGACGTAGATTCAGTTTTTAAGATGTTCTTTGTAAAACCAAGTTATATATTGTTAAGTTAGCATATAATTATGATATATTACAGGTCTTGAAGTGTTTTAAAAGTCAAGTTAAAAGGATCTATTTAGTTTGCGAACAAGTTTGAAATCATTCAAACTATGTTCTTGTTGTTAAAATTTTATACCACAAAATAAGATAGCTATATGAATATGAATTGAATAAGATTATGAACAAGGTTACTACCTCAAGTTACTTGGACAAAGTTACTGTAAAAGATGAGAAAAATCTTAGAACCAAAAGAGTGGTGGAGTTGGATCAAAAGGTTGGAAGTAAACTTGTATTTTTGGAAGGATTATTGAAGTTTTCTTGTAAGGAATTTATTATGATGATTAAGGCTTGTTTTTGAAGCTAGATCTTCATGGTTATTTGCTGAGATTGTGAATAACACTTAAGGTTCCTAAGAGTGTGTTTTTGGTTAGAGAAAATGTGTAGTAAAAATGAAATTGGAATGGAGTATAAATGGTGGTGAAAAGATGTATAAATTTGTAATATTGTGCAAAAGTATTGTAATATGCCAAATTGATTAATCATGCATGCTAAGATCCAAAATTGGCTGACTCATGGATGCTAATAAAGTGATTGTGATGTGTATATACCAATAGTAAATACGTATAGAAGCTGGGTATGATACGGGTACATATACCCTAGATATACGTATAAAAATCTTGAGAAAACAGAACGAGAATTCAAATATAGCTATCTTTTGTAAATATACTTATATTGTTTTATGTATATAAGCCCTTTAAAAGTGATTAAATACATATTTATACAATACTTGTATAAGTATTATAGGTTAAAGGTATATATGTCAAATAACGTTATGTATAGTTATCATTTTGAAAACTTAAGTTAGTAGTCTCAAAGTATACTTATAACTTATTGTTATTAGTACACAATGAGATGTTAAACCATTCTTAGATCATGTTAAATATATATAAATACATATATATACAAAAACATATAATTATCGTTTGTTATATAGTTCGTGATATCATCGGTCAAATTGGACGGTCAAACGTTGTGTAAAACTCTTTTAAAAAACATAAATCTCAACAATTTAGATTGCTTATCATGTTGGTAAGGTTTAATTTATGTAAATATTAATCTTATAAGTGTAAAACGATTGGAAAAATCCAGGTCGTTACAGTAACTACCCGTTAAATAAACTTCGTCCCGAAATTTTAAAGTTGTACCTATTTTGCGTTCTCGGGAAACAAATGTGGGTACTTTTGTTTCATCTGATCCTCTCATTCCCAAGTAAACTCAGGACCTCTTCGAGCATTCCAACGAACCTTAATGATTGGTATGTTGCTCTGCTTGAGCCGTTTAACTTCACGGTCCATGATTTCGACTGGTTCTTCTATGAATTGTAGTTTCTCATCGACTTGGATTTCTTCAAGAGGAATGGTGAGATCTTCCTTTGCAAGACATTTCTTGAGGTTTGAGACATGAAATGAATTATGTACTCCGGCGAGTTGTTGCGGTAACTCGAGTCGATAAGCTACCGGTCCAATGCGTTCGATGATCTTAAACGGGCCTACATACCTTGGGTTCAGTTTACCCCTTTTACCGAAACGTATTACACCTTTCCAAGGTGACACCTTTAAGATAACCATGTCACCGATCTGAAACTCTAATGGTTTCCTTCGATCATCGGCGTAGCTCTTTTGGCGACTACGGGCTGTTTTCAATCTCTCCTTGATTTGTACTATCTTCTCAGTCGTTTCGTGTATGATCTCGGGACCAGTTAATTGTCGATCTCCTACTTCATTCCAACAGATAGGGGATCTACACTTCCTTCCATACAGTGCTTCGAATGGTGCAGCTTTAATGCTCGCATGATAACTGTTATTATACGAGAATTCTGCTAATGGTAGATATTTATCCCATCCGTTTCCAAAATCGATCACACATACCCTGAGCATGTCTTCAAGAGTCTGAATTGTTCTTTCACTCTGCCCATCAGTTTGTGGATGATATGCGGTGCTCATATCCAAACGAGTTTCCAGGGCCTCCTGTAGTGATTGCCAAAACTTTGATGTAAATCTACTATCACGATCGGATATAATGGAAATAGGTATTCCATGCCTTGAAACAATTTCCTTTATGTATAATCGTAATAGTTTCTCCATTCTATCTGTTTCCTTTATAGGCAAGAAATGTGCAGATTTGGTGAGACGATCAACTATTACCCAAATGGTGTCATAACCCCAGGCAGTCTTAGGTAACTTTATGATGAAATCCATGGTAATACCATCCCATTTCCATTCTGGGATTTCTGGTTGTTGAAGTAACCCTGACGGCTTCTGGTGTTCTGCTTTACTTTGGAACAAGTTAAACATTCCCCAACATATGTTGCAACATCTGTCTTTAAATTAGGCCACCAATAATGCGTCTTAAGATCTTGATACATCTTTCCAACTCCAGGATGTATCGAGTATCTTGTCTTATGTGCCTCGTTCAATATTAACTTCCTTAATCCACCCAACTTTGGTACCCAAATACGGTTTGCAAAATATCGAATTCCGTCTTCCCGTATAACGAGTTGGTTCCCATACTTCTTCATTATTTCATTTCCTATGTTTTCTTTAGTAAGAGCTTCTCGTTGAGCCTCTTTGATTTGTGAGTTAAGATTCATGCGAATTTTTATGTTCATCGCTCGTACTCGAATTGGTTCCCGTTCCTTTCTGCTTAGAGCGTTGGCCACTACATTCGCTTTCCCGGGATGATAGCGAATCTCACAATCATAGTCGTTTATCAGCTCGACCCACCTACGTTGCCTCATGTTCAGCTGTTTCTGATCGAAGATATGTTGAAGGCTTTTATGATCGGTAAACACAGTGCATTTAACCCCATATAAGTAGTGTCTCCATATCTTCAATGCAAACACTACTGCTCCCAATTCTAAATCATGCGTCGTATAATGCCGCTCGTGAATCTTCAATTGTCGAGATGCGTATGCTATAACTTTCTTCCGTTGCATAAGGACGCAACCAAAACCTTGTCGCGAAGCGTCACAATATATCTCAAAATCATCGTTCCCTTCAGGTAACGATAAAATAGGCGTTGTAGTCAACTTTTTCTTCAGTAATTGAAATGCACTCTTCTGCTCAGAGGTCCATTCATACTTCTTCCCTTTTTGCGTTAACGCTATCAACGGCTTAGCTATTCGGGAAAAATCTTGAATAAACCTTCTATAATATCCAGCTAAACCCAAAAATTGGCGTATCTGCGCTGGTGTCTTAGGAGTCTCCCATTTTTTAATGGCCTCAATTTTAGCTGGATCAACCTGAATTCCTTTGCTACTAACAACGTGGCCAAGAAATTGCACTTCTTTCAACAAAAATGCACACTTAGAAAATTTGGCGTATAACTGTTCTTTTCTTAACAATTCTAATACCATCCTTAAATGCTGCTCATGCTCTTGCTTACTCTTGGAATAGATAAGAATATCGTCAATGAAAACGATAACAAACTTATCTAAATACGGACTACAAACTCGATTCATGAGGTCCATGAATACAGCTGGCGCATTCGTTAATCCAAACGGCATGACCAAAAATTCGTAATGACCATAACGTGTCCGAAAAGCTGTTTTCGGAATGTCTTCTTGTTTGACACGTAATTGATGATAGCCCGATCTGAGGTCGATTTTCGAGTACACACATGATCCTTGCAATTGATCAAATGGGTCATCAATTCTCGGTAATGGATATCGATTCTTGATAGTTAACTTATTTAATTCACAATAATCTATACACATCCTAAAAGATCCATCTTTCTTCTTAACAAATAAAATTGGAGCTCCCCACGGTGAAGTACTTGGTCGTATGAATCCCCGGTTCAGTAATTCTTTTAACTGGCTCTGAAGTTCTTTTAATTCAGACGGTGCAAGTCTATATGGAGCACGGGCAACCGATGCAGCTCCTGGTACAAGATCTATTTGAAATTCTACAGATCTAAATGGAGGTAATCCCGGTAATTCTTCTGGAAAAACATCTGGAAAATCTCTTGCCACAGGCACGTCGTTGATGCTCCTCACTTTTTCCTTCGTTTTGACTTTATTAACATGTGCTAAGATAGCATAACACCCTTTCTTCAAGCACTTTTGAGCTTTCAAACAACTAATGAGTTTTAACTTTGAGTTACCCTTCTCTCCATAAATCATTACTGGCATTTTATCCTTACGAGGAATGCGAATTGCCTTCTTGGCACACACAACTTCAGCTCCTATTTTGGACATCCAGTCCATGCCGACTATTACATCAAAACTTCCTAATTCTACGGGTATCAAATCAATCTTAAATATTTCTCCGGCTAAATTTATTTTACAACACGGCTAATTTTATCGGCTTTAATTAGTTTACCATTAGCTAACTCAATCATGTACTTAGCATCTAGAGGTAATGATGAACAATTCAATTTAGCATAAAAGTCTCTACTCACGTAACTTCTATCGGCACCAGTATCATATATAATAGATGCGGATAAGTTATTAATGGTAAACATACCCGTAACAAGCTCTGGGTCTTCGCACGCCTCTCTAGCATTAATAACAAATGCTCTTCCATGTGCAGATCCATTATTCTTCTCTTGATTCGGGCACTGACTCTTATAATGACCATGTTTCCCACACCCATAACAAGTAACAGTGGCCAAGGCAGTTCTATTTGCATTGGTGGCAGGAGTCTTGGTACCGTTTGTATTTGTAGCGGGAACCCTACAATCTTCAGCAAGATGACCTTTTCGATTACAATTGTTGCACACCACATTACAATAACCAGAGTGATGTTTGTGGCATCTGTTACATAAAGGATTTCGTCCCTTGTAACCTGAGTTCGAACCGCTACCCGCACCTTGCGTGATTTCTTGTTTCTTGTTGGATTGTTGATGATTACCTTCCCACTTTCTTTTATTTCCCGATGTCTTGACATCGGTGTTCTTATCTAGAATAATCTGGTCCATCAACTCATTCTCCATGGTGATAGCTTCATGAATAGTCTTGGGTTTCGATGCTGTAACATTTGCTTTAACATTTTTAGGCAAACCATCTTTGTACAGTTCTATCTTTCGTTCTTCGGTTGGTACTAATTCGGGACATAGCAAAGCTAATTCCATGAATCGCTGATTGTAGTTGGTGAGTTCAGTACCAACAACTTTCAGGCTTCGTAATTCAGCTTCCAACTTCCTAACCTCGTTCCTTGGACAATACTCGTTGATTAGCATTGTTTTGAATTCTTCCCAGGGAGTATCATAAGCTACATCTCCTCCTACGGCCTTCACATAGTTTTTCCACCATGTGAGTGCACTATCTTGTAAGGTGCACGATGCATACTTGGTCATGTCCTTCTCAATACAACCACTGATTTTAAACACAGACTCAATCTTTTTGATCCACCGGGTTAAACCGACTGGTCCTTCTGTTCCACTGAATGATGAGGGCTTGCAACCTTTAAAAGTTTTGTAAGTACATCTCACACGAGGATTTGGGTTAACTGCAGCACCTCTTGCAGCCTCGACCCATAACATTCTGTCGTCCACTCGCTGATTGATGAGTTCCTCGATTTCTTGTTCCGTCATTCGGTTCAATCGCGCCATAATCTTCAATAAGAATGAAAAAAAATAATTATTCACATGGAATATTATAGATGTAGTATGTATTTACAGTACATCGTAGCTTATTAATAATATGAACCAGTTATTATTATAAAAGCCTTTTCTTCTTATTAGCGTTTTATAATTATATCTAGGGTAGTACCTACCCGTTAAAGTTCATACTTAATAGCTTAGTACAGAAATCAATTACTATCACCCAAATAATACTCAACCATGAAAAATTATTGCATTTCACACTTCACTATTTTACATATGCTTATCTTACATCAAACATTAAGCAAACCACACTAGTAATATTATACAAAACGTTATATGATCCCATGGTTTAAAACAACAGCGCATCATTTAACCCAAAACGTTTGTGTTCAAAGAAATTGCTTATAGGTTATCTTGACTGTCTCCCTGCATTTTAGCGGAGGGGCTGAAGAACTGGATGCCGGGATAGAACTAATAGGAATAGCGGGAATAGGGGTGGAAGTGTCTGGTGGAGTTGGTGTCACAACATCCTCTCTAAACTCGGGATTTGGATTTTCCAATTTAGTAGCCTTTCGTTTCTTTCCTCGTTCGAACTTGTCTTTCGTAATTTCTTGTATTTCTTCCTCCTCAGGATCACCTTCCGGTTCCTCTTCAATTGATTCATCTGGAACTTGTGAGTCTTCCCCAAAGGTGTCGTTTTCATCATCGGATAGGTTAATGACTGGAACACCATCTGAAGATTCTGGTTCGGAGTCGCTGAATGTGATAACAAGTTCTAAGCCAGACATCTATCACATAACAACTAGTAAATTAGTATCACATAATATTTACATATTAATTTTTAACCAACAATGATAAGCAATATTTTTTGAAATCAAACACGGTCAAAGTCCAGACTCACTAATGCATCCTAACAAACTCGATAAGACACACTAATGCAAATTTTCTGGTTCTCTAAGACCAACGCTCTGATACCACATGTCATAACCCGACCTTAACCATAAGGATGATTACAATAACATATGATTTCATCGCGAGGTATTGACCTCTATATGCGACATTTTTCAAAAACTGCATTCGTTTTTACAATACAAACCATAGCTTTTATTACAAATACAAGGTTTAAACAACTTAATAATGATTATCGTTTAGCGATAATCTTAGACTTACAAAATTTACATGTGATAATAACAATACGACTTCCAACATATTTTACATTATAAATCCTCCGATATGCAGTTTTATTTTTGACACAAATATGCATACTCAAGATCTTGCTTAAATTCAACATGTTGCAGCGGAAGCTTTTAGTTATCACCTGAGAATAAACATGCTTAAAACGTCAACATAAAGTTGGTGAGATATAGGTTTAATGCCGGCAGCGTTATAAATATAGACCACAAGATTTCATATATAAACGTTTTAATAAAAATATTCTAAGTTGTTGAGCACTTGATAACCATACATAACATTTAATCAACATCGCATATTCCCTTTATTATGAAATCTTACTACACCGTACCAAGTGTAGTTACCGAAACGAAGTACTGTGCAACCGTTGAATACTGGTCGTCCAGTCCGGTTGGGGTTGTCAGGCCCGATAGATCTATCAACAGGATTCGCGTTTACAATACCTCATGTAAATAATAGTTACCAAGTTACTAGGAAGTATCCCAGTGGTACAACTCAACGTAGAATATATATTTTTAATCACTTGTGTCCATAACGTAAATCATAAAATGCATGTATTCTCATCCCGAAATATTTAGAGTTTAAAAGTGGGACTATATACTCACTTTTGCCTTGAAGGTATTTATCACGACTTGGTCTCCGATAGATATCACGAACCTAACCATATATATAATATATCAACATATTTTCTTTTTAAGTAATCGTTATATATATATATATATATATATATATATATATATATATATATATATATATATATATATATATATATATATATATATATATATATATATATATATATATATATATATATACTTTTAATACTTTTAATATTTTCTTAGTCCGTAGTTAGCAGTCCGATGTTAGTGGTCCACAATTAGTTGCTTAAATAAAATAAATAAAGACCCCATCGTATTCGTATTGATTAGAATTAATCTCGACCCATGGTACCATGTTGTCAAGTGACGTGTTGCGTACATAAAGTACCGTGTTGTCAAATGACGTGTTGCGTACAATCATGAGGTCTTATGATTAATCTTCTCGTGTTGTTTACGGGTGGTCCTGAAATATATAAAATCAAATCATAAGTAAATATATATGAAATATCATATTAATTAGAAATATATGATTAATTTAATTTTTCTCCAAATATTTTCGTAGCTAAACTAGCTTCGGATACCCGATCTTGTTTTAGTCGTAGTTTCTTCATTACAACTCAGTTTTTGTTGGTTCAACTTGCCACTTCCTTGGATCGAGTCAAATTTTAAGAATATGAACTGAAAATACCTTAGGTTGTATTTGAAATCACAGGTTATAGGTCAAACTTTGGTGAAACTTATGAAAGTGATCATTTTCCATCATAAAAACAACATTTAATGATCATTTTCCTAAAAATACTTACACTTTGAGTTAAACCATGAAATATTTATGTGTTAACATATTCATAAGAAATATCATTTTTCCAGAACATGAACTTCCAATTCAAAGCTTAAGATGGTTTTTAATTATCCAACCCAAAACAACCCCCGGTTGCACTCCGACGACGTAGATTCAGTTTTTAAGATGTTCTTTGTAAAACCAAGTTATATCTTGTTAAGTTAGCATATCATTATGATATATTACAGGTCTTGAAGTGTTTTAAAAGTCAAGTTAGAAGGATCTATTTAGTTTGCGAACAAGTTTGAAATCATTCAAACTATGTTCTTGTTGTTAAAATTTTATACCACAAAATAAGATAGCTATATGAATATGAATTGAATAAGATTATGAACAAGGTTACTACCTCAAGTTACTTGGACAAAGTTACTGTAAAAGATGAGAAAAATCTTAGAACCAAAAGAGTGGTGGAGTTGGATCAAAAGGTTGGAAGTAAACTTGTATTTTTGGAAGGATTATTGAAGTTTTCTTGTAAGGAATTTATTATGATGATTAAGGCTTGTTTTTGAAGATAGATCTTCATGGTTATTTGCTGAGATTGTGAAGAACACTTAAGGTTCCTAAGAGTGTGTTTTTGGTTAGAGAAAATGTGTAGTAAAAATGAAATTGGAATGGAGTATAAATGGTGGTGAAAAGATGTATAAATTTGTAATATTGTGCAAAAGTCTTGTAATATGCCAAATTGATTAATCATGCATGCTAAGATCCAAAATTGGCTGACTCATGGCTGCTAATAAAGTGATTGTGATGTGTATATACCAATAGTAAATACGTATAGAAGCTGGGTATGATACGGGTACATATACCCTAGATATACGTATAAAAATCTTGAGAAAACGGAACGAGCATTCAAATATAGCTATCTTTTGTAAATATACTTATATTGTTTTATGTATATAAGCCCTTTAAAAGTGATTAAATACATATTTATACAATACTTGTATAAGTATTATAGGTTAAAGGTATATATGTCAAATAACGTTACGTATAGTTATCATTTTGAAAACTTAAGTTAGTAGTCTCAAAGTATACTTATAACTTATTGTTATTAGTACACAATGAGATGTTAAACCATTCTTAGATCATGTTAAATATATATAAATACATATATATACAAAAACATATAATTATCGTTTGTTATATAGTTCGTGATATCATCGGTCAAATTGGACGGTCAAACGTTGTGTAAAACTCTTTTAAAAAACATAAATCTCAACAATTTAGATTGCTTATCATGTTGGTAAGGTTTAATTTATGTAAATATTAATCTTATAAGTGTAAAACGATCGGAAAAATCCGGGTCGTTACATTTTCACATCTCAGAAACAAACCAATGAACAAAATGCTCAAGCATTTAGAAATCAACAAGCTTCTATTCAAAATTTGGAACAAGAAGTAAGTAACCTAGCAAGGTTAATAGGTGAAAGAAAATCGGGAAGTCTACCTAGTGATACAAATGCTAACCCCCGGAATGAAACAGCTAAAGCCATTACCACAAGAAGTGGTATTACACTTAAACCACCTGAAATACCTGTAATTTCTGATGAAGCTATTCCTACTCCACAAGAACCACAACCTGATCAAGATAAGGAAAAAGAACCGGTAGTTGAAAAGGTTAATGAAGATAGCACAGTTAAGACTAAACCTTATGTTAAACCATACCAACCACCACTTCCTTACCCGAGTAAAATGAGAAAAGAGAGACTTGAAGCCGAGCAATCTAAATTCTTGGATATGTTTAAACAGATAAATGTAAATCTTCCTTTCATTGATGTGATTTCAGGAATGCCTAGATATGCTAAATTTCTGAAAGATCTAATCACAAATAGAAAGAAAATGGAAGAACTCTCGGCTGTTACTATGAATGCTAATTGTTCAGCAGTGCTGTTGAATAAGATACCAGAAAAACTATCTGATCCAGGAAGTTTCACAATTCCATATTTTCTGGGTAGTCTTAGTTCAATAGAAGCATTGGCAGACTTAGGTGCTAGTATAAATTTAATGCCGTATTCACTATACGCTAAACTAGACCTTGGAGAATTGAAACCCACATGAATAAGCATACAACTAGCCGATAGATCAGTAAAATATCCTAGAGGGATAATGGAGAACATGCTAGTTAAAGTTGGTACTTTAGTATTTCTAGTAGATTTTGTTATCCTGGACATGGAAGAAGATTCTCGAGTACCTCTCATATTAGGAAGACCATTCTTAAACACGGCTAAAGCAATAATAGACGTGTTCGGTAAGATAATGACCCTAAGTATAGAGGACGAGAGTGTTACTTTTTCAGTTAATAGAGCAATGCAACAACCGCAATCTGCAGATGATACATGTTATTATATTCAAACTATAGATTCACATGAGGAATTGTTAGAAGAATTTCCAGAATTACAAGGAACAGGAGAATGTTCTTTAGGAGATGGAACTGAACCAATTGATGAAACTGAAATGTTAGCTACACTAATGGTTAATGGATATGAACCAACAACAGAAGAAATTCAAATGCTAAAAGAAGAAGATAGATATCGATATAAATCATCGATAGAAGAACCTCCGACATTAGAGTTAAAGCCACTTCCAAACCATTTGGAATACGCTTATTTACATGGTGAATCTGAATTACCTGTAATAATATCGTCTTCTCTTACTGAAAATGAAAAATCTCAACTCATTTCTGTGTTAAAAGCTCATAAACCAGCTATTGCATGGAAGATTCATGATATTAAAGGAATAAGTCCTTCGTATTGCACACATAAAATCCTTATGGAAGAAGGTCATAAAACGTATGTGCAACGCCAACGAAGACTAAATCCTAATATGCAAGATGTTGTTAAGAAAGAAATTATTAAACTGCTTAATGCAGGTTTAATTTATCCAATCTCTGATAGTCCATGGGTAAGCCCAGTTCAATGCGTGCCTAAGAAAGGTGGCATGACTGTCATCACAAATGAGAAAAATGAGCTTATTCCTACTAGGACTGTAACAGGATGGCGTGTTTGTATTGATTATAGAAAATTAAATGACTCCACCAGAAAAGATCACTTTTCCTTACCTTTTATTGATCAAATGTTGGAAAGATTAGCCGGAAACAGTTACTATTGTTTTCTTGATGGTTTTTCCGGATATTTTCAAATTCCAATAGCACCCGAGGATCAAGAGAAAACCACATTCACGTGCCCTTATGGTACTTTTGCTTACAAACGCATGCCATTTGGACTTTGCAACACCCCTGCAACCTTTCAAAGGTGCATGATGGCGATTTTTCACGACATGATAGAAGAATGCATGGAAGTTTTCATGGATGACTTTTCAGTCTTCGGTGACACTTTTGAAACATGTCTAGTTAATCTTGAACGAATGCTTATTAGATGCGAACAATCAAATCTAGTACTTAATTGGGAGAAATGCCATTTCATGGTTAAAGAAGGCATCGTTCTTGGACATAAAATTTCAAAGGAAGAAATTGAAGTGTATAGAGCTAAAGTAGATGTAATTGCTAAACTTCCACATCCCACCAATGTTAGAGGAGTTAGGAGTATTCTAGGGCATGCCGGTTTTTACCGACGTTTCATAAAAGATTTTTCTAAAATTGCCACTCCTATGAATAAACTCCTAGAAAAGGATGCTCCATTCATCTTTTCAGATGAATGTATCAAATCTTTTAATATTCTTAAAGAAAAACTCACTAATGCGCCGATCATGATAACACCAAATTGGAATTTACTGTTTGAACTTATGTGCGATGCAAGTGATTTTGCAATGGGAGCCGTTTTAGGACAAAGGATTGAAAAAAGATTTCAACCTATTTATTATGCTAGTAAGACATTACAAGGAGCACAAACAAATTACACAACTACTGAAAAAGAACTCCTTGCTATTGTCTTTGCTTTTGACAAATTTCGTTCATATCTCGTTCTAGCTAAAACGGTGGTCTATACCGACCATTCTGCTCTTAGATACCTATTTTCGAAACAAGATGCCAAACCAAGATTAATCCGTTAGATCTTACTCTTACAAGAGTTCGATATTGAAATCCGAGACAAAAAGGGAGCAGAAAATCTCTCCGCTGATCATCTTTCTCGTCTTGAAAATCCTGAATTAGAAGTTCTAAATGAATCAGCCATACAAGACAACTTTCCTGTTGAATATCTATTGAAGATAGATTATAATGAAATTCCATGGTTTGCAGACTATGCAAACTACTTAGTATGTGGATTCCTTGAAAAATGATTGTCGTACCAAAAACGAAAGAAATTCTTTAGTGTTATAAAACACTATTTCTGGGAAGATCCACATAGAATAATACGCCGATGTGTATTCGGAGATGAAGCTAGTAAAATCTTAAACCATTGTCACACAGGACCAACAGGAGGGCATTATGGGCCTCAGCTCACAGCAAGAAAAGTTTATGATGCTGGATTCTATTGGCCTACAATTTTCAAAGACGCACACCTTCTTTGCAAATCCCGTGATGCATGTCAAAGGGCCGAAAAAATAAGTCAACGTGATGAAATGCCACAAAATGTCATTCAAGTATGTGAAGTATTTGACATTTGGGGTATTGACTTTATGGGTCCATTTCCAAAATCTCATAATAATCTATATATTCTCGTTCCCATTGATTATGTATCTAAATGGGCGGAAGCACAAGCTCTCCCTACTAACGATGCACGAGTTGTAGTCAACTTTTTAAAACGTCTTTTTGCAAGGTTCGGAATACCGAAAGCTTTAATAAGTGATCGGGGTACTCATTTTTGTAATAATCAACTTGAGAAAGTTCTCAAAAGATATGGAGTAACTCATAAAATCTCCATTTGCTTATCATCCACAAACAAGTGGACAAGTTGAAAATACCAACCGAGCTTTAAAACGTATTCTAGAGAAAACCGTAGGATCAAATCCGAAGGAATGGTTCATTAAATTGGAGGATGCACTCTGGGCTTTTAGAACAGCCTACAAAACTCCAATTGGAACCACACCTTTTAGACTCATTTATGGAAAAGCATGTCATCTTCCAGTAGAAATTGAACACAAAGCATTTTGGGCTTTGAAGATATGTAATCTTGATTTACATGAAGCGGGACGTCTACGGTTAAGTCAATTAAACGAATTAGAAGAATTGAGACATGAAGCATACGAAAATTCGTTGATCTATAAGGAAAGAACGAAGAAATGGCATGATAAAAGAATCAGAAGTTCCAAAGAATTTAAAGAAGGAGACAGAGTTCTTCTTTTCAATTCACGATTCAAGCTATTTCCTGGAAAATTGAAATCAAGATGGTCTGGACCATTTATAGTCAAAAGAGTTTTCCCATACGGAACAGTAGAATTAATAAATTCAAATGGGATTGAATTTAAGATTAATGGTCACAGAGTTAAACATTACATAGATAGTCCAATGGAAGTCGACAACGAAGTTAATCACAATTTCGATACCACAGCTAACTAAGTGTGGGGAAATCAAGTCTTTAAAGGATAATATGAATTTCTGTTAGAGTTAGATTTTCTGTTTTCGTGTAGTTCTCGAGAATGGAACCCGAATGGTCTTTCCCTAGCAGACCCTAAAGAACTAGTCTTCTCCCCCCATTCTGAATTTTTATTTTTTTTAGGTTTTACGAAATGAAGACTTCCTGTGAACTAAACCATGGTCTAATGCTACACGCTTTGATCACTAAACGTAATAATGGCACCCTTCCAAGTGAAATAGTATCATTAATCAGAAGTAAATTGAACGGAGTAAGAAAAGAATCCAGAAACAAAAATAATAAGTTACAGTTTGGTAAAGGAAAATCAAAATTCGCAGCGAAAAGAAGAGCACGACACCTTGAAAGATTTCACAAATGCGGAAAATGGTCACACGAAGGTAAATGTTCAAATAATCAAACCTATTCAAATACCGAATTTGTTACTTTATGCAGAGATGGACCGTTCATATGTTTAGAAGAAAAAATGTTGAATGCTCGAGGTTACACCTATGTAGCCATGGAAAACCAATTAGTCCGACTATCTTATGAGTGGGCTAGAGCATATCACTAAGAAATCTATTTCACAGGTAAGTATGTACAGTTTTTATTTTTATTTTTATTTTTAACCTTTTGATAATAAACGCTAAATTGTTCGCTATAAAATATTAAATTGGTATTCAATAAAATTAGGTCTTGCGACTGAAATTATTGATATCATACAAAAATTTACTACATCACTGCGAAATTTACCGTTTATTCTTAAGGTATAAATATCTTTAATCAATCAACCCAAAATATTTCAAAAATTCGTCATGAGTTAAACTAGGTTATGAAACCGAAATTACTTTACCGAAAAGAGGGGCGTATATTTTTGATAATATTTGATTGATTAAAGTGGGATAAAAGACCAAAAAGATTTTTAATTCTATTTTTACTTTGTTTTTAAAATTAATATTAAAATAATATTGTAAACTTTTTAAATCAATATATTTGAAATTGTAAATATTTGGAAAATTAATATTTTTAATATAAGTTTGTATGTATAAAACCAAAAATATAATATAAGTTTAGTGAGAATCTTTAAATTTTATTAATATGAATTTTTAATTTTATGCATTTTAAATTTAAGTTTGGTGTGAATTTAAAAACAAAAATTTACTTTATTTCGTTAAGTTAAAAATATGATTTTTAAAATTCGTCGTGAGTTGAAGACTAGGTCGTTGAACCGAAATTGCTCTACCCAAGGGAGGGACGAGAACTTTTGTTATCATTATTTTTAATCTTATTGAATTAAAGTATGCCAAAAACATTTAAAAAACCCAAAAAAAAATCTTTACTTTTAAAAACCGCGCTTTGAATTGACAAATTTTAAAATTTTGTCGAGGGACGGACTAGGACAACGATCCGAAACGCCCTCATCCTAAAAAGAAACAAATTTTTAAAATTTTATTAATTTTATGTTTTATTAAATATAAGGTTTAAAAAAAAGCAATTTTCACTGTACCCGGACCCCCATGCGATAGCATGGGGTTTACACTTCAACTTCATGCGATCGCATGGAGCTGAAAAACTGGTCAGGATCAAAAACTCTCAGCGAGCTGTTCTTCACACCACAACACACACAAATACACGAAAATACCCCAAAATACTCTCAAAATTTCACCAAAATTCACCGTAATTCGTCAAATTTTTCGCTCTAATCATGAAATTGTTCAGAAGCTTTTCAAAGAAGAGAGCCGATACTGGAGGTTCAGGATCATCATCATCTAGACGACCTGCTCCAGCTCTAGAATCAGAACTAGAAATGCAATACGAGCCAGAACCCGAACAAGTATCACAACAGGAACCACAACATCAGCCTGATCAACATGTACCTTATTATGATCCGCTACAGTTTGTTAATGAATTCATAGTATTTCCGATGAATCCACCTGTAGAATACCCAACGATTCCTGAACACACGTTGCATCCTAATCTGAGATTCGATAGACGATGGAGAGATTACCCGGCATATCAAAGTAATAAATTTAAATTGGTAACAAAAGAGGTAGAGGTGCCGAGGGTAATTGATTGGAATCCTTTGGAAATGGTCCATCTAGCTGATCGTTTTAGACAGCATTTGATTCAAAGGTATGGCAGTTCTTCTTTTACATATTGGGAACGTCTTTTCACCATTCGTAGACCTGTATACAAGGAATGGTGTGTTGAGATGATGAGTACTATAGCGTTAAATGTAGATGTAGATAGGTTAGATGATAGAAGTTTTCTTAGATTTATCCTTGGCGATAGGATGTACAGAATGTCCATGATGGACATGGCCAGGGCATTACAGATTTACACTCCTAGTGAATTGCTACTACTCGACTGTATGAGTTTGATTTATCATGGTGAAAGGGTAGATAGGAATTTTGACGCGAACGCCGTTTGGAGACGTATGTCAAACTATAATGTTTTTACACTGGGAGGAAAACACTCCTACTTACATATTAACAAAGCCGAGCTTCGTGTAATTCATATATTTTTGGCTAACTTGATTACACAGAGAGGTCACAATAAGGAAAAAATGATCTTACATGATTTATTTTACCTAAAGTGTATTCGAGACCCGAGAAGCTTTGTTAATATCCCTTACTGTGTTGGTTTTTATTTATCTAAAATGGTAGAAGGAATGCAGGACGGGAGTATAATAGGAGGAGGTATTTTTGTTACTCTCATTGGAGAGTATTTAGGTGTTGATAGGAACCAAGGGGGTCCATTACAGGTTTGTAGAGAACAGGATGAGACCATAGGATTGCGGGTTTATACGGGTGCTAAGGTATTGAAGAGTAGACGCAATCAGGCAATTCCCTATGAAGGTAATCATCCTCAGGTAGAGAGAGGCTCAGACGAGGAAATGGAGGAAGCGGAAGACATTAGGGATGTCTTTCGAGATGCTATTCTTGACGTCCACGTTCGTATAGATGAGGAAGCAATGACGAGCGCGGCCAGACATAGTATGTATGAGCAGTGGAACTCCGAGCGAGTATACGAGGATTATAGGCGACGCCAACACGATAGCTGGTTAGTTCATTAGCACCAAATCATGAGCCAGCTATCATATCAGGTACCAAATAATTACGTGCCTACTCGACCTGCTCATTTTCCGCCACACAATCCCGACATCCGACCACCCTTTAACCGGTATGACTATAACCAAGCCTATCAGAACACCTATAACCAACAATGGAACCCACCTGACGAGATGAACTGGAACCCCTACCCAGACTGATTTGGTTCCATTGGTTATTTTTATAATTTTTATGATTTTATCTTTTTACTTATTCATGTTTAAACTTACGTTATTGGATATATTTATGTAATTTTTATCATTTTTATTATTATTGTGTACTAATATTTCACATTTAGGATTTGAAAGTGGGATATTAAGTCCCATTTCAAATTGCCATGCATGTTTATATTTGTATGTATGTATATTGTCGATTGTACAAAACAGGGTAAAACAGCGCATTTTCAAAGACTGGCATTAAGTTCAGCAAAAGCTAGTAATTTTGACGACAAGATGAAAAATAAATGTGATGTAACAACAAGATGGAATGAACAAATGATATGCACCATTTATCATTCAGCAAAAAAACGCCAATATGTTTGGAAACTTTGGTAAAATTTAATCATTTTTCTACGCTATTTACCCTCAATAATTTAAATTGTTACTGATTTCTTGCAAATGAGGGCATTGCAAGATCTTAAGTGTGGGAAGGGGTTAAATTCTTTCGGATTTTAAAATTTTTTAACTTATACACTTGGTTACCATTAAAAATACTAGTAACGCAGTAGTAGTATTAGAATCTAGTGCTCTCTGATAATAAAGAACAGCCCTAGTCTTATATACTGACTACCCAATTCTAGTAAAAATTTTCAAAATTTTCAATTAAATGAACTCAAAATCATGTTTATACATATTTATGAACGATAAAACTAGGTGTTAACACCGAAATTATTGTTACCTCGGAAAGGACATAAATTGAGAAACAAACCAAAATGTTAGAATTCATTTAAAATGGAATAGATGACAATAAAAAGGCAAATAAAAGAAAATAAAAGCCAAGTGTGGAAAAATTTACCAAGTTATTTAAAACATAAGTCACATATTTTTGTAACAAATAACTGAAGATACTTTTGTTTTGGACGATTGTAATCAGTTTTACCCGATTTACTGTAATATATTTGAAAGAAAGATGGATCTACACGATGAATCAATTCCATCATTAAAAGGAAGTAAAGTCTTCCGAAAAAGAAACGCGCCTCTTGATTTAGGTCATGAAGTTGTCGTCCAGACCAGCTGTAGGTTGACGAAAAATCTAGAAAGTCATCTCTAAAAGCAGCAGGAAATCCACGGACCTCAGAATCAAACAGGGTCGCCAAGTGGTCAGACTTATCCTAACCATGAGAGGATCTGTCTTGTAAAATGGGGAGGATGCCGTGCAAATTAGCTGGATAAGACTAATGAATCAGATCCCCAGAAAAGGATAATCTCCTTAAAAGATCAAAAATCAGCTTTTAAGACTGATATTACTCAATCCTAGAGATTGACCTTAAAGATTGAGAATTCAAACTCATGGAATTCAATGATATCTAAACTCGAGCTTGAACGAGAAAATATTTTGATCAAAATTTCAAACCGATTTGTTTTCTGAAAACCATTTTTCAATGCGTTCATTACCATTGAACGTAAAATCCTAGGAATTCACCTGGAATTCATTAGGTCACCTGAACCAAATCGGGTGTCAACCGTAAGAACGGTGGTTGCTGATTGTCAAAGCTAAGGGGTATAAAATACTATTAAATTTTACAAAGAAATACTATTAAATACGATACAATTTTACACAAGATATTTATTTATTTAGAGAATGGATATACTTAAACCTTGCTACAACACTTATAGGCAGTGTACCTAATCGTACAGTAGTGTAGTTTTTAGTAAGTCCGGTTCGGTCCACAGGGAATCTTTTAAACAAAGCTTAACGCTATATTAGTTTTATTTTATAAAAATACAAATATATATATAAGTAATATTATTATTATAAATGGGGGTTTTTACCGTTTAATGACCGGTTTGTCGATTTTAAAACTTTAGTCGCAGTTAAAACCTAAATGTAAAATATTAAAAATAAATACAAGACTTAATTTAAAGCGTAAAGTAAATAACGATAATGAAATTGAGATAAATAAAAGTGCGATAAAATAAACTTGCGATAATTAAAAAGTACGATAATTAAAAGTGCAATTAAATACAATAACAATAAATAAAAGTGCGATAATTAGAAGTGCAATTAAATATAAAATAAAGGAAATTAAATATGAAATAAAAGAATTATGCTTATTTAAACTTCCGTAATCATGATGTTTGACGTGTTGATTTTAGTTTTATGCCCATGGGTTAATTGTCCTTTGTCCTGGATTATTTAATATGTCCGTCTGGTTTTTATCCATAACAGTCCATCAGTCATAAATATAAAGTGTGAGTGTCCTCGTCAAATTATCCTTATACCCGAAGTTAAATATTCCAACTAATTGGGGACTTAAACTTTAACAAGGTTTTAATACTTTGTTTAATAATTACACCAGGATGTCGACTGCGTGTAACCCAAGGTTTTAATACTTTGTTATCAATTATGCCAAGTGTCCTTGTACATAATTTCACCCCTGTTTTAATAATTCTAGTGGTTATTAATCCATTCCCGTGTCCGGTTAAATGAACGATTATTCGTACATATAAATACCCTGCCCATCGTATCCGATCGAGTGTATATAGTTATTTATAGGGACGTCCAATTGTAAATCATTATATTAACATTAACAAATTATCATTTAGTTAAACAAATATAAAGCCCATTAATAGCCCATAGTCTAATTTCCACAAGTGTCGTTCTTTTGTCCAAACCCTAATTATGGTACAAAGCCCAATTACCCAATTTTGGTAATTAGCCCAACATCATGATTACTTCGTTTTAAATAAGCATAATAATAACTTAGCTACGAGACATTAAATTAAAAAGGTTGAACATAACTTACAATGATTAAAAATAGCGTAGCGTTACACGGACAGAATTTCGACTTACACCCTTACAACATTCGCTAACATACCTTTATTATTAGAAATTAAAATTAAAATTAAAATTAAAATATAAATATATATATACAATTTACGTATGATGAAGAAGGAAAAAGATGTGTTTTGTGTTATGATGTTTCGCGAGGTGTATACGAAATAGCTATATTTTTACTAGGAAATACTATTAAATACGATACAATTTTACACAAGATATTTATTTATTTAGAGAATGGATATACTTAAACCTTGCTACAACACTTATAGGCAGTGTACCTAATCGTACAGTAGTGTAGTTTTTAGTAAGTCCGGTTCGTTCCACAGGGAATCTTTTTAAACAAAGCTTAACGCTATATTAGTTTACTTTTATAAAAATACAAATATATATATAAGTAATATTATTATTATAAAGGGGGGTTTTTACCGTTTAATGACCGGTTTGTCGATTTTAAAAATTTAGTCGCAGTTAAAACCAAATGTAAAATAATA
Organism: Rutidosis leptorrhynchoides; assembly: GCF_046630445.1. Taxonomy (NCBI): domain Eukaryota; kingdom Viridiplantae; phylum Streptophyta; class Magnoliopsida; order Asterales; family Asteraceae; genus Rutidosis; species Rutidosis leptorrhynchoides. The sequence continues at coordinate 57,650,790 of NC_092342.1, forward strand.
AATAAATACAAGACTTAATTTAAAGCGTAAAGTAAATAACGACAATGAAATTGCGAATAATAAAAGTGCGATAAAATAAACTTGCGATAATTAAAAAGTACGATAATTAAAAGTGCAATTAAATACAATAACAATAAAAATGCGATAATTAGAAGTGCAATTAAATATAAAATAAAGGAAATTAAATATGAAATAAAAGAATTATGCTTATTTAAACTTCCGTAATCATGATGTTTGATGTGTTGATTTTAGTTTTATGCCCATGGGTTAATTGTCCTTTGTCCTGGATTATTTAATATGTCCATACGGATTTATCCATAATAGTCCATCAGTCATAAATATAAAGAGCGAAAGCCTTCGTCAAATTATTCTTATTCCTGAAGTCAAATATTCCAACTAATTGGGGATTCGAATTGTAACAAGATTTTAATACTTTATTTAATGAATACACCAGGTTATCGACTGCGTGTAAACCAAGGTTTTACTACTTTGTTAACAATTACACCAATTACCTTTGAATATAATCCACCCCTGTTTTAATGAGTCCATTGACTATTAATCCATCCCCGTGTCCGGTCAAATGAACAATAATTCGTACTTATAAATATCCCGCCCATCGTGTCCGATTAAGCGTATGTGGTTATATATAAATACTTCGAATTATAAGTTTGTATATTAAATTAACAAGGTATTGTTTAGTTAATATAAAACCCATTAATAGCCCATAGTCTAATTTCCACAAGTGTCGTTCTTTTGTCCAAACCCCAATTATGGTACAAAGCCCAATTACCCAATTTTAGTAATTAGCCCAACATCATGATTACTTCGGATTAAATAAGCATAATAATAACTTAGCTACGAGACATTAAATTAAAAAGGTTGAACATAACTTACAATGATTAAAAATAGCGTAGCGTTACACGGACAGAATTTCGACTTACACCCTTACAACATTTGCTAACATACCTTTATTATTAGGATTAAAATTAAAATTAAAATTAAAATTAAAATATAAATATAAATATATACGTAGTATTATGAGAGAAGAAGAAAAAGGATGATAAAAATGATCAGAATTCGTTTGGCTTTATAGGGAGTTTCAAAACTTGGGGCTCCGCGACTCGCGGCCCTTTTGGCCTTCAAACTCCGCGAGTCGCGGAGTTTGCTTTTACAGCTCACACGAGTTTGGCTCTTTGTTTACCGACGGTTTTATAAATAAATATAATATATTAAATAATTATAAGAATTATTTAAATATTATATTATATTTATGTGCATAGTTGACTTGTAATTTTTAGTCCGTTGCATCGAGCGTTGAGAGTTGACTCTGGTCCCGGTTCCGGATTTTCGAACGTCCTCGCGTACAATTTAATATCTTGTACTTTGCGTTTTGAATCTTGTACTCTTGTAATTTCGAGACGTTTCTTATCAATAATTGGAACCTCTATGATTGTATTTTGTACTTTTGAGCTTTTTGGTCGTTTGCGTCTTCAATTCGTCGAATCTGTCTTTTGTCTTCACCTTTTATTATTTAAACGAATATCACTTGTAAATAGAACAATTGCAACTAAAAGCTTGTCTTTCTTGAGGAATAATGCTATGAAATATATGTTCGTTTTTAGCATTATCAAATATTCCCACACTTGAGCGTTGCTTGTCCTCAAGCAATATCGTCTTGAAATACTAGAATCACTTCTTTATTCTTCACACTTTGTACATCAGTGATTTCTATACGGTGGTATAAACAATGGTAGTAACGATATGGTTTACAGTCCCACATGACTATAAAAATTTAGATCCATTAAGGAAATTGGATCTTTATGAAAACATTTGATCTTTTGAAAATTAAATCTAGTTTTTACCCTAGATAAGTTTTCCGGAATAACCCTTTACCGGTGTTTGCAAAATATTTTTGTGGGTTTGGTGGGTTTCAGATTTGAAAATTTTAGTTCAAAACTTATGGTTTTGTGTCACCCACTTGCTAACCTTGTATTAGGAAAGCAACACGTCCAGTTTACTTGTCCCGTATATTACCTTTCGGCAAACTACCGTCCGGTTGTAAAGGAAAGCGTTGAACAAGCAACTGTTAAGGCAATGTCCCCTGACATGCTTTTAATTATGGTCTATAGCGTGTCGGACGCAATTACTATCCTTGGTAGGAGCAATAGTAAAGCTCACCCTTATGATTTTTCAGTCGTACACAAGGTCCTGTCTTTGACCATGCTATGCAACCACCGTTCTTACGGTTGACACCCGATTTAGTTCAGGTGACCTAATGAATTTCAGGTGAATTCCTAGGATTTCACGTTCAATGGTAATGAACGCATTGAAAATAGGGTTTTCAGAAAACAAATCGGTTTGTAATTTTGATCAAAATATTTTCTCGTTTAAGCTCGAGTTTAGATATCATTGAATTCCATGAGTTTGAATTCTCAATCTTTAAGGTCAATCTCAAGGATTGAGTAATATCAGGCTTAAAAGCTGATTTTTGATCTTTTAAGGAGATTATCCTTTCTGGGGATCTGATTCATTAGTCTTATCCAACTAATTTGCATGGTGCCCCCCATTGTACGAGATAAATCCTTCTCATGGTTAGGATAAATCTGACCACTTGGCGACCCTGTTTAATGCTGAGGTCCGTGGATTTCCTGCTGATTTTAGTGATGACTTTTCTAGATTTTTCGTCAACCTACAGCTGGTCTGGACGACAACTTCTTGACCTAAATCAAGATGCGCGTTTCTTTTTCGGAAGACTTTACTTCCTTTTAATGATGGAATTGATTCATCGTGTAGATCCATCTTTTCTTTTCTTTCATCGGGTAAAACAGTTAATTTAGTCCAAAGCAAAAGTATTTTCAGTTTATTTGTACAAAAATATGTGACATATGTTTTGAATAACTTGGAGAATTTTCCCACACTTGGCTTTTATTTTCCTTTTTATCGTCCTCTATTCCATTTTAAATGAATTTTAACATTTTGGTTTGTTTCTCAATTTATGTCCTTTCTGAGGTAACAATAATTTCGGTGTTAAAACCTAGTTTTATCGTTCATAAATATGTATAAACATGATTTTGAGTTCATTTAATTGAAAATTTTATAAAATTTTACTAGAATTGGGTAGTCAGTATATAAGACTAGGGCTATTCTTTATTATCAGAGAGCACTAGATTCTAATACAACTACTACGTTACTAGTATTTTTAATGGTAACCAAGTGTATAGAATAAAAAATTTTAAAATCCGAAAGAATTTAACCCCTTCCCACACTTAAGATCTTGCAATGCCCTCATTTGCAAGAAATCAGTAACAATTTAAATTATTGAGGGTGATTTGTGTGAAAATGATTAAATTTTTACCAAAGTTTCCAAATATATTGGCGTTTGTTTGCTGAATGATAAATGGTGCACATCATTTGTTCATTCCGTCTTGTTGTTATTTCACATATATTTTGCATCTTGTCGTCAAAATTAGTTGCTTTTGCTGAACTTAATGCCAGTCTTTGAAAATGCGTTGTTTTACCCTGTTGTGTGCATAAGATAAACTGCAAACATATATACATATTTTTGAAGTTTGGTATATTACCCCACATTCAAAAATTATTAAAATCTAAGAATAAAAGTTAGAAAATTATAAAAACTATTACAATATTAACATAAGTATTAAACGTATTAACATTACAAATTACAAAATAAGTAAAACTAAGTAGACTAGGGATGATATTGATACCAATAGGGGTTCCAAGCATAACCATAGGTGCTATAGAATGCTTCGGCAGGGTTATACGTAGGATACGGTGGTTGCATCTCTGTAGACCAGGAGGGAATATGGGTTTTGGTGTAGGAATATAGTTTCTACCTATATGTTGGCAATGAGCTATGATTTGGTTTTGATGAACTTGCCAATCTTCAAATGCTCTCTGTCTAGCATTTTCGTACTCCTGTGAAGCTATAAACCTTTGCATTTCTTGCATTTCATTTCCCCCTCCTACATTACCTTGCTGTTGGTTTCTCTCAACTTGTGGATGTCTACCATGGTATTGTACTGCGGCATTATTTCGCCTCTTCAAAACTTTCGCACCATGGTATACATTTAAACCTATCGTATCTCGGGGTTCTGGTTCTTCGACTAATAATCCCCCCCGACTTATATCCACACCGAGATATTCAGCAATCAAAGTAATAAAAATACCACCTCCTATTATGCTATGCGGTCTCATCCCCCTAACCATAGCTGATAAATAATAACCCACACAATACGGTATACTTACAGCGCTTTGTGGGTCTCGAATACACATATGGTAAAACAAATCCTGTTCATTTACCTTTTCTTTGTTCTTACCTCTTTGTGTAATCGAATTAGCTAAAAACCTATGAATCACTCTTAATTCAGCTCTATCTATATCCAAATAAGAGTAATTTCCCCCTTTGAATCGGTGATGGCTTGTCATTTGACTCCATACACCGTGTGTATCAAAATTTTCATCTATCTTTCTACCATTTAGTATCAATCCTCTACAATCGGCAGATGCTAACTCCTCAGGCGTATATATACGTAAAGCCTGAGCCATGTCTAGTAAAGAAATGTGGCGCATCGAACCTCCTAACAAAAATCTAATAAAAGATCGATCGGTTTAACTAGCTACCCGATCATTTAATTCTATACTACACAACAATTCTTCACACCATACTTTATATACAGGTCTACGCATGATGAATAAACGTACCCAGTCATTAAAAGTAGAATTACCATACCTCTGTACAAGTAATTCCCTAATTGGCCCGGCCAATTCTACAGCTTCTAATGGTCCCCATTCTATGACCCTAGGTACCTCAACAACCTTAGAATGAAGAGTATGCAAACCCCTTTGATATTTTGGATAATCTATCCAAAGTCTGTCAAATCTCAGGTTCGGGTGCAAATCTTCCAAGTGCATATCAGAAAAGGTCATGACTAGATGAGGTATATCTTGCTTGTAGTAGTTATCCACCTCCTGTTCTTCCGCATTCTCAGCAGGAGCATTGCGAGCTTGGGATGATGATTCACCCCTTTCAGTCTGCAAAACACATTAAACACAATTTTTTTGCATCCAAATATGCATTAGTGTCAGCAAAATCATCAATCAAAATAATTACAATGACATGATCAATTTATATCAAACTTAAGCTCATTTTCACATTTTTATCAAATCTACACTTTTTCAAATAAGCATATACGAAAATGTTTGCCAAGTTCATAAGCATTCAACTCAAATAACATGTCAAAATAATCATTACTAGCAATTAAACAAGTTTCAAATGACATTATCTCTCAAAAATCAAGTTCATGAATTTTTAGACTTGAAAAAGTCCACTTTAATTCTCAAAATCATGTTTAGGCTCAAAGTTTGGATCATTTAACTACCTAAACATGTTACACTACTTAATTTAGCAACAATTCATGACAAAAATCGGCCATAACCTGTTTATATCAAAAAGCCCCAAATTTGCTCAAGAACACAAACTCTAGATTACTCAAAATTTGAAGTTTAAGGCTTCTAATCATGTTAAATAGCATCAATCTAGGTTATACAAGCATAATACATAAACAATTTAAGCATAATTACACTAAAAAGCATCAAAATCAAATTGGGGAAAAAATTGCTCAAGAACACTAATTTTCGGATTAAATGGTGTTTAGGTGTAGAAATTTACAGTTTTTCTTGAGTAATTCGTTGATAGCATCCTTCTCAACATGATTTTAGTAAAAGATTTGATGATTAACGGTTAAAAATTGTGATTTTGAGGTGTATTTTTCGTGTATTTTCGGCAGTTTGTTCGCAGGTTTTTTTTTTTTTTGTTGTGTGGTTTGAGCTGGTTCAGCTCTTTTTATTTTTTCTGTAATCCGATCCCTCCGCGACTCGCGGTGAATTACCCTTCAAACTCCGCGAGTCGCGGAGTTTTTTTTTTTTTTTTTTTATATAATCTTTAACTTATAAAATAATTAAGTAATTAATTTTTAAAATTTTGTTTCCCTTGTTATTTAGGACGAGGTCGTTTCGGATCGATGTCCTAGTCCGTTCCTCGACAAAATTTTAAAATTTTTCTTTTTGTAGAGATTGTTTTAAAAGCTAAGATTTTTGGTTTTTTAATGTTTTTGGCATACTTTAATTCAATAAGATTAAAAATAATGATAATAAAAGTTCTCGTCCCTCCCTTGGGTAAAGCAATTTCGGTTCAAAGACCTAGTCTTCAACTTACGACGAATTTTAAAAATTATATTTTTAACTTAATGAGATAAAGTAAATTTTTGTTTTTAAATTCACACAATTTAAATATAAAATTCAAAATTAATATTAAAAATTCATACCAAACTTAAAATTTGAAATGCATAAAATTAAAAATTCATATTTTAAAATTAAAAATTCACACCAAACTTAATTTAAAAATTCATATTATAAATTCAAACCAAACTTATATTAATTTTTCAAATATTTACAATTTTAAAAATATTGTTTTTACAAAGTTTACAATATTAATTTAAGATTTAAATATTAATTTTAAAAACATGGTAAAAATAAAATTAAAAATCTTTTTGGCTTTTTATCCCACTTTAATCAATCAAATATTAACAAAAATATGCGCCCCTCTTTTCGGTAAAGTAATTTCGGTTCTAAAACCTAATTTAACTCATGACGAATTTTTGAAATATTTTGGGTTGATTGATTAAAGATATTTATAACTTAAGAATAAACGTTAAATTTCGCAGTGATGTAATAAATTTTTGAATGATATCAATAATTTCGGTCGCCAAACCTAATTTTATTCAATACCAATTTAATACTTTATAGCGAACAAATTAGCGTTTATTATCAAAAGGTTAAAAATAAATAAAAAAAAATAAAAATAAAGACTGTACAGACATACCTGTGAGATAGTATTCTTAGTTATATGATCTATCCCATTCATAAGATAGTCGGTTTAATTGGTTTTCCATAGCTACATAGGCGTAACCTTGAGCATTCAGTGTCTTTTCTTCTAAACATATGAACGGTCCGTCTCTGCATAAAGTAACAAATTCGGTGTTTGAATAGGTTTAATTATTTGAACATTTACCTCCATGTGACCATTTTCCGCATTTGTGACATCTTTCTAGGTGTCGTGCTCTTCTTTTTGCTGCGGATTTTGATTTTCCTTTACCAAATTGTAACTTATTATCTTCGCATCTGGATTCTTTTCTAACTCCGTCCATTCTTTCTCTGATTACTGATACTATTTCACTCGGTAGTGTGTCATTATTACATTTAGTGATCAAAGCGTGTAGCATTAGACCATGGTTTAGTTCACAGGCAGTCTTCATTTTGTAAAAACCTAAAAAAAATAAAAATTCAGAATGGGGGGAGAAGACTAGTTCTTTAGGGTCTGCTAGGGAAAGACCATTCGGGTTCCATTTTCGAGAACTACATGAAAACAGACAATCTAACTCTAACAGAAATACATATTATCCTTTAAAGACTTGATTCTCCCCACACTTAGTTAGCTGTGGTGTCGAAATTGTGATTAACTTCGTTGTCGACTTCCATCGGATTATGTATGTAGTGTTTAACTCTGTGACCATTAACTTTAAATTCAATCCCATTTGAATTTATCAATTCTATCGTTCCGTATGGAAAAACTCTTTTAACTATGAATGGTCCAGACCATCTTGATTTCAATTTCCCAGGAAATAGCTTGAATCGTGAATTGAAAAGAAGAACTCTGTCTCCTTCTTTAAATTCTTTTGAACTTCTGATTCTTTTATCATGCCATTTCTTCGTTCTTTCTTTATAGATTAACGAATTTTCGTATGCTTCATGTCTTAATTCTTCTAATTCGTTTAGTTGACTTAATCGTAGACGTCCAGCTTCATGTAAATCAAGATTACATGTCTTCAAAGCCCAAAATGCTTTGTGTTCAATTTCTACTGGAAGATGACATGCTTTTCCATAAACAAGTCTAAAAGGTGTGGTTCCAATTGGAGTTTTGTAGGCTGTTCTAAAAGCCCAGAGTGCATCCTCCAATTTAATGGACCATTCCTTCGAATTTGATCCTACGGTTTTCTCTAGAATATGTTTTAAAGCTCGGTTGGTATTTTCAACTTGTCCACTTGTTTGTGGATGATATGCGGTGGAGATTTTATGAGTTACTCCATATCTTTTAAGAACTTTCTCAAGTTGATTATTACAGAAATGAGTACCCCGATCACTTATTAAAGCTTTCGGTGTTCCAAACCTTGCAAAAAGACGTTTTAAAAAGTTGACTACAACTCGTGCATCGTTAGTTGGGAGAGCTTGTGCTTCCGCCCATTTAGATACATAATCAATGGCTACGAGTATATATAGATTATTATGAGATTTCGAAAATGGACCCATAAAGTCAATACCCCAAATGTCAAATACTTCACATACTTGGATGACATTTTGTGGCATTTCATCATGTTGACTTATTTTTCCGGCCCTTTGACAAGCATCACAGGATTTGCAAAGAAGGTGTGAGTCTTTGTAAATTGTAGGCCAATAGAATCCAGCATCATAAACTTTTCTTGCTGTTAGTTGAGGCCCATAATGCCCTCCTGTTGGTCCTGTGTGACAATGGTTTAAAATTTTACTAGCTTCATCTCCAAATACACATCGGCGTATTATTCCATCGGGACAACTTTTAAACAGATGTGGATCTTCCCAAAAATAGTGTTTTATATCACTGAAGAATTTCTTTCGTTTTTGGTATGATAATCCTTTTTCAAGGAATCCACAAACTAAGTAGTTTGCATAGTCTGCAAACCATGGAATTTTTTTATAATCTATCTTCAATAGATATTCATCAGGAAAGTTGTCTTGTATGGCCGATTCATTTAGAACTTCTAATTCAGGATTTTCAAGACGAGAAAGATGATCAGCGGCGAGATTTTCTGCTCCTCTTTTATCTCGGATTTCAATATCAAACTCTTGTAAGAGTAAGATCCAACGGATTAACCTTGGTTTAGCATCTTGTTTTGAAAATAGGTATCTAAGAGCAGAATGGTCGGTATAGACCACCGTTTTTGCTAGAACGAGATATGATCAAAATTTGTCAAAAGCAAAGACAATAGCAAGGAGTTCTTTTTCAGTAGTTGTTTAGTTCGTTTGTGCTCCTTGTAACGTCTTACTAGCATAATATATAGGTTGAAATCGTTTTTCAATCCTTTGTCCTAAAACGGCTCCCATTGCAAAATCACTTGCATCGCACATTAGTTCAAATGGTAGATTCCAATTTGGTGTTATCATGATCGGCGCATTAGTGAGTTTTTCTTTAAGAATATTAAAAGATTTGATACACTCATCTGAAAAGATGAATGGAGCATCCTTTTCTAGGAGTTTATTCATAGGAGTGGCAATTTTAGAAAAATCTTTTATGAAACGTCGGTAAAAACCGGCATGCCCTAGAAAACTCCTAACTCCTCTAATATTGGTGGGATGTGGAAGTTTAGCAATTACATCTACTTTAGCTCTATCCACTTCAATTCCTTCTTTTGAAATTTTATGTCCAAGAACGATGCCTTCTTTAACCATGAAATGGCATTTCTCCCAATTAAGTACTAGATTTGATTTTTCGCATCTAATAAGCATTCGTTCCAGATTAACTAGACATGATTCAAATGTATCACCGAAGACTGAAAAGTCATCCATGAAAACTTCCATGCATTCTTCTATCATGTCGTGAAAAATCGCCATCATACACCTTTGAAAGGTTGCTGGGGGGTTACAAAGTCCAAATGGCATGCGTTTGTAAGCAAAAGTACCATAAGGGCACGTGAATGTGGTTTTCTCTTGGTCCTCGGGTGCTATTGGAATTTAAAAATATCCGGAAAATCCATCTAGAAAACAATAGTAACTATTTCCGGCTAATCTTTCCAACATTTGATCTATGAAAGGTAAGGGAAAATGATCTTTTCTGGTGGCGTCATTTAATTTTCTATAATCAATACACACACGCCATCCTGTTACAGTCCTAGTAGGAATAAGCTCATTTTTTTTCATTTGTAATGACAGTCATGCCAACCTTCTTAGGCACGCATTGAACTGGGCTTACCCATGACTATCAGAAATTGGATAAATTAAACCTGCATCTAGCAGTTTAATAATCTCTTTCTTAACTACATCTTGCATATTAGGATTTAGTCTTCGTTGGCGTTGCACATACGTTTTATGACCTTCTTCCATAAGGATTTTATGTGTGCAATACGAAGGACTTATTCCTTTAATATCATGAATCTTCCATGCAATGGCTGGTTTATGAGCTTTCAATACAGAAATGAGTTGTGATTTCTCATTTTCAGTAAGAGAAGACGATATTATTACAGGTAATTCAGATTCACCATGTAAATAAGAGTATTCCAAATGGTTTGAAAGTGGCTTTAACTCTAATTTCGGAGGTTCTTCTATCGATGATTTGTATTGATATCTGTCTTCTTCTTTTAACATTTGAATTTCTTCTGTTGTTGGTTCATATCCATTAGCTATAAGTGTAGCTAACATTTCAGCTTCATCAATTGGTTCATTACCTTCTCCTAAAGAACATTCTCCTGTTCCTTGTAATTCTGGAAATTCTTCTAATAATTCTGCATGTGCATCTATAGTTTGAATATAATAACATGTATCATCTGCAGATTGTGGTTGTTGCATTGCTTTATCAACTGAAAAGGTAACACTCTCATCCTCTATACTTAGGGTCAATTTCTTACCGAACACGTCTATCATTGCTTTAGCCGTGTTTAAGAATGGTCTTCCTAATATGAGAGGAACTTGAGAATCTTCTTCCATGTCCAGAACAACAAAATCTACTGGAAATACTAAAGTTCCAACTTTAACTAGCATGTTCTCCATTATCCCTCTAGGATATTTTATTGATCTATCGACTAGTTGTATGCTTATTCTGGTTGGTTTCAATTCTCCAAGGTCTAGTTTAGCGTATAGTGAATATGGCATTAGATTTATACTAGCACCTAAGTCTGCCAATGCTTCTATTGAACTAAGACTACCCAGAAAACATGGAATTGTGAAACTTCCTGGATCAGATAGTTTTTCTGGTATCTTATTCAACAGCACTGCTGAACAATTAGCATTCATAGTAACAGCCGAGAGTTCTTCCATTTTCTTTCTATTTGAGATTAGATCTTTCAAGAATTTAGCATATCTAGGCATTCCTGAAATCACATCAATGAAAGGAAGATTTACATTTATCTGTTTAAACATATCCAAGAATTTGGATTGCTCGGCTTCAAGTTTCTCTTTCTTCATTTTACTCGGGTAAGGAAGTGGTGGTTGGTATGGTTTAACATAAGGTTTAGCCTTAACTGTGTTATCTTCATTAACCTTTTCAACTACCGGTTCTTTTTCCTTATCTTGATCAGGTTGTGGTTCTTGTGGAGTAGGAATAGCTTAATCAGAAGTTACAGGTATTTCAGGTGGTTTAAGTGTTGTACCACTTCTTGTGGTAATGGCTTTAGCTGTTTCATTCCGGGGGTTAGCATTTGTATCACTAGGTAGACTTCCCGGTTTTCTTTCACCTATTAACCTTGCTAGGTTACTTACTTCTTGTTCCAGATTTTGAATAGAAGCTTGTTGATTTCTAAATGCTTGAGCATTTTATTCATTGGTTTGTTTTTGAGATGTGAAAAACTGCGTTTGAGTTTCAACTAGCTTCGTCATCATATCTTCTAAATTCGGCTTTTTAACATCGGTTTGTTGTGGTGGTTTGTTTTGAAAATTAGGTCTTTGCTGATTGTAAGTATTATTGGATACTTGTTGATTGCTAGGACCTTGTTGGTTGTTGTATGGAATATTTCGGTTATAATTTTGGTTTTGATTGTAAATCGGTCTTGGCGGTTGATAATTATTCTGATAATTATTTCCAGGCCTTTGGTTTATGTATGAAATATTCTCTCTTTGTTCCATTGTTAATTCAATACTGAGACAATCTTTTGTCAAATGTGGTCCTCCACACTGCTCACAACTAATTCGTATTGAGTGAATATCTTTAGTCATCTTTTCCATTCGTCTCTCCACAGCATCTATCTTTGCGGAAATGGAATCTAAGTCATGGCTAGAATCGGCTCTAGCTGCTTTAGATGATCTAACGATATCTTTTTCTTGGTGCCACTCATGTGAGTGGGAAGCAGTGTTATCAATAATTTTGTAAGCATCAGTTTCGGTTTTCTTCATAATAGAACCACCAGCTGCTATATCTATGTCTTTCCTTGTAGTGATGTCGCATCCTTGGTAGAATATTTGTACTATTTGACAGGTGTCTAAACCATGTTGCGTACATCCTCTTAATAACTTTCCATATCTAGTCCACGCCTCATATAGAGTTTCATTCGGCTTCTGTGTGAACGTAACAATTTCTGCTTGAAGTCTTACGGCTTTAGATGCAGGAAAGAATTGTTTAAGAAATTTTTCAACTAAAACATCCCATGTATCGATCGCCCCTTCAGGTAACGATTCCAACCAATCTTTGGCTTCTCCCTTTAAAGTCCAGGGAAATAACATGAGATATATCTGTTCATCCTCCACTTCTCGGATTTTAAATAGTGTGAAGATCCTATTAAAGGTACGTAGATGTTCATTTGGATCTTCCTTCGGCGCACCACTAAATTGGCATTGATTAGTTACCATGTGTAGGATTTGTCCTTTGATTTCATAATCTGGCACATTAATGTCTGGTTGAGTAATTGCGTGACCTTGGCCATTGCGTTTAGCCCTCATTCGGTCTTCCATACTTAGAGGTTCCAGATTTTTCATGATTGAATTTGTTGAATCTGAATCACTAGAGGATTCTGATTTAATGGGTTGTTCCTCGACAATCTCTGTTTGAATGATTGGTGGTTCCGGAGGAAAGATTAATGGTTCAGGATCTCTGAATTGTCCCTGAATATCTTCCGGATTCTCAATTGTGAGGTCGGGTTCAAAAAATGGATTATCGGAAATTTGAACTGGAGTACTTGGTCGACTGGATGACGATTCTAAAGAAAAATCAACGGCAGTAATATTTGCTAAATGTCTTGATCTAGTTACAGGTGGTGAACGTACAAAAGGTGGTGAACGTCTTGCTCGGTGCATTCACTGAATATCCTATTAGTTTTTAAAAAGGAAAGAAAAATTATAATAAGTTATCCAATCAATAGACTTTTCTGATTTTGCCCACGTTTCGAATAGCCAAAAGATGCAGCAGAGGGGCATGATTCGTTTGGTCTCAATATAATTGAGGACTGTTTGGCTCCAATAACCCGGTCCACGTACAAATCCAACTATTACTACGAACCAGAAAATTTTGATGTCTATCAATTTAACCACTTAAAATAAATTTTCGTAATTTTAAGAAATTTAGATAAGAAGTAGAATAAAAATCTACGTCCTAAAAACTAGAATGTAACGACCCAACCCGTTAACCAACCAAAAACGCGGAATAAAAAAAAAAATTTAAAACTGATCTGGAGGGTGCGCGGCGCGCACCACTGCCTATGTGCGGCGCGCACAAGGCTTGAGACAGTTCTGATCAAAATGTCCATTTTTCGCGAAAAGATCTTCGATTTCCCGACACTTTTAGACCATACGCTTTTCACAACAAACTTATATATGTAAAACTAACACGAATCAAACATAAAAATGACGTTTTACAAGCGGGGCCCACACGACCCAAAATACAAGTTTAATACAAGTTTAGAGTTTCGACCACCAAAAAGTTTAAGTTCCAAACTACACAATGAGCATGGCGTTTGGGATTAAACTACCCAACTACCGGTCAAACTCCAAGAGCTACTAAAGCCAAAAGCGTCCCCTAGCATCAAGCGGGATCTCTAGTTCAATACGATGCCCTTACCCTTGTCCAAAACCGAACCTATAAAATGGTAAACAACGAGAGGGTAAGCAAAGCTTAGTGAATGCAATAATTATACGAATACATATATAATTATACCTACTTGCATACACTTACACCAACCGCAAACATGCTAGCAACACAATTAGCTTATCGTTACATTAACAAGCTATAATCTCCAATACCACAAGCTAGCAACAACCGCATAATAATATAACTCGAAATGATATAATATGCTTACAACACAAGTAACCATGGTCGACCAATAGTACAAGGGAACGGCGCTCGCGAAAACGCCATCGGTGTTCATAACATCCGTTAGGGCACTTAACACCTCGCACCACTAACCCCTAGGGTGGCACCTTAACACCTCGGCACTTCACCCCGAGTGGCATCTTAACACCTCGATGCTTCACTCATTATTTTACGGAGTGGTGTCTTAACACCTCGACACTACACTCCTAGGTGGCATGTTAACACCTCGATGCTACACCCGAGTGGCATCTTAACACCTTGATGCTACACTCTTCACGTGAAACGTGGTGTCTTAACACCTCGACAATACACCTTTCACGCTACAACAAATAGATACATTATATACATACGCATATAATTATTCCACTCACCTTAACAATTAGATGACGATTTCAACCTCCACAAGCTTCAAAGCAAAGTACCTAATATAATAAGTACTTGATCAACACACAAGCTAAGTGGACTCAATACTAACACTTACACATGAGCATTTAATGACTTAATGTATTAAATCGCTCATTTATACCAAAACCGCCCAATTAAAGTCAAGACCACCACTAATCACTTTAAAGCTAGTGATTAAGGTCCAACAACACCAACTAATACATAATTAAGGTAATTCATACCCATCTTTCCAAACTAGGTCAATTTATTACCCAAATAACCATTTTAAGACAACACACCCATTTCGGGTCATCCACTAACTAACCAACACCCATTTACTAAATAACTAGGTGTGTTAGCAATTAACTCACCAATTAGGGTTCATAAACATCAATTAATACTTTGAAACCCTAGACTAGTTACCAATTAGTATTCAAGACTCAATTTTACCCAAGAACACCCAAAATCACCAATAATGGGTTTTGTGTTCATCATTTACTCAAACCCTAACCCTTACACTAAATCAAAGTAAGGAAAATAAAATTAGAACATACCACAACCACCACAACGAAGCTAGAGATAAGATGAACGACTTTAATGCTTGAACTTTAACCCAAAACAAGCTCCTTCCTCTTGGATTTAAGCTTTCTCTCTCAAAATCACAATCTATCTCTATAATCAAAGTTAAAGTGATAAGGTTGTTGATTATGGAGTAATGGTGCTCCACAAACTGACCTATCTGTCTCTAACCCGTCCATAAGTGAATTTACCAAAAATGCCCATCAAAATATCTGATTTAAAAAGCTGGAACCCGGCTACAGTAAGGGGTGCGCGGCGCGCTCCCTTTAGTGTGCGCGGCGCGCACTAGGCTCAGCTCACTCAGTGACTTCTGTTTAACCGCACAACATCACCCACACTCTATGTAACATATTTACACTGCTGTACAAACTGATTAGGGTCTTACAACTCTCCCCCACTTATTCGGATTGCGTCCTCGCAATCCAAGCCGCATGACAGGAGGGAAGATAAACCAACACGAATTCTTCGGGCTCCCAAGTAAACTCGGAACCCTTTCTACGACGCCATTGAACTTTAAAAGTCCTAACCTCTTTATGCCTCAACCTTTTGACCTTCTCATCGAGTATGGCAATCGGCTCCTCAATATACTCTAACTTATTGTTTAGCTCAATTTCGTCTAACGGCACCCATGATGAATCATCCGCAAGACACTTACGGAGATGGGAAACATGAAATGTATTATGAATCCCCACAAGCTCTTCGGGTAATTCCAAACGATACGCGACTTCACCAACACGAGCTAAAACTTTAAAGGGACCAATAAACCGAGGAGCTAACTTTCCCCGTTTTCGAAATCGAATAATACCCTTCCATGGCGAAACCTTAAGCATCACCATATCGCCTTCTTGGAACTCAATCAATCGCCTACGTCTATCGGCATACTACTTTTGCCTATCTTGAGCCTTATTCAAATGTTCCCGAATCAAATCGATCTTGCTATTGGTCTCTAAAACCAAATCGGTACTCCCGATCTCTCTTTGACCCACTTCTCCCCAACAAACGGGAGTTCGACACCTACGCCCATAAAGCATCTCATAAGGTGGCATCCCGATACTAGTATGATAACTATTATTGTACGAGAATTCCACCAAAGGCAAATGCTCATCCCAACTACCACCGAAATCAATAATGCACGCCCGCAACATATCTTCCAAAGTTTGATTCGTACGTTCGGTTTGACCGTCCGTTTGAGGATGATACGCCGTGCTCAACTTCAATTGCGTACCCATATCTTCATGAAACTTTTCCCAAAACCGAGATGTAAAACGGGTATCTCGATCCGAAATAATAGATATAGGAACCCCATGTCGCGAGACCACTTCCTTGATAAACAACTTAGCCAAGGTCTCCGACGATATCGCTTCTTTAATGGGAAGAAACAAAGCGCTTTTTGTCAATCGGTCAACTATAACCCAAATCGAATCGAATTGGGTTCTCGCCGTTTTAGGTAACTTTGTAATGAAATCCATGGTAATGTGCTCCCATTTCCATTTCGGGATTTCTAACGGTTGCAACTTACCATACGGCTTTTGGTGTTCGGCTTTTACTTGTAAGCACGTGATACATTGCTCAACATACTTCACAACATCACGTTTCATGCCCGGCCACCAATAATCTTTCTTCAAGTCAAGATACATTTTCGTCGCGCCCGGATGAATGGAGTATTTTGACTTATGTGCTTCATCAAGTAGCACTCGTCGTTAATCACCCATCTTAGGCACCCACACCCTTCCTTGAAAGGACAACAAACCACGCGGACCCATAGTAATAAACTCCGATTGGCCCACGATTCGCTCCGTATGCTTGTTGTGAACATAAGCCTCTATTTGAATCTCACCAAGCTTTTCAAGAAAATCGTTAGTAATAATCAAACGTAACGATCCAACTCGTATCGCCGGATGTTGACTCTTTCGACTCAACGCATCCGCGACCACATTCGCCTTACCCGGATGATAAAGTATTTCACAATCGTAGTCTTTCACCACATCCATCCACCTACGTTGGCGATAATTCAAATCTCGTTGATTAAAGAGATGTTTCAAACTCTTATGATCCGAATAAATCGTACACTTGACACCATACAAGTAATGGCGCCAAATTTTCAACGCATGCACAACCGTCGCTAACTCAAGATCATGAGTCGGATACCTCGTTTCATGTTCCTTTAATTGTCGAGAGGCATAAGCGATGACTTTGCCTCTTTGCATTAGAACACACCCGAGACCATTTAAGGAAGCATCACAATAAACCACCATGTCTTCAACACCTTCCGGTAACACTAACACCAAAGCTTGACACAACTTCTCTTTTAACAATTGAAAAGCAATTTCTTGCTCGTTCTCCCAAACAAACCTCGCATTCTTCCCTGTCAATTTCGTCAACGAAGAAGCGATCTTAGAAAAATCTTGGATAAACTGACGATAATAACCGGCCAATCCGAGAAAACTTCGGATTTCCGTAGGCGTAGTCGGTCGTCCCCAACTCTTCACCGTTTCGATCTTCCCCGGATCTACTTGAATACCGTTTTCGTTCACAATATGACCAAGGAATTGAACTTCCCTTAGCCAAAATTCACATTTGGAGAACTTTGCATACAACTTCTCCTTTCGTAGCGTCTTCAATACTTCACGCAAATGATGTTCATGTTCGTTCATACTTTTCGAGTAGACTAGTATGTCGTCAATGAACACTATTACCGACTTGTCCAACATAGGATGGCACACTCGGTTCATAAGATCCATGAATGCCGCCAGTGCATTCGTAAGACCAAAAGGCATTACCACAAATTCAAAATGCCCATAACGCGTTCGAAAAGCTGTTTTCTCGATGTCTTCCTCACGGACCCGCATTTGGTGATAGCCGGACCGTAGGTCGATTTTAGAGAAATACGTTGCACCTTGAAGTTGATCAAACAAATCGTCAATCCTAGGTAACGGATAACGATTCTTGATCGTCACTTTATTCAACTCACGGTAATCAATGCACATACGCATACTACCATCTTTCTTCTTCACAAATAACACCGGAGCGCCCCATGGCGAAGCACTCGGTCGAATAAAACCCTTCTCGAGCAACTCTTGGGTTTGATTTAACAACTCTTGCATTTCCGTTGGTGCTAAACGATAAGGAGTTTTAGCAATGGGAGTAGCTCCCGGAACCAACTCAATACGAAACTCAACTTGTCTTTCCACCGGAAAACCCGGTAATTCGTCCGGAAAAACGTCTTCGAATTCACTAACAACCGGAATTTCATGAATAGGTGGTGGCTCATTGCGAGTATCAACAACATGAGCAAGGAAAGCCATGCCACCGGTAACAACAAAACGACGTGCCCGTGTAAAAGTGCATATCGGCACCGGTCTCCTTCGCTTATCACCATGAATAATTAACTCTCCCCCACTTAGGGTCTTCATACGAATAAACTTATCATGGCATGCAATATCGGCTCTATAACGATCGAGCCAATCCATACCAATGACAATATCAAAGTCGCCCAAGGTCATTGGAATAAGATCAATTTTAAAGGTTTCGGAACCAAAAACAACATCACAATTTTCACACACATCAACCACTAGCACCGTCTTGCCGTCCGCTATTTCGACTTCTATCGAATGACTTAACTTAGTTAACGGTCTATTAAGTTTAGGCACAAATTTAGGAGACACAAACGACAAATTTGCACCGCTATCGAAAAGAATCCTTGCCGGATTAGAATTAACCATGTAAGTACCTGAGACAACTTCGTGCGATTGTTTAGCTTCATCATTGGTCATCAAATAGTTGCGACCCCTAGCCGTACCCGCCTCCTTCTCTAACCGCTTCACATTGTCGTTTCGCAAGTCGGGACACTCCGGCTTCTTATGCCCTTCTTTGCCGTAATTAAAACAAGTGACTTTGTTTCCGGAAGATGGTTTCGGACACTCACGAGCCATATGACCCGGTTGCCCACAATTGTAGCACGTATAAGAAAACCCACCGGTAGTGCCCTTCTTTGCACTATTGACACTTTCAGCCCCCCTCTTGCTCTTGCTCTTCTTGCTTGAGGCGTTAGAGTAACTAAAACCTTCAAACTTTCTTTTGGAAAACATGAAATCACTCTTTCTTGGAACCTCCGGCTCAAAACCCCGAGCCAACTCAAACAATTCATCAAAAGTCTTAGCCATACCCCGACTAATCTTCCCCTTGTACTCATCATTCAAAGTACGGTAGAAATCCTTCATGAGCTTATGATCATCACCAACATATTCCGGGCAAAAACGAGTCTTTGCCAAGAATGTAGACTTGAGGGTAACCAAATCCATGGAACCTTGTTGCAAATGGTGCAACTCGTCCCGGATTCTATCGAGGTCTGAAGAAGTTCGGTATTCTTTGAAAAATTCTTTATTGAACTCTTCCCAAGTCAAGCCCATACATTGTTCTTCACCATACAAGTTGATTTTATCGTCCCACCACAACTTAGCTTCTTCGCGTAACATGCTAGAACCATACCTCGTCTTCTTTTCGGGAGGACATTCCGCGGTACGGAAAGCTCCCTCAATATCGGAGATCCAACATGTACTTTTTAGAGGATCCCGCACCCCATTAAACATCGGGGGTTGAGCATCCTTGAAGTTCTTGTAGTGGAAGTCCCGCCTTCCTTCGCCTCCTTCACCGCGAGGATAGATATTTCTAGCGTCAATGGCCTCTTCGATAGTGGCCTTCATTCGTTCATTTATCAGATCGGTCAACTGCCCATCGACCGAATCTTGAAAGACCTTTCGGACGTCCGTAAGAAAATCCACTTTTAACTTTTTAAAGACGGCCTCAACCTTGGCCGAAAACTCGGCGTCCTCGCTTGTACTTCCGTTATCATGATCGGGACCGTTTCTCGTCTTCATTCTATAAAACGAAATAGGTTAAACCACAAAAACGAAAGGACAATTTACATGTGTATATACATATATGCCACACTACTCCATCTCGCTCAACAATAGTCGTACATTGCTTGTTTAACCCGATTTGCACTCGTAGTAATGGTAGCTAGTCATTACTACGCGAGCACGTCGCGCTAACTCACTAGTACAACGTCCATCTCGCTTGATGATTGCTAAACACAACACAAACAAATAGCGCTTGATTAGTTCACATAAACCTATGCACTAACCATCCCGATCCGACCCAAAGTCCTACTAGTCCCGCATACACGCGCACACAAAAGTCTAAGTCTAGGCGCCTATCTCAAGTCACCTAAATCCCTTAGACCATGCTCTGATACCACTTGTAACGACCCAACCCGTTAACCAACCAAAAACGCGGAATAAAAAAAAAATTTAAAACTGATCTGGAGGGTGCGCGGCGCGCACCACTGCCTATGCGCGGCGCGCACAAGGCCTGAGACAGTTCTGATCAAAATGTCCATTTTTCGCGAAAAGATCTTCGACTTCCCGACACTTTTAGACCATACGCTTTTCACAACAAACTTATATATGTAAAACTAACACGAATCAAACATAAAAATGACGTTTTACAAGCGGGGCCCACACGACCCAAAATACAAGTTTAATACAAGTTTAGAGTTTCGACCACCAAAAAGTTTAAGTTCCAAACTACACAATGAGCATGGCGTTTGGGATTAAACTACCCAACTACCGGTCAAACTCCAAGAGCTACTAAAGCCAAAAGCGTCCCCTAGCATCAAGCGGGATCTCTAGTTCAATACGATGCCCTTACCCTTGTCCAAAACCGAACCTATAAAATGGTAAACAACGAGAGCAATAATTATACGAATACATTTATAATTATACCTACTTGCATACACTTACACCAACCACAAACATGCTAGCAACACAATTAGCTTATCGTCACATTAACAAGCTATAATCTCCAATACCACAAGCTAGCAACAACCGCATAATAATATAACTCGAAATGATATAATATGCTTACAACACAAGTAACCATGGTCGACCAATAGTACAAGGGAACGGCGCTCGCGAAAACGCCATCGGTGTTCATAACACCGTTAGGGCACTTAACACCTCGCACCACTAACCCCTAGGGTGGCACCTTAACACCTCGGCACTTCACCCCGAGTGGCATCTTAACACCTCGATGCTTCACTCATTATTTTACGGAGTGGTGTCTTAACACCTCGACACTACACTCCTAGGTGGCATGTTAACACCTCGATGCTACACCAGAGTGGCATCTTAACACCTTGATGCTACTCTCTTCACGTGAAACGTGGTGTCTTAACACCTCGACACTACACCTTTCACGCTACAACAAATAGATACATTATATACATACGCATATAATTATTCCACTCACCTTAACAATTAGATGACGATTTCAACCTCCACAAGCTTCAAAGCAAAGTACCTAATATAATAAGTACTTGATCAACACACAAGCTAAGTGGACTCAATACTAACACTTACACATGAGCATTTAATGACTTAATGTATTAAATCGCTCATTTATACCAAAACCGCCCAATTAAAGTCAAGACCACCACTAATCACTTTAAAGCTAGTGATTAAGGTCCAACAACACCAACTAATACATAATTAAGGTAATTCATACCCATCTTTCCAAACTAGGTCAATTTATTACCCAAATAACCATTTTAAGACAACACACCCATTTCGGGTCATCCACTAACTAACCAACACCCATTTACTAAATAACTAGGTGTGTTAGCAATTAACTCACCAATTAGGGTTCATAAACATCAATTAATACTTTGAAACCCTAGACTAGTTACCAATTAGTATTCAAGACTCAATTTTACCCAAGAACACCCAAAATCACCAATAATGGGTTTTGTGTTCATCATTTACTCAAACCCTAACCCTTACACTAAATCAAAGTAAGGAAAATAAAATTAGAACATACCACAACCACCACAACGAAGCTAGAGATAAGATGAACGACTTTAATGCTTGAACTTTAACCCAAAACAAGCTCCTTCCTCTTGGATTTAAGCTTTCTCTCTCAAAATCACAATCTCTCTCTATAATCAAAGTTAAAGTGATAAGGTTGTTGATTATGGAGTAATGGTGCTCCACAAACTGACCTATCTGTCTCTAACCCGTCCATAAGTGAATTTACCAAAAATGCCCATCAAAATATCTGATTTAAAAAGCTGGAACCCGGCTACAGTAAGGGGTGCGCGGCGCGCTCCCTTTAGTGTGCGCGGCGCGCACTAGGCTCAGCTCACTCAGTGACTTCTGTTTAACAGCACAACATCACCCACACTCTATGTAACATATTTACACTGCTGTACAAACTGATTAGGGTCTTACATAGAATAGCGAGAAATAAGAAAGAAAAAGAGTTCGTCGAAAAAGGTCGAAAAAGAAAAATGGTTGAAAAATAAAAGGTGACGGAAAAATAAAAGAAACTTATAAAACTTAAAAATACTTGACTAACCTAACCTTATTACTACAACTAACTTAAAATTATAATCGCAAATTGAGATTACTAATTGGAATGATAATTGATACATAGGAAAAAGTCGTCTAAAAATATTAAAGCTTACAGGAAAAACTAAATCCCAAATGGAAATAACTTAAAAAGAAACTAAAACTTAAAAAGGCGTCACAAAATTCTAAAGCACCTAAATCTTAGTCTAAAGAAAAAGCACTTAAGGAATTCTACGGCAAAGCCTAAAAATCTAGAAATAAAAATAACTATGGCAAAAACTAAGTTTAAAACTAAATATGAGCTAAAAATATAAATATTACGCTAAAACAATTAAAAAGGGACAAAATATAAAAATATACAAAAAGTTGTAAAAAGTACAATTTTTATAAAAATATTATTTTTATATTATTTATTTATTAAAACTACGAATTTTACAAATTAATTAAACTAATTAATACTAAATACATAAATTAAATAAAAAGTAAAAGTAATTATAATAATAATAATTATGTAGGGTTATAATAATAATAATTAATAATTACTCCGTAATTAATTGAGTTAGGGTTTCTGTCGGTGTCAGGTCCCCTCCGCGAGTTGCGGTAATCGAGGCAGCAAACCCCGCGAGTCGCGGGGTTCCAGTTTTCAACTCTGGTACAGTTTTAATTCGACGTTTTTTTTATTATTTTTTTTATATTTTCTGTTTTTAATTTAATTAATCTATTTATATAAGTTAAATAAGACTTATCTTAAAAACTAAGATAAAAATAAAATACTTTATAATTGTATAAATAACAATCTAAAAAAATAGATTTATATATAATTATTTTTTTTCGGTTTTATATTTATAAAATATATTTATAAAATAAATTAAATAAAACTTATATTTTTACAAACTAAAGAAACTTTATAAAACTTAAATATTTATCAAACTCCTAAAAATATTTATATTTTTGTTTTTTCTTTTTATATTTTAGAATATTTAAAACGTATTTTTATAAAAACGAAATTTAATAAAAGTAAACTAAAAATCTTTTTTTTATATATTATATTAGCGTTGCGCTTCCGGCTTTTAAGCGATTCCCCGGCAGCGGCGCCAAAAATACTTTGATGCTTCGCGAGGTGTATACGAAATAGCTATATTTTTACTAGGAAATACTATTAAATACGATACAATTTTACACAAGATATTTATTTATTTAGAGAATGGATATACTTAAACCTTGCTACAACACTTATAGGCAGTGTACCTACTCGTACAGTAGTGTAGTTTTTAGTAAGTCCGGTTCGTTCCACAGGAAATCTTTTTAAACAAAGCTTAATGCTATATTAGTTTACTTTTATAAAAATACAAATATATATATAAGTAATATTATTATTATAAAGGGGGGTTTTTACCGTTTAATGACCGGTTTGTCGATTTTAAAACTTTAGTCGCAGTTAAAACCAAATGTAAAATAATAAATAAATACAAGACTTAATTTAAAGCGTAAAGTAAATAACGATAATGAAATTGCGAATAATAAAAGTGCGATAAAATAAACTTGCGATAATTAAAAAGTACGATAATTAAAAGTGAAATTAAATACAATAACAATAAAAATGCGATAAGTAGAAGTGCAATTAAATATAAAATAAAGGAAATTAAATATGAAATAAAAGAATTATGCTTATTTAAACTTCCGTAATCATGATGTTTGACGTGTTGATTTTAGTTTTATGCCCATGGGTTAATTGTCCTTTGTCCTGGATTATTTAATATGTCCATACGGATTTGTCCATAATAGTCCATCAGTCATAAATATAAAGAGCGAAAGCCTTCGTCAAATTATTCTTATTCCCGAAGTCAAATATTCCAACTAATTGGGGATTCGAATTGTAACAAGGTTTTAATACTTTGTTTAATGAATACACCAGGTTATCGACTGCGTGTAAACCAAGGTTTTACTACTTTGTTAACAATTACACCAATTACCCTTGAATGTAATACACCCCTGTTTTAATGAGTCCATTGACTATTAATCCATCCCCGTGTCCGGTCAAATGAACAATAATTCGTACTTATAAATATCCCGCCCATCGTGTCCGATTAAGCGTATGTGGTTATATATAAATACGTCGAATTATAAGTTTGTATATTAAATTAACAAGGTATTGTTTAGTTAATATAAAACCCATTAATAGCCCATAGTCTAATTTCCACAAGTGTCGTTCTTTTGTCCAAACCCCAATTATGGTACAAAGCCCAATTACCCAATTTTAGTAATTAGCCCAACATCATGATTACTTCGGATTAAATAAGCATAATAATAACTTAGCTACGAGACATTAAATTAAAAAGGTTGAACATAACTTACAATGATTAAAAATAGCGTAGCGTTACACGGACAGAATTTTGACTTACACCCTTACAACATTTGCTAACATACCTTTATTATTAGGATTAAAATTAAAATTAAAATTAAAATTAAAATATAAATATAAATATATACGTAGTATTATGAGAGAAGAAGAAAAAGGATGATAAAAATGATCAGAATTCGGTTGGCTTTATAGGGAGTTTCAAAACTTGGGACTCCGCGACTCGCGGCCCTTTTGGCCTTCAAACTCTGCGAGTCGCGGAGTTTGCTTTTACAGCTCACACGAGTTTGGCTCTTTGTTTACCGACGGTTTTATAAATAAATATAATATATTAAATAATTATAAGAATTATTTAAATATTATATTATATTTATGTGCATAGTTGACTTGTAATTTTTAGTCCGTTGCGTCGAGCGTTGAGAGTTGACTCTGGTCCCGGTTCCGGATTTTAGAACGTCCTCGCGTACAATTTAATATCTTGTACTTTGCGTTTTGAATCTTGTACTCTTGTAATTTCGAGACGTTTCTTATCAATAATTGGAACCTCTTTGATTGTATTTTGTACTTTTGAGCTTTTTAGTCGTTTGCGTCTTCAATTCGTCGAATCTGTCTTTTGTCTTCACCTTTTATTATTTAAACGAATATCACTTGTAAATAGAACAATTGCAACTAAAAGCTTGTCTTTCTTGAGGAATAATGCTATGAAATATATGTTCGTTTTTAGCATTATCATGTTACACCAAAGCTCGATTTTTATAGGCCTGTGATCTGGAAAAGATGCTCATGCGATCGCATGAGCATTACCCTTCAAAGCCATGCGATCGCATGGCCAGCTGGGGAGAGCCAAATTTGGTTGTTTTCTTCTGCCGACGTTTATTTAAATATAATATAATATATATATTAATTTTAAGAATTAATTATATATTATATTATATTCATATGCATAGTTGACTTGTAATTTTTAGTCCGTTGCGTCGAGCGTTGAGAGTTGACTCTGGTCCCGGTTCCGGATTTTCGAACGTCTTTGCGAATAATTTAATATCTTGTACTTTGCGTTTTGAATCTTGTACTCTTGTAATTTTGAGACGTTTCTTATCAATAATTGGAACCTCATTGATTGTATTTTGTACTTTTGAGCTTTTTGGTCGTTTGCGTCTTCAATTCATCGAATCTTCCTTTTGTCTTCACCTTTTATTATTTAAACGAATATCACTTGTAAATAGAACAATTGCAACTAAAAGCTTGTCTTTCTTGAGGAATAATGCTATGAAATATATGTTCATTTTTAGCATTATCAAATATTCCCACACTTGAGCGTTGCTTGTCCTCAAGCAATATAGTCTTGAAATAGAAGAATCACTTCTTTATTCTTCACACTTTGTACATCAGTGATTTCTTTACGGCGGTATAAACAATGGTAGTAATGATATGGTTTACAGTCCCACATGACTATAAAAATTTAGATCCATTAAGGAAATTGGATCTTTATGAAAACATTTGATCTTTTGAAAATTAAATCTAGCTTTTACCCTAGATAAGTTTTCCGGAATAACCCTTCACCGGTGTTTGCAAATTCTTTTTTTTTTTGTGTGGGTTTGGTGGGTTTTAGATTTGAAAATTTTGGCTCAAAACTTATGGTTTTGTGTCACCCACTTGCTAACCTTGTATTAGGAAAGCAACACGTCCAGTATACTTGCTCCGTATATTACCTTTCAATAAACTACCGTCCGGTTGTAAAGGAAAGCATTGAACAAGCAACTGTTAAGGCAATGTCCCCTGACATGCTTTTAATTATGGTCTATAACGTGTCGGACGCAATTACTATTCTTGGTAGGAGCAATAGTAAAGCTCACCCTTTTAATTTGTCGGTCTGGCACAAGGTCCTGTGTTCGACCATGCAATGCAACCACCGTTCTTACGGTTGACACCCGATTTGGTTCAGGTGACCTAATGAATTCCAGGTGAATTCCTAGGATTTTACGTTCAAAGGTAATGAACGCATTGAAAATAGGGTTTTCAGAAAACAAATCGGTTTTAATTTGATCAAAATATTTTCTCGTTCAAGCTCGAGTTTAGATATCATTGAATTCCATGAGTTTGTAATTCTCAATCTTTAAGGTCAATCTCTAGGATTGAGTAATATCAGTCTTAAAAGCTGATTTTTGATCTTTAAGGAGATTTTCCTTTCCGGGGATCTGATTCATTAGTCTTATCAAGCTAATTTGCACGGTGCCCCCCATTATACGAGATAAATCCTTCTCATGGTTAGGATAAATCTGACCACTTGGCGACCCTGTTTGATGCTGAGGTCCGTGGATTTCCTGCTGATTTTAGAGATGACTTTTCTAGGTTTTTCGTCAACCTACAGCTGGTCTGGACGACAACTTCATGACCTAAATCAAGAAGCTCGTGTCTTTTTCGAAAGACTTTACTTCCTTTTAATGATGGAATTGATTCATCGTGTAGATCCATCTTTTCTTTTCTTTCATCGGGTAAAACAGTTTAGTTTAGTCCAAAGCAAAAGTATCTTCAATTATTTGTTACAGAAATATGTGACATATGTTTAAGATAACTTGGTAATTTTTCCCACACTTGGCTTTTATTTTCCTTTTTATTGTCCTCTATTCCATTTTAAATGAATTTTAACATTTTGGTTTGTTTCTCAATTTATGTCCTTTCCGAGGTAACAATAATTTCGGTGTTAACACCTAGTTTTATCGTTCATAAATATGTATAAACATGATTTTGAGTTCATTTAATTGAAAATTTTGAAAAATTTTACTAGAATTGGGTAGTCAGTATATAAGACTAGGGCTGTTCTTTATTATCAGAGAGCACTAGATTCTAATACAACTACTACTTTACTAGTATTTCTAATGGTAACCAAGTGTATAAAGTAAAAATTTTAAAATCTGAAAGAATTTAACCCCTTCCCACACTTCAGATCTTGTAATGCCCTCATTTGCAAGAAATCAGTAACAATTTAAATTATTGAGGGTGATTAGCATAAAAATGATTAAATTTTACCAAAGTTTTCAAACATATTGGCGTTTGTTTGCTGAATGATAAATGGTGCATATCATTTGTTCATTCCGTCTGTTGTTACATCATATTTATTTGTCATCTTGTCGTCAAAATTAGTAGCTTTTGCTGAACTTAATGCCAGTCTTTGAAAATGCGCTGTTTTACCCTGTTTTGTACAATTTACAATATACATACATACAAATATAAACATGCATGGCAATTTGAAATGGGACTTAATATCCCACTTTCAAATCCTAAATGTGAAATATTAGTACACAATAATAATAAAAATGATAAAGATTACATAAGTATATTCAATAACATAAGTTTAAACATGAATAAGTAAAAAGATAAAAACATAATAATCATATAAATAACCAAATGGAACTAAATCAGTCTGGATATGGGTTCCAGTTCATCTCGTCAGGTGGGTTCCATTGTTGGTTATAGGTGTTCTGATAGGCTTGGTTATAGTCATACCGGTTAAAGGGTGGTCGGATATCGGGGCTGTGTGGCGGAAAATGAGCAGGTCGAGTAGGTACATAGTTATTTGGTACCTGATATGATAGCTGGCTCATGATTTGGTGCTGATGAACTAACCAGCTATCATGTTGGCGTCGCCTATAATCCTCGTATACTCGCTCGGAGTTCCACTGCTCATACATACTATGTCTGGCCGCGTTCGTCATTGCTTCCTCATCTATACGAACGTGGACGTCAAGAATAGCATCTCGAAAGACATCCCTAATGTCTTCTGCCTCCTGCATTTCCTCGTCTGAGCCTCTCTCTACCTGAGGATGAGATCCCTCATAGGGTACTACCTGGTTACGTCTACTTTTCAATACCTTAGCACCCACATAAACTTTCAATCCTAAGGGCTCAACCTGTTCTCTACAAAGCTGTAATGGACCTCCTTGGTTCCTATCAACACCTAAATACTCTCCAATGAGAGTAACAAAAATACCTCCTCCTATTATACTCCCGTCCTGCATTCCCTCTACCATTTTAGATAAATAAAAAGCAACACAGTAAGGGATATTGACAAAGCTTCTAGGATCCCGAATACACTTTAGGTAGAATAAATCATGTAAGGTAATTTTTTCTTTATTGTGACCTCTCTGTGTAATCGAGTTAGCCAAAAATCTATGAATAATACGAAGCTCGGCTCTGTCAATATGTGTATAGGAGTGTCCTCCTGCTCGTGTAAAAACATAAAAATGTGACATACGCCTCCAAATGGCGTCAGCGTCAAAGTTGCTATCTACCCTTTCACCATAATGAATCAAGTTTGTACAATCGGGTAGTAGCAACTCACCAGGAGTATATATCTATAAAGCCCTGGCCATGTCCAGCATGGACATTCTGTACATCCTACCGCCAAGGATAAACCTAAGAAATCTTCTATCATCTATTCTAACTATATTTGTATCAAGTGATACAGTACTCATCAACTCAACACACCATTCCTTATATACAGGTCTACGAATGGTGAAAAGACGTTCCCAATCTGTAAAAGAAGAACTGCCATACCTTTGAACTAAAAGCTGTCTAACACGGTCAGCTAGATGGACCGTTTCCAAAGGGGCCCAATCGATTACCCTTGGCACCTCCACATTTTTTGTTACCAATTTGAATTTGTTTCTTTGATATGTCTCGTAATCTCTCCATCTCCTATCAAATCTCAGATTAGGATGCAGAGTGTGCTCAGGAATCGTTGGGAATTCTACTGGCGGCCTCATTGGGAATACTATGAATTCATCAACAAACTGTACCGGATCATAATAAGGTATGTGCTGATCAGGCTGTTGTTGTGGTTCTTGTTGTGGTTCTTGTTCGTGTTGCATTTCTGGTTCTGGTTTTGGTGCTGGTGCTGGTCATCTAGATGATGATGCTCCTGAACCTCCAGTATCGGCTTTCTGCAAAACACATTAAACACAAAATTTGTGCATCCAAATACGCATTAGTGTTAGCAAAATAACAACTTAAAACAATCACTATAACATGTTAAATCAAAATTAAACTTATACACATTTTCACAATTTTTCACAATTCTACACTTTTCAAATAAGCACATATAAAAATGTATACAAAGTTCATAAGCATTTAACTCAAATAATATGTCAAAATAGTCATTACTGATAATTAAACAAGTCTCAAATGGCAAATATATCAAATTAATCAAGTTCATGAATTTTGGACTTAAAAAGTCCACTTTAATCTCTAAAAATCATGTTTAGGATCAATGTTTGGATCATTTAATTATCTAAACATGTTACACTACTCAATTTAGCAATAATTCATGACAAAAATTGGCCATAACCTGTTTATATCAAAAAGTCCCAAATTGCTCAAGAACACAAATCCTAGATTTTTAAAAATTTTGAAGTTTTTGGCTTCAAATCATGTTAAATAGCATCAATCTAGGTTATACATGCATAAAATACTATCAATTTAACACTAATTACACTAGAAATTAACAAAATTGCATTAGGTAAAATATTGATAATTATCACAAAAACTAGGAATTTATAGAGTTTAGGGGTGTAATTTTTACCATTTTGCTGAAGAATGAGAATCTAGGCATGATTAGAGCAAGAAAAATGACGAATTACGGTGGAAAAATGATGAAATTTGGTGAAGATTTGAGAGAGTTTCGTGTTTGTGTGTGTGTTGTGGTGAGGAAGACAGACTCGCTGTCTGTATGTATCAGGCCAGATTTTTGCCTCCATGCGATCGCATGGAGGTATAAGTTGATTCCCATGCGATCGCATGGGTACCCGGCTATAGTGTTTTGACTTTTTTTTTTTTTATAAAACCTTATACTTTATAAAACTTATAATTAATTAAATTTTAAAGATTTGTTTTCCTTTAGGAGCGAGGGTGTTTCGGATCGATGTCCTAGTCCGTCCCTCGACAAAATTTTAAAATTTGTCAATTCAAAGCGCGGTTTTAAAAGTAAAGATTTTTGGGTTTTTTAATGTTTTTGGCATACTTTAATTCAATAAGATTAAAAATAATGATAATAAAAGTTCTCGTCCGTCCCTCGGGTAAAATATTTTCGGTTCAACGACCTAGTCTTCAACTCACGACGAATTTTAAAAATCATATTTTTAACTTAGCGAAATAAAGTAAATTTTTGTTTTTAAATTCACACCAAACTTAAATTTAAAATGCATAAAATTAAAAATTCATATTAAACTTAATTAAAAATTCATATTATAAATTTACACCAAACATATATTATATTTTTGTTTTTATACATACAAACTTATATTAAAAAGATTAATTTTTCAAATATTTACAAACTTAAATATATTGATTTTACAAAGTTCAAAATATTAATTTAATATTTATATATTAATTTTAAAAACATGGTAAAAAATAAAATTAAAAATCTTTTTGGCTTTTATCCCACT
The DNA here is from genome assembly GCF_046630445.1 of Rutidosis leptorrhynchoides. Taxonomy (NCBI): domain Eukaryota; kingdom Viridiplantae; phylum Streptophyta; class Magnoliopsida; order Asterales; family Asteraceae; genus Rutidosis; species Rutidosis leptorrhynchoides. Next base: position 57,682,080 of record NC_092342.1, read on the forward strand.
TTAATCAATCAAATATTATCAAAAATATACGCCCCTCGTTTCGGTAAAGTAATTTCGGTTCCATGACCTAATTTAACTCATGACGAATTTTTGAAATATTTTGTGTTGATTGATTAAAGATATTTATACCTTAAGAATAAACGTTAAATTTCGCAGTGATGTAATAAATTTTTGTATGATATCAATAATTTCGGTCGCCAAACCTAATTTTATTCAATACTAATTTAATACTTTATAGCGAACAAATTAGCGTTTATTATCAAAAGGTTAAAAATAAAAATAAAAAATAAAAACTGTACAGACTTACCTGTGAGATAGTATTCTTAGTGATATAATCTATCCCATTCATAAGATAGTCGGTTTAATTGATTTTCCATGGCTACATAGGCGTAACCTCGAGAATTCAGTGTTTTTTCTTCTAAACATATGAACGGTCCGTCTCTGCATAAAGTAACAAATTCGGTGTTTGAATAGGTTTGATTATTTGAACATTTACCTCCATGTGACCATTTTCCGCATTTGTGACATCTTTCTAGGTGTCGTGCTCTTCTTTTCGTTGCGGATTTTGATTTTCCTTTACCAAATTGTAACTTATTATCTTCGCATCTGGATTCTTTTATTACTCCGTCCAATCTTTCTCTGATTACTGATACTATTTCACTCGGAAGTGTGTCATTATTACGTTTTGTGATCAAAGCGTGTAGCATTAGACCATGGTTTAGTTCACAGGAAGTCTTCATTTCGTAAAAACCTAAAAAAAATAAAAATTCAGAATGGGGGGAGAAGACTAGTTCTTTAGGGTCTGCTAGGGAAAGACCATTCGGGTTCCATTTTCGAGAACTACACAAAAACAGAAAATCTAACTCTAACAGAAATACATATTATCCTTTAAAGACTTGATTCTCCCCACACTTAGTTAGCTGTGGTATCGAAATTGTGATTAACTTCGTTGTCGACTTCCATCGGACTATCTATGTAATGTTTAACTCTGTGACCATTAACTTTAAATTCAATTCCATTTGAATTTATTAATTCTATCGTTCCGTATGGGAAAACTCTTTTGACTATGAATGGTCCAGACCATCTTGATTTCAATTTTCCAGGAAATAGCTTGAATCGTGAATTGAAAAGAAGAACTCTGTCTCCTTCTTTAAATTCTTTTAAACTTCTGATTCTTTTATCATGCCATTTCTTCGTTCTTTCTTTATAGATTAACGAATTTTCGTATGCTTCATGTCTTAATTCTTCTAATTCGTTTAGTTGACTTAACCGTAGACGTCCAGCTTCATGTAAATCAAGATTACATGTCTTCAAAGCCCAAAATTCTTTGTGTTCAATTTCTACTGGAAGATGACATGCTTTTCCATAAACAAGTCTAAAAGGTGTGGTTCCAATTGGAGTTTTGTAGGCTGTTCTAAAAGCCCAGAGTGCATCCTCCAATTTAATGGACCATTCCTTCGGATTTGATCCTATGGTTTTCTCTAGAATACGTTTTAAAGCTCAGTTGGTATTTTCAACTTGTCCACTTGTTTGTGGATGATATGCGGTGGAGATTTTATGAGTTACTCCATATCTTTTGAGAACTTTCTCAAGTTGATTGTTACAGAAATGAGTACCCCGATCACTTATTAAAGCTTTCGGTGTTCCAAACCTTTCAAAAAGACGTTTTAAAAAGTTGACTACAACTCGTGCATCGTTAGTTGGGAGAGCTTGTGCTTCCGCCCATTTAGATACATAATCAATGGCTACGAGAATATATAGATTATTATGAGATTTTGGAAATGGACCCATAAAGTCAATACCCCAAATGTCAAATACTTCACATACTTGAATTACATTTTGTGGCATTTCATCACGTTGACTTATTTTTCCGGCCCTTTGACAAGCATCACAAGATTTGCAAAGAAGGTGTGCGTCTTTGTAAATTGTAGGCCAATAGAATCCAGCATCATAAACTTTTCTTGCTGTTAGTTGAGGCCCATAATGCCCTCCTGTTGGTCCTGTGTGACAATGGTTTAAAATTTTACTAGCTTCATCTCCGAATACACATCGGCGTATTATTCCATCTGGACAACTTTTAAACATATGTGGATCTTCCCAGAAATAGTGTTTTATATCACTAAAGAATTTCTTTCGTTTTTGGTACGATAATCCTTTTTCAAGGAATCCACATACTAAGTAGTTTGCATAGTCTGCAAACCATGGAATTTCATTATAATCTATTTTCAATAGATATTCATCAGGAAAGTTGTCTTGTATGGCCGATTCATTTAGAACTTTTAATACGGGATTTTCAAGACGAGAAAGATGATCAGCGGCGAGATTTTCTGCTCCTCTTTTATCTCGAATTTCAATATCGAACTCTTGTAAGAGTAAGATCCAACGGATTAATCTTGGTTTGGCATCTTGTTTCGAAAATAGGTATCTAAGAGCAGAATGGTCGGTATAGACTACCGTTTTTGCTAGAACGAGATATGAACGGAATTTGTCAAAAGCAAAGACAATAGCAAGGAGTTCTTTTTCAGTAGTTGTGTAATTCGTTTGTGCTCCTTGTAACGTATTACTAGCATAATATATAGGTTGAAATCGTTTTTCAATCCTTTGTCCTAAAACGGCTCCCATTGCAAAATCACTTGCATCGCACATTAATTCAAACGGTAGATTCCAATTTGGTGTTATCATGATCGGCGCATTAGTGAGTTTCTCTTTAAGAATATTAAAAGATTTGATGCATTCATCTGAAAAGATGAATGGAGCATCTTTTTCTAGGAGTTTATTCGTAGGAGTGGCAATTTTAGAAAAATCTTTTATGAAACGTCGGTAAAAATCGGCATGCCCTAGAAAACTCCTAACTCCTCTAACATTGGTGGGATGTGGAAGTTTAGCAATTACATCTACTTTAGCTCTATCCACTTCAATTCCTTCCTTTGAAATTTTATGTCCAAGAACGATGCCTTCTTTAACCATGAAATGGCATTTCTCCCAATTAAGTACTAGATTTGATTGTTCGCATCTAATCAGCATTCGTTCAAGATTAGCTAGACATGATTCAAATGTATCACCAAAGACTGAAAAGTCATCCATGAAAACTTCCATGCATTCTTCTATCATGTCGTGAAAAATCGCCATCATGCACCTTTGAAAGGTTGCAGGGGCGTTGCAAAGTCCAAATGGCATGCGTTTGTAAGCAAAAGTACCATAAGGGCACGTGAATGTGGTTTTCTCTTGATCTTCGGGTGCTATTGGAATTTGAAAGTATCCGGAAAAACCATCTAGAAAACAATAGTAACTATTTCCGGCTAATCTTTCTAACATTTGATCAATGAAAGGTAAGGGAAAGTGATCTTTTCTGGTGGCGTCATTTAATTTTCTATAATCAATACAAACACGCCATCCTGTTACAGTCCTAGTAGGAATAAGTTCATTTTTCTCATTTGTAATGACAGTCATGCCACCCTTCTTAGGCACGCATTGAACGGGGCTTACCCATGGACTATCAGAAATTAGATAAATTAAACCTGCATCTAGCAGTTTAATAATTTCTTTTTTAACTACATCTTGCATATTAGGATTTAGTCTTCGTTGGCATTGCACATACGTTTTATGACCTTCTTCCATAAGGATTTTATGTGTGCAATACGAAGGACTTATTCCTTTAATATCATGAATCTTCCATGCAATGGCTGGTTTATGAGCTTTCAACACAGAAATGAGTTGAGATTTTTCATTTTCAGAAAGAGAAGACGATATTATTACAGGTAATTCAGATTCACCATGTAAATAAGCGTATTCCAAATGGTTTGGAAGTGGCTTTAACTCTAATTTCGGTGGTTCTTCTATCGATGATTTATATCGATATCTGTCTTCTTCTTTTAGCATTTGAATTTCTTCTGTTGTTGGTTCATATCCATTAGCTATTAGTGTAGCTAACATTTCAGCTTCATCAATTGGTTCAGTACTTTCTCCTAAAGAACATTCTCCTGTTCCTTGTAATTCTGGAAATTCTTCTAACAATTCTGCATGTGAGTCTATAGTTTGAATATAATAGCATGTATCATCTGCAGATTGCGGTTGTTGCATTGCTCTATCAACTGAAAAGGTAACACTCTCATCCTCTATACTTAGGGTCGGTTTCTTACCAAACACGTCTATCATTGCTTTAGCCGTGTTTAAGAATGGTCTTCCTAATATGAGAGGAACTTGAGAATCTTCTTCCATGTCCAGAACAACAAAATCTACTGGAAATACTAAAGTACCAACTTTAACTAGCATGTTCTCCATTATCCCACTAGGATATTTTATTGATATATCGGCTAGTTGTATACTTATTCTGGTTGGTTTCAATTCTCCAAGGTCTAGTTTAGCGTATAGTGAATACGGCATTAAATTTATACTAGCACCTAAGTCTGCCAATGCTTCTATTGAACTAAGACTACCCAGAAAACATGGAATTGTGAAACTTCCTGGATCAGATAGTTTTTCTGGTATCTTATTCAACAGCACTGCTGAACAATTAGCATTCATAGTAACAGCCGAGAGTTCTTCCATTTTCTTTCTATTCGTGATTAGATCTTTTAGAAATTTAGCATATCTAGGCATTCCTGAAATCACATCAATGAAAGGAAGATTTACATTTATCTGTTTAAACATATCCAAGAATTTAGATTGCTCGGCTTCAAGTATTTCTTTTTTCATTTTACTCAGGTAAGGAAGTGGTGGTTGGTATGGTTTAACATAAGGTTTAGCCTTAACTATGTTATCTTCATTAACCTTTTCAACTACCGGTTCTTATTCCTTATCTTGATCAGGTTGTGGTTCTTGTGGAGTAGGAATAGCTTCATCAGAAGTTACAGGTATTTCAGGTGGTTTAAGTGTTGTACCACTTCTTGTGGTAATGGCTTTAGCTGTTTCATTCCGGGGGTTAGCATTTGTATCACTAGGTAAACTTCCCAGTTTTCTTTCACCTATTAACCTTGCTAGGTTACTTACTTCTTGTTCCAAATTTTGAATAGAAGCTTGTTGATTTCTAAATGCTTGAGCATTTTGTTCATTGGTTTGTTTTTGAGATGTGAAAAACTGCGTTTGAGTTTCAACTAGCTTTGTCATCATATCTTCTAAATTCGGCTTTTTATCATCGATTTGTGGTGGTTTGTTTTGAAAATTAGGTCTTTGCTGATTGTAAGTATTATTGGATACTTGTTGATTGCTAGGACCTTGTTGGTTGTTGTATGGAATATTTCGATTATAATTCTGGTTTTGATTGTAAATCGGTCTTGGCGGTTGATAATTATTCTGATAATTATTTCCAGGCCTTTGGTTTAGATATGAAACATTCTCTCTTTGTTCCGTTGTTAATTCAATACTGAGACAATCTTTTGTCAAATGTGGTCCTTCACACTGCTCACAACTAATTCGTATTGAGTGGATATCTTTAGTCATCTTTTCCATTCGTCTCTCGACAGCATCTATCTTTGCGGAAATGGAATCTAAGTCATGGCTAGAATCGGCTCTAGCTGCTTTAGATGATCTAACGATATCTTTTTCTTGGTGCCACTCATGTGAGTGGGAAGCAGTGTTATCAATAATTTTGTAAGCATCAGATTCTGTTTTCTTCGTAATAGAACCACCAGCTGCTATATCGATGTCTTTCCTTGTAGTGATGTCGCATCCTTGGTAGAATATTTGTACTATTTGACAGGTGTCTAAACCATGTTGCGGACATCCTCTTAATAACTTTCCAAATCTAGTCCACGCCTCATATAGAGTTTCATTCGGTTTCTATGTGAACGTAACAATTTCTCCTTGAAGTCTTACGGCTTTAGATGCCGGAAAGAATTGTTTAAGAAATTTTTCAACTAAAACGTCCCATGTATCAATCGCCCCTTCAGGTAACGATTCTAACCAATCTTTGGCTTCTCCTTTTAAAGTCCAGGGAAATAACATGAGATATATCTGTTCATCCTCCACTTCTCTTATTAAAGGTACGAAGATGTTCATTTGGATCTTCCTTCGGCGCACCACTAAATTGGCATTGATTAGTCACCATATGTAGAATTTGTCCTTTGATTTCATAATCTGGCGCATTAATGTCTGGATGAGTAATTGCGTGACCTTGGCCAGTGCATTTAGCTCTCATTCGGTCTTCCATACTTAAAGGTTCTGTTACTTCCATAATTGAATTTGTTGAATCTGAATCACTAGAGGATTCTGATTTAATGGTTCGTTCTTCAAAAATTTCTGTTTGAATGATTGGTGGTTCCGGAGGAAAATTTAATGGTTCAGGATCTATGAATTGTCCCTGAATATTCTCCGGATTCTCAATTGTGAGGTCGGGTTCAAAAAATGGATTATCGGAAATTTGACTTGGAGTACTTGGTTGACTGGATGACGATTCTAAAGAAAAATTAACGGCGGTAATATTTGCTAAATGTCTTGATCTAGTTACAGGTGGTGAACGTACAAAAGGTGATGAACGTCTTGCTCGGTGCATTCACTGAATATCCTATTAGTTTTTAAAAGGAAAGAAAAATTATATAAGTTATCCAATTAATAGACTTTTCTGATTTTGTCCACGTTTCGAATAGCCAAAAGATGCAGCAGAGGGGCAGGATTCATTTGGTCTCAATATAATTGAGTACTGTTTGACTCCAATAACCCGGTCCACGTACAAATCCAACTATTACTACGAACCAGAAAATTTTGATGTCTATCAATTTAACCACTTAAAATAAATTTTCGTAATTTTAAGAAATTTTAGATAAGAAGTAGAATAAAAATCTATGTCCTAAAAACTAGAATGACGAGAAATAAGAAAGAAAAAGAGCGCGTCGAAAAAGAAAAGGGCTGAAAAATAAAAAGCGTCGAAAAATAAGAAAGAAAAAGAGTGACTTATAAAACTTTAAAACACTCGACTAACCCAACCTTATTACTACCACTAACTTAAAATTATAATCGCAAATTGAGATTACTAATTGGAATGATAATTGATACATAGGTAAAAGGTGTCTAAAAATATTAAAGCTTACAAGTAAAACTATATCCCAAATGGAAATGACTTAAAAAGGTACTAAAACTTAAAAAGACGTCGCAAAATTCTAAAGCACTTTAATCTTAGTCTAAAGAAAAAGCACTTAAGGGATTTTATGGCAAAGTCTAAAAATCTAAATAAAAAAAAATAACTATGGCAAAAACTATGAATTAATAACTAAATACGAGCGAAAAATATAAATATTACGCTAAAACAATTAAAAAGGGACAAAATATAAAAATATACTAAAATTTGTAAAAATTACAATTTTTATAAAAATATTATTTTTATATTATTTATTTAATAAAACTATTAATTTTACAATTTAAATAAACTAATTAAACTAAAAATACAAATTAAATAAATAACACTAAATTAAATTATATAATATATAACCCTAATTAGGGTTTAAATATAATAATAATAATTATAATCAGTAATTAATGCAGGCTGCAGTCAACTGTGGCGTGTCAGACGGGCTCATGCGATCGCATGAGTCCTAAGCTACCCGGCCATGCGATTGCATGGGCTAGGGTTTCGGGCCACAGAGTGGGCTGCTACAGTACCGGACTCCGGTTTTAATATATTTTTTTTCTGTTTTTGCGGTAAAATATATTTATAAAATATATTTATAAATTAAATAAAACTTATATTTTTACAAACTAAAAAATAGAAATAAAGAAACTTTATAAAACTTAAATATTTACCAAACTCTTAAAAATATTTATATTTTTGTTTTTCTTTTTATATTTTTGAATATTTAAAACGTATTTTTACAAAAGCGTATTTTTTTTATAAAAGTAAACTAAAAAGAAAAATCTTTTTTTTTATATATATTAGCGTTGCGCTTCCGGCTTTTAAGCTAGATTGTCCCCGGCAGCGGCCAAAAATACTTGATTGTCAAAGCTAAGGGGTATAAAATACTATTAAATTTTACAAGGAAATACTATTAAATACGATACAATTTTACACAAGATATTTATTTATTTAGAGAATGGATATACTTAAACCTTCCTACAACACTTATAGGCAGTGTACCTAATCGTACAGTAGTGTAGTTTTTAGTAAGTCCGGTTTGGTCCACAGGGAATCTTTTAAACAAAGCTTAACGCTATATTAGTTTTATTTTATAAAAATACAAATATATATATAAGTAATATTATTATTATAAAGGGGGGTTTTTACCGTTTAATGACCGGTTTGTCGATCTTAAAACTTTAGTCGCAGTTAAAACCTAAATGTAAAATATTAAAAATAAATACAAGACTTAATTTAAAGCGTAAAGTAAATAACGATAATGAAATTGCGATAAATAAAAGTGTGATAAAATAAACTTGCGATAATTAAAAAGTACGATAATTAAAAGTGCAGTTAAATACAATAACAATAAATAAAAGTGCGATAATTAGAAGTGCAATTAAATATAAAATAAAGGAAATTAAATATGAAATAAAAGAATTATGCTTATTTAAACTTCCGTAATCATGATGTTTGACGTGTTGATTTTAGTTTTATGCCCATGGGTTAATTGTCCTTTGTCCTGGATTATTTAATATGTCCGTCTGGTTTTTGTCCATAACAGTCCATCAGTCATAAATATAAAGTGCGAGTGTCCTCGTCAAATTATCCTTATACCCGAAGTTAAATATTCCAACTAATTGGGGACTTAAACTGTAATAAGGTTTTAATACTTTGTTTAATAATTACACCAGGATGTCGACTGCGTGTAACCCAAGGTTTTAATACTTTGTTATCAATTATGCCAAGTGTCCTTGTACATAATTTCACCCCTGTTTTAATAATTCTAGTAGTTATTAATCCATTCCCGTGTCCGGTTAAATGAACGATTATTCGTACATATAAATACCCTGCCCATCGTATCCGATCGAGTGTATATGGTTATTTATAGGGACGTCCAATTGTAAATCTTTATATTAACATTAACAAATTATCATTTAGTTAAACAAATATAAAGCCCATTAATAGCCCATAGTCTAATTTCCACAAGTGTCGTTCTTTTGTCCAAACCCCAATTATGGTACAAAGCCCAATTACCCAATTTTAGTAATTAGCCCAACATCATGATTACTTCGTTTTAAATAAGCATAATAATAACTTAGCTACGAGACATTAAATTAAAAAGGTTGAACATAACTTACAATAATTAAAAATAGCGTAGCGTTACACGGACAGAATTTCGACTTACACCCTTACAACATTCGCTAACATACTCTTATTATTAGAAATTAAAATTAAAATATATATATATATATATATATATATATATATATATATATATATATATATATATATATATATATATATAAAATTTACGTATGATGAAGAAGGAAAAAGATGTGTTTTGTGTTACACCAAAGCTCGATTTTTATAGGCCTGTGATCTGGAAAAGATGTTCATGCAATCGCATGAGCTTTACCCTTCAAGGCCATGTGATCGCATGGCCAGCTGGGGAGAGCCAAATTTGGATGTTTTCTTCTGCTGACGTTTATTTAAATATAATATAATATATATATTAATTTTAAGAATTAATTATATATTATATTATATTCATATGCATAGTTGACTTGTAATTTTTAGTCCGTTGCGTCGAGCGTTGAGAGTTGACTCTGGTCCCGGTTCCGGATTTTCGAACGTCCTTGCGAATAATTTAATATCTTATACTTTGCGTTTTGAATCTTGTACTCTTGTAATTTTGAGACGTTTCTTATCAATAATTGGAACCTCATTGATTGTATTTTGTACTTTTGAGCTTTTTGGTCGTTTGCGTCTTCAATTCATCGAATCTTCCTTTTGTCTTCACCTTTTATTATTTAAACGAATATCACTTGTAATAGAACAATTGCAACTAAAAGCTTGTGTTTCTTGAGGAATAATGCTATGAAATATATGTTCGTTTTTAGCACTATCAGTTGCATAGCATGGTCAAAGACAGGACCTTGTGCCAGACCAGAAAATTATAAGGGTGAGCTTTACTATTGCTCCTACAAAGGATAGTAATTGCGTCCGACACGTTATAGACCATAATTAAAAGCATGTCAGGGGACATTGCCTTAACAGTTGCTTGTTCAACGCTTTCCTTTACAACCGGACGGTAGTTTACCGAAAGGTAATATTCGAAGCAAGTATACTGGACATGTTGCTTTCCCAATACAAGGTTAGCAAGTGGGTGACACAAAACCACAAGTTTTGAGCTAAAATTTTCAAATCTGAAACCCACCAAACTCACAAAAAGAATTTGCAAACACCGGTGAAGGGTTATTCCAGAAAACTTATCTAGGGTAAAAGCTAGATTTAATTTTCAAAAAGATCAAATGTTTTCATAAAGATCCAATTTCCCTAATGGATCTAAATTTTATAGTCATGTGGGACTGTAAACCACATCGTTACTACCATTGTTTATACCGCCGTATAGAAATCACTGATGTACAAAGTGTGAAGAATAAAGAAGTGATTCTAGTATATCTCAAGACTATATTGCTTGAGGACAAGCAACGCTCAAGTGTGGGAATATTTGATAATGCTAAAAAATAACATATATTTCATAGCATTATCCCTTAAGAAAGACAAGCTTTTAGTTGCAATTGTTCTATTTACAAGTGATATTCGTTTAAATAATAAAAGGTGAAGACAAAAGACAGATTCAACGAATTGAAGACGCAAACGACCAAAAAGCTCAAAAGTACAAAGTACAATCAAAGAGGTTCCAATTATTGATGAGAAACGTCTCAAAATTACAAGAGTACAAGACGCGAAACTCAAAGTACAAGATATTAAATTATACGCAAGGACGTTCGAAAATCCGGAACCGGGGCCAGAGTCAACTCTCAACGCTCGACGCAACGGACTAAAAATTACAAGTCAACTATGCACATGAATATAATATAATATATAATTAATTCTTAAAATTAATATATATATTATATTATATTATAAAAACCGTCGGCAGGAAAAACAAAGACATGTGAGCCTCCCCAGCTGGCCATGCGATCGCATGGCCTAGAGGAGCAAAGCTCATGCGATCGCATGAGCCCCTTTTCCAGCCCACATGCCTATAAAAATTGCATTTTTGGTGAACATCAAACATATCTTTTTCTCCTCATTCATCAACGTATATGTATATATATTTATATTTTAATTTTAATTTTAATTTCTAATAATAAGGGTATGTTAGCGAATGTTGTAAGGGTGTAAGTCGAAATTCTGTCCGTGTAACGCTACGCTATTTTTAATCATTATAAGTTATGTTCAACCTTTTTACATTAATGTCTCGTAGCTAAGTTATTATTTTGATTATTTAATACCGAAGTAATCATGATGTTGGGCTAAAAATATTAAAATTGGATAATTGGGCTTTGTACCATAATTGGGGTTTGGACAAAAGAACGACACTTGTGGAAATTAGACTATGGGCTATTAATGGGCTTTATATTTGTTTAACTAAATGATAGTTTGTTAATTTTAATATAAAGATTTACAATTGGACGTCCCTATAAATAACCATATACACTCAATCGGACACGATGGGCGGGATATTTATATGTACGAATAATCGTTCATTTAACCGGACACGGGAATGGATTAATAGTTAATAGACTTATTAAAACAAGGGTGAAATTATGTACAAGGATACTTGGCATAATTGTTAACAAAGTATTAAAACCTTGGGTTACACACAGTCGATATCCTGGTGTAATTATTAAACAAAGTATTAAGACCTTGTTACAGTTTAAGTCCCCAATTAGTTGGAATATTTGACTTCGGATATAAGGATAATTTGACGAGGACACTCGCACTTTATATTTATGACTGATGGACTGTTGTGGACAAAAACCAGACGGACATATTAAATAATCCAGGACAAAGAACAATTAACCCATGGGAATAAACTAAAATCAATACGTCAAACATCATGATTACGGAAGTTTAAATAAGCATAATTCCTTTATTTTCATATTTAATTGCACTTCTAATTATCGCACTTTTATTTATTGTTATTGTATTTAATTGCACTTTTAATTTATTGTCATTGTATTTAATTGCACTTTTAATTTTCGTACTCTTTAATTATCGCAATTTTATTTTATCGCACTTTTATTTATCGCAATTTCATTATCATTATTTACTTTAAGCTTTAAATTAAGTCTTTTATTTATTTAATATTTTACATTAGGTTTTAACTGCGACTAAAGTTTTAAAAATAGACAAACCGGTCATTAAATGGTAAAAACCCCCTTTTTATAATAATAATAATATTACTTATATATATTTTTATTTTTATAAATTAAAACTAATATAGCGTTAAGCTTTGTTTAAAAGATTTCCCTGTGGAACGAACCGGACTTACTAAAAACTACACTACTGTACGATTAGGTACACTGCCTATAAGTGTTGTAGCAAGGTTTAGGTATATCCATTTTATAAATAAATAAATATCTTGTGTAAAATTGTATCATATTTAATAGTATTTCGTTGTAAAAATAATACTATTTCCTAGTACACCTCGCATAACATCAACATATAAAACTTGTAATAGAATATGCATTTGTTAAGTTACTTACATTTTATAAATCAATTTATAAAATATAGCACAACATAATTATTTAAACCTATAAATAATTAAATATAAATTATCCAAATAATTTATCTCAGTGATAATATTTTAGAAAACCGATTTTCTAAAGTTCAAGTGTCGTGTATTTATTTAACGATCCAATCGTTAAGATTAAATACATATAAAGTGTCGGTAAGCTTGTTATTGGGTATGACCCGACTTGGATCATAACATATTAGCCACATTGATTTAATATGTCTCTCGGGCATACGAAATACCTTCACCGACGCCTTGAGCAGAAAGGACAGAGAACCCATTCGAGTAAAAGCTATGAATATAATGATTCACACTAACCTTACTACTCAAATAAAGGAGGCGCAACAAGGAGTTTTAAAAGAGGGAAATTTAAAGGATGAAATACCCAAAGGATCAGAGAAGCATCTTAATATTCGGGAAGACGGAACCCGGTATAGGGCTAAAAGAATTTGGGTACCAAAATTTGGAGATATGAGAGAAATGGTACTTAGAGAAGCTCATAAAACCAGATACTCAATACATCCTGGAACGGGGAAGATGTACAAGGATCTCAAGAAACATTTTTGGTGGCCAGGTATGAAAGTCGATGTTGCTAAATACGTAGGGGAATGTTTGACGTGTTCTAAGGTCAAAGCGGAGCATCAAAAACCATCAGGTCTACTTCAATAACCTGAAATCCTGGAATGAAAATGGGAAAACATTACCATGGATTTTGTAATGACCCGGAAATTTCTGACCAAATTTAAAATTAATCTTTGTATGATTAACATTTCTGACACGATAAGCAAAGTCTGTAAACTGAATCTCAAAATTTTTGAACTACTTTCATATATTCAAATACCTTTCGGTTGTTCTTGACAATTCGTGAACAATTATATGTATATAGATACATATATATATATATATATATATATATATATATATATATATATATATATATATATATATATATATATATATATATATATATATATATATATATATATATATATATATATACTATAACTTGAAAACGTAACAATGTATTAATTGTTTAATACCGTACATTAAACTTATTGGTTTAAATATTTATTTGAATATATATGATAAGTTGGAATATTAATTGTATGAATAACTTGCGACGTATATTTTAAAACGTGTTTAAAAATATTGAGAATAGATATTAACTTGGTTATGAAACGTTTGATAAATACTATTATATTAATAAATAACGAGACAATGATTTATAGAAGTAAATGACCAAAACACTCGAAAGATTAAGATATACTTTGAGTGATATAGTTTATGGATAATTTAAGGCTATATTTTGACAAAGGTACGTGTCACGAAATGTAAAATGCAAGTTTTCTAAGTGTACAAAAATGCATTTGAGAAACCAAAACCGGGACATAAGTTGAGTAACAACGTACGAGTCATCGGAACGAAAATTACAGGTCAACTATGCACATGAATTTAATATAATATATAATTAATTATATAAATTAAATATATTATATATATTTAAATAATATGTCGACAAACAAGAAAACAAAAGTTTGTGAGCTGGATCAGAGGGCCATGCGATCGCATGGCCTTGAAGCACAAATCTCATGCGATCGCATGGGGTGCTTTTTCAGAAAAGGTTCTATAAATTGCACGATTCTGGTTCAGTTTTCTCACACTTTATATTACTCAGTATTACTTATGTTATTTATTTAATTTATTATTTATAATTATTATAATTATAATAATAATAATAATAATAATAATAATAATTATTATTATTATTATTATTATTATTATTATTATTATTATTAATATTAAGATTATTATTATTAATCTTATTATTAATAGTATTAGTATTATTATTTTTACGATACAAAAATAATAATATATATATAATATCACGACGGAGGGATGTCCATATGATTTCGAAACGGGTTTTTGAGCAAGCTAGAACTAAGGAAATTATGGGTTATTGTCAAAGAGGTTATAGGTAATATTCGGGGGTATATTTGTGAATCAAACCTAGTGTTTATCAACTCTGTTGCGTCTACGTAATTTCCTACAATATTAAATCTCAATATTGGTACGTAAGCACTCATATTTTATCTTTTATATATTAATTGTGTATCCATATCTAGTGCTCGAGTATATATATTTATACATGCTTGTATGCTAAATTTTATCGCTAAACAGTTTATAATAATTCACGAATTAAATACATATATTACTGGTAAAAGGTATATGATATACATGTTTTCGGAAAGCTGGCAAAAAATCAATAACTTTTCATTTAGATATCGAATAGTATCGATGAACGGATTAAAAGATACGATCAACTGAATTATGATTGACGTTAATTGGAATTGCTTTTGAATCTGCAATTAATATTTAAAACAACTTGTTTGCAAGATTGATAAATTGGATTTTTGAATATTACCAACCGAGTAAATGAATCCTTATATAAGGTATGTCTCGTTTTGTTGAACTATTGTCAAAATTGACTTTTTGAAACGACTTTGGATAACTTTTGTATGTCGATCTCGAGCATTAGGATTGTGATACACTATGACCTGACCTAGCTTGATAAACATTTATTGACCAACATATGTTCTCTAGGTTGAGATCTACGGTTATTTGGTAATCCGAGTTTCATTTTGGTGAATGACCTTATGTGCTGCTAAGGTGAGTTTCATAAGATCCCTTTTACTCTCTACATTTTTGGGCTGAGAATACATGCAAATGCTTTATTAACTAATTTACAATAATTATATGCGTGAGTTTCATTTGCTCCCTTTTTAATTGCTTTTGCAATCTATATTTTTGGGCTGAGAATACATGCACTTTATTTTAAACGCAATGGATACAAGTACATACTAAATTCTACACTGAGTTTGAACCGAAAATCCCTTAGCTTTGGTAACTAGTAACTTCCAGTTATAAGAACTGGTGGGCGCGAGTAGTAGTATATGGATCCATAGGACTTGACATCCCCGTCTGTTCCAGGTATAGAAACCCTAGCCTGAACTATAAAACAGACGTATGCTATTTGAGTTTAGTACACGTTGGTTTGCGTGTATTGTACATGTTGGTTGCATGTATGTTAAAAACATGGGTACTTATTATAACGTTAAAGTTTAGTTACCAGGGTGCTCAATCTTGTAGAATATTTTGATAAACGTTTCTGGATGAAACAACTGAAATCTTGTGATCCATCTTTATGTACAGATTATGCAAAACATTAAAACTATGAACTCACCAACCTTTGTGTTGACACTTGTTAGCATGTTTATTCTCAGGTTCCCTAGGAGTCTTCCGTTGTTTGCTTATATGTTAGACAAGCTATGTGCATGGAGTCTTACATGACATGTTTATCAAGGAAACGTTGCATTCACCAAATCATCACCGTGTATCTTATTTTGACTACATTGTCAATGGAAGTACTATTGTAAACTATTATTTACGGTGATTGTCTATATGTAGAAATCATCAAATGTCGAAAACCTTTGATTTAAATATTCATTTATGGTGTGCCTTTTCAAAAGAATGCAATGTTTACAAAACATATCATATAGAGGTCAAATACCACGCAATTAAATCGATGAATGACGTGTTCGTCCATATGGATTTGGAGCGATCGTCAAAGTTGGTATCAGAGCGTTGGTCCTAGCGAACCAGGTCTTGCATGAATGTGTCTAACTGATAGTTGTTAAGATGCATTAGTAAGTCTGGACTTCGACCGTGTCTGCATGTTATAAGTTTTGCTTATCATTTCTTGTCAAAAATTACATGCTTATCATTCTTAAGTCTAGACACGTTTTACTGCATTGATTGCATAAATAGTGTATAGACAAAAATTCATATCTTAGCGTATCTGTTACTGTAAACTTTTCCTGACAT
Organism: Rutidosis leptorrhynchoides; assembly: GCF_046630445.1. NCBI lineage: Eukaryota > Viridiplantae > Streptophyta > Magnoliopsida > Asterales > Asteraceae > Rutidosis > Rutidosis leptorrhynchoides. The sequence goes on from NC_092342.1 coordinate 57,698,597, forward strand.
CTTTCGAAAATTTCTTCGTGATTTATGGAATTTGGTATTATATATACTTATGTAAATTATGTATTGAAGAATACCAAACTAAATTCTATAATCTATTTCATATCAAAAATCATCTATCTAATTATACAAGATGGATCCCGTATCTAGTTCAAATTCCTTAAATTCCGACAGCTATTCCGATATGGATATTCTCCTGAACTCTGAAGAAAGTGTAACTGGAATGGATCAACCAATTAGCCATCATCTATTCTGGATGAATTGGGGATGGGTTCGTAGCCTACTTAATTATTGGAGACAAGAAGAAGGCGATCCCTTCCATCCACCACATTGCCCTCTTGGCGAAGAACCCGAAGCACTTACCGGCGAACCTGTTCGTAATACCATTTTCTCTCTCATCTCCAGAATATCTCGTCATGATCATATACTCTCTCAAATTCTGGATCTTATTCATTCGCTCGTCCGAACCGCCAATCATCCCGGTGTAGTAGAAGAAGTCAACGAGCTTCGCGCTCGGGTAGTGGCTTTGGAGAATATGGTGCAAAGGTTACAAGCACCAGCAGCATCACCGGCATCAACAGTACCACCGACAACAACACCAACAGTACCATTACCACCACCAACAACATCCGCATCGCAAACCTCAACTTCACAATCTGTTCCACGAGCATCAACGTCATACACACCGTAGTTACCAAGAAATACCAGCAACAATAACCGATGAAGTATTAACTCATTTCCCCTGAAGAAATTTTATGTATATTTAATATATATGAATTTTGAAATCAAAATAAATCTTTTCGTACCAAGTTATTACGTGTGAATCTTAACTGGTAGGTACTACTCGGTTAATTCATATTACTAATATGCTATGATGTACATACTTCGTTAATGACTTAACCATCGTTAACTACAATCTCTGTTTCCAACTCAATGAATTCCATTTCATAATAAACTAAGTATATTATTCAATTATATGGTTGATTTTATACTTTCATCTTCGATGTATTCGAAACTTTCTAGAAAATATCATTCGTACCTTGCGAAGTTAGCAAGAGTTCCATGAGCACCAACATGATTCACTGAGAAAATATCAATAAAACTGAGTATTGATTACATTAGTGAAATACTCCGTAAAGATTATTAAATCTTTAATGTTTTATTCATTTCTAATTCAAGTCAAAAATCAAATGAGCTTAATATGATATTAACTCATCAAATCTGTATTACATCTGAAGAAAATATGCATTCATATATTTTCATAAAGACGGTAATAAAAATTCTTTTGTACAAAATATTACTTGTGAAATCTTTAACGGATAGGTAATTCCCGGGAAATATTTAAGTTCACAATTAATATGTTACACTGTACATTCTTCAACTTTGATTCAAAAATTATTAACTATGCTCACAGCGATATACAATCGTTTCCATACAAATTCAATGACATATTCTGATATTGACGGATCAGAATCCAAGTCAAGATTTAACGGGTGACATCATTCTTAGATCTCTACATCTTTCAAAACTATACTTTGACTTCAAAAATGTGAAAGATCCTTTAGCATTGTTATTACTGAAAATAACCTTGCAATTCCTTTCCAAAAGTATCCAGTATTATCAACCGTTCAACCAGTCAACGACGACCTTTCAGACTTGTAACTTTGGCATATACGTTTTTGTTACTGGGGAACCTTTCATGTTCCACCACATTAGCAGTAAATTTACCAACAACTTCATTGATCTTTGTCCTTCCGAAAAATCCTTATACTCTTTGAAACCATATCATGTACTCATCCATATCTTGTAACGGCAATTGCCATACCAACTATCAGGAATTAGCAATCAGTATTTTGAAATCTTGTAGCACGTCTACGCCAACAGTTATATATGTACATATAACGTCTACCTCTTGGACTTACATACTTCGAATGTGAAGTTTCCGAAAAACACCCCAAACTACGAAACTAGTTCTCCAAATTTTGGAAAAATGTTGATGAAGCAGCAAAAACTGTAAACGACCTTAACAGTCAAAAGTTTGATGATAAAGAATAGTATGGTGGTAAAGCTGAGAAAAAGAGAAAGTTTGGAACTGGAAAACGGATTGAGCAAAGTATGAAAGAGGCTGTGGATAAATCACAAGGACAAAACCTGTCTTCAAAGAATCCAAATGATTCAGTATCTGTTGAAGCCATTAACGAATACTTTGCTTCCGAATCTAAACCCTTGCGGACAATATTCTTCATCATCCTCTGATATTAGAAATTCTAAGATATCATCGTATCTTTCATTATAAATATCCTCCATATTTCTGGAGATAATTTCATAATCATTCTTATCGAAAATCAATTTTCTCTTTACGATATCTGTGTTACACCATAAAAGAAACTATTTTAGTTTCTAAATTCTGAAACTTTCAAGTTTAAAATATAAATGTTTTGAAGTAATGTTGGGAATTGAAGCATAAGTTAATATAATATAATGACACTTGATCAACGTGATTATATTACAGTAAGTCATGCTGAGTTTCTAATGGAACGTGATAAAGGTTCACATATCATACCCTCATCATGAACCATGTTACATAATTCTTTCATTCTATATAATCTCTAAAAATATCAAGAAAATATTTTCTTAATGATTCGGTCTTTTTTGAGGTATTCTGGTAATTTGACAAGTCAGATTGTGCTATTACCATTTCTTTCTTAGAACATTAGTTATGTTCATCTGAAACTTCATACCTACGAATTCTGGACCATTATCCGCTTGACTTAAGGTCGGGAAGAGAAAACGAAAGCATGAAGCTCCGAAATATAATGGAGAATATAAAGCCCGATAACAACCCCGAAATTACAAACCGTGTATATCAATGCGTATATCAATATAAAGACACGAGAGAATGAAAAATACTATAACCCCAAGGTAATAGTAGAAGAAAATAACTTCCTTTGGTGGTAGATGAAAAAGAAGAATGGCAGATATGAAAGTTAAAAGTATATCAAGAATCAGAACTGGATGAAGCATTTCACAATCTTTTGAAGTATGAAATGAGGAAGAAGATGTAGGAGTGGTGAAAATAATGAAACGGAAGTAGTTAATTTATAGCGAAATATCAGACATAACAATCGAGGCAGATTACGCATTTAATCAAAGTAAATCATAATTTCCTTAAATTTCGAAGAATCAAATCTTATTATGAAGATTTTCTATTCCTTAAATTTTGGAAACCAATCGTTACTACGTCAAAAGATAAGACGAATCTCTATTTCACTCTATTATGATAACTTCTCTCATACGCTTCGAGTAATTGGATTGTTTTATCCATATTATTCAAACAGTGATAAAACTCTATTTATCGACTCATATACGGCATGAAAACATTTTTATTGTTAGTCATGACGACCTCACTCAAATTTCAGGACGAAATTTCTTTAACGGGTAGGTACTGTGATGACCCGGAAATTTCTGACCAAATTTAAACTTAATCTTTGTATGATTAACATTTCCGACACGATAAGGAAAGTCTGTAAACTGAATCTCAAAATTTTTGAACTACTTTCATATATTCAAATACTTTTCGGTTGTTCTTGACAATTCGCGAACAATTATATGTATATGTATATATATATATATATATATATATATATATATATATATATATATACTATAACTTGAAAACGTAACAATATATTAATTGTTTAATACCGTACATTAAACTTATTGGTTTAAATATTTATTTGAATATATATGATAAGTTGGAATATTAATTGTATGAATAACTTGCGACGTATATTTTAAAACGTGTTTAAAAATATTGAGAATAGATATTAAATTGGTTATGAAACGTTTAATAAATACTATTATATTAATAAATAACGAGACAATGATTTATAGAAGTAAATGACCAAAACACTCGAAAGATTAAGATATACTTTGAGTGATATAGTTTATGGATTATTTAAGGCTATATTTTGACAAAGGTACGTGTCACGAAACGTAAAATGCAAGTTTTCTAAGTGTACAAAAATGCATTTGAGAAACCGAAACCGGGACATAAGTTGAGTAACAACGTACGAGTCATCGGCACAAAAATTACAGGTCAACTATGCACATGAATTTAATATAATATATAATTAATTATATAAATTAAATATATTATATATATTTAAATAATATGTCGACAAACAAGAAAACAAAAGTTTGTGAGCTGGATCAGAGGGCCATGCGATCGCATGGCCTTGAAGCACAAATCCCATGCGATCGCATAGGGTGCTTTTTCAGAAAAGGTTCTATAAATTGCACGATTCTGGTTCAGTTTTCTCACACTTTATATTACTCCGTATTACTTATGTTATTTATTTAATTTATTATTTATAATTATTATAATTATAATAATAATAATTATTATTATTATTACTATTATTATTATTATTAATATTAAGATTATTATTATTAATCTTATTATTAATAGTATTAGTATTATTATTTTTACGATACAAAAATAATAATATATATATAATATCACGACGGAGGGATGTCCAAATGATTTCGAAACGGGTTTTCGAGCATGCTAGAACTAAGGAAATTATGGGTTATTGTCAAAGAGGTTATGGGTAATATTCGGGGGTATATTTGTGAATCAAACCTAGTGTTTATCATCTCTGTTGCGTCTACGTAATTTTCTACAATATTAAATCTCAATATTGGTACGTAAGCACTCATATTTTATCTTTTATATATTAATTGTGTATCCATATCTAGTGCTCGAGTATATATATTTATACATGCTTGTATGCTAAATTTCGTCGCTAAACAGTTTATAATGATTCACGAATTAAATACATATATTACTGGTGAAAGGTATATGATATACATGTTTTTGGAAAGCTGGCGAAAAATCAATAACTTTTCATTTAGATATCGAATAGTTTCGATGAACGGATTAAAAGATACGATCAACTGAATTATGATTGACGTTAATTGGAATTGCTTTTGAATCTGCAATTAATATTTAAAACAACTTGTTTGCAAGATTGATAAATTGGATTTTTGAATATTACCAACCGAGTAAATGAATCCTTATATAAGGTATGTCTCGTTTTGTTGAACTATTGTCAAAATTGACTTTTTGAAACGACTTTGGATAACTTTTGTATGTCGATCTCGAGCATTAGGATTGTGATACACTATGACCTGACCTAGCTTGATAAACATTTATTGACTAACATATGTTCTCTAGGTTGAGATCTACGGTTATTTGGTAATCCGAGTTTCATTTTGGTGAATGACCTTATGTGCTGCTAAGGTGAGTTTCATAAGATCCCTTTTACTCTCAACATTTTTGGGCTGAGAATACATGCAAATGCTTTATTAACTGATTTACAATAATTATATGCGTGAGTTTCATTTGCTCCCTTTTTAATTGCTTTTGCAATCTATATTTTTGGGTTGAGAATACATGCACTTTATTTTAAACGCAATGGATACAAGTACATACTAAATTCTACACTGAGTTTGAACCGAAAATCCCTTAGCTATGGTAACTAGTAACTACCAGTTATAAGAACTGGTGGGCGCGAGTAGTAGTATATGGATCCATAGGGCTTGACATCCCCGTCTGTTCCAGGTATAGAAACCCTAGCCTGAACTATAAAACAGACGTATGCTATTTGAGTTTAGTACACGTTAGTTTGCGTGTATTGTACATGTTGGTTGCATGTATGTTAAAACAGGGGTACTTATTATAACGTTAAAGTTTAGTTACCAGGGTGCTCAATCTTGTAGAATATTTTGATAAACGTTTCTGGATGAAACAACTGAAATCTTGTGATCCATCTTTATGTACAGATTATGCAAAACATTAAAACTATGAACTCACCAACCTTTGTGTTGACACTTGCTAGCATGTTTATTCTCAGGTTCCCTAGGAGTCTTCCGCTGTTTACTTATATGTTAGACAAGCTATGTGCATGGAGTCTTACATGACAGGTTTATCAAGGAAACGTTGCATTCACCAAATCATCACCGTGTATCTTATTTAGATTGCATTGTCAATGGAAGTACTATTGTAAACTATTATTTACGGTGATTGTCTATATGTAGAAATCATCAAATGTCGAAAACCTTTGATTTAAATATTCATTTATGGTGTGGCTTTTCAAAAGAATGCAATATTTACAAAACATATCATATAGAGGTCAAATACCTCGCAATGAAATCGATGAATGACGTGTTCGTCCATATGAATTTGGAGCGATCGTCACAGATTTCATCACTAAATTGCCAAGGACTGCAAGTGGCTTTGATACTATTTGGGTAATAGTTGATCTTCTCACCAAATCAGCACACTTCCTGCCAATAAGAGAAGATGACAAGATGGAGAAGTTAGCACGACTGTATTTGAAGGAAGTCGTCTCCAGACATGGAATACCAATCTCTATTATCTCTGATAGGGATGGCAGATTTATTTCAAGATTCTGGCAGACATTACAGCAAGCATTAGGAACTCGTCTAGACATGAGTACTGCCTATCATCTACAAACTGATTGGCAGAGCAAAAGGATGATACAAACGCTTGAAGACATGCTACGAGCATGTGTTATTAATTTTGGAAACAGTTGGGATCGACATCTACCGTTAGTAGAATTTTCCTACAACAACAGCTACCATTCAAGCATTGAGATGGCGCCGTTTGAAGTACTTTATGGTAGAAAGTGCAGGTCTCCAATTTGTTGGAGTGAAGTGAGGGATAGACAGATTACGGGTCCGGAGATAATACAAGAAACTACCGAGAAGATCATCCAAATTCAACAACGGTTGAAAACCGCCCAAAGTCGACAAAAGAGCTACGCCGACATTAAAAGAAAAGATATAGAATTTGAAATTGGAGGGATGGTCATGCTTAAGGTTGCACCTTGGAAAGGCATTGTTCGATTTGGTAAACGAGGGAAATTAAATCCAAGGTATATTGGACCATTCAAGATTATTGATCGTGTCGGACCAGTAGCTTACCTACTTGAGTTACCTCAACAACTCGCGGCTGTACATAACACTTTCCACATCTCGAATTTAAAGAAATGTTTTGCTAAAGAAGATCTCACTATTCCGTTAGACGAAATCCAAATCAACGAAAAACTTCAATTCATCGAAGAACCCGTCGAAATAATGGATCGTGAGGTTAAAAGGCTTAAACAAAATAAGATACCAATTGTTAAGGTTCAATGGAATGCTCGTAGAGGACCTAAGTTCACCTGGGAATGAGAAGATCAGATGAAGAAGAAATACCCACACTTATTTCCAGAAGATACGTCAACACCTCCAACTGCTTAAAATTTTGAGATGAAATTTATTTAACGGGTAGGTACTGTAGTGACCCGAACTTTTCCATGTTTATATATATTAAATGAAATTGATATTTACATGATTAAGTGTTTCCAACATGTTAAGCAATCAAACTTGTTAAGACTTGATTAATTGAAATAGGTTTCATGTAGACAATTGACCACCCAAGTTGACTGGTGATTCACGAACGTTAACACTTGTAAAAACTATATGATGACATATATATGGATATATATATATATATATATATATATATATATATATATATATATATATATATATATATATATATATATATATATATATATATATATATATATATATATATATATAGTTAACATGATATTATGATAAGTATGTATCTCATTAGGTATTTTAACAATGAGTTATATACATAAAAATGAGCCTATTGAATTAAGAAACTCAAACACGATATATATAACGATTATCGTTATATCAACGTCTTACTAATTACATATGAATCATATTAATATATTGATACACTATGTTTAACATGATAAAATGATAATTAAGTATATCATTAAGTATGTTAACAATGAACTACATATGTAAAACAAGACTACTAACTTAATGATTTCGAAACGAGGCATATATGTAACGATTATCGTTGTAACGACATTTAAATGTATATATATCATATTAAGATATATTAATATATCATAATATCATGATAATATAATAATTTAACATCTTATTAGATATAATAAACATTGGGTTAACAACATTTAACAAGATCGTTAACTTAAAGGTTTCAAATCAACATTTACATGTAACGACTAACGATGACTTAACGACTCAGTTAAAATGTATATACATGTAGTGTTTTAATATGTATTCATACACTTTTGAAAGACTTCAAGACACTTATCAAAATACTTCTACTTAACAAAAATGCTTACAATTACATCCTCATTCAGTTTCATCAACAATTCTACTCGTATGCATCCGTATTCGTACTCGTACAATACACAGCTTTTAGATGTATGTACTATTGGTATATACACTCCAATGACCAGCTCTTAGCAGCCCATGTGAGTCACCTAACACATGTGGGAACCATCATTTAGCAACTAGCATGAAATATCTCATAAAATTACAAAAATATTAGTAATCATTCATGACTTATTTACATGTAAATAAAATTACACATCCTTTATATCTAATCCATATACCAATGACCAAAAACACCTACAAACACTTTCATTCTTCAATTTTATTCATCTAATTGATCTCTCTCAAGTTCTATTTTCAAGTTCTAAGTGTTCTTCATAAATTCTATAAGTTCTAGTTTCATAAAATCAAGAATACTTCCAAGTTTGCTAGCTTACTTCCAATCTTGTAAAGTGATCATCCAACCTCAAGAAATTTTTCTTATTTACAGTAAGATATCTTTCTAATACAAGGTAATACTCATATTCAAACTATGATTCAATTTCTATAACTATAACAATCTTATTTCGAGTGGAAATCTTACTTGAACTTGTTTTCGTGTCATGATTCTGCTTCAAGAACTTTCAAGCCATCCAAGGATCCTTTGAAGCTAGATCTATTTTTCTCATTTCCAGTAGGTTTATCCACAAAACCTGAGGTAGTAATGATGTTCATAACATCATTCGATTCATATATATAAAACTACCTTATTCGAAGGTTTAAACTTGAAATCACTATAACATAGTTTAGTTAATTCTGAACTTGTTCGCAAACAAAAGTTAATCCTTCTAACTTGACTTTTAAAATCAACTAAACACATTTTCTATATCTATATGATATGCTAACTTAATAATTTAAAACCTGGAAACACGAAAAACACCGTAAAATCGGATATACGCCGTCGTAGTAACACCGCGGGCTGTTTTGGGTTAGTTAATTAAAAACTATGATAAACTTTGATTTAAAAGTTGTTCTTCTGGGAAAATGATTTTCTTATGAACATGAAACTATATCCAAAAATCATGGTTAAACTCAAAGTGAAAGTATGTTTTTCAAAATGGTCATCAAGACGTCGTTCTTTCGACTGAAATGACTACCTCTTACAAAAATGACTTGTAACTTATATTTTTGACAATAAACCTATACTTTTTCTGTTTAGATTCATAAAATAGAGTTCAATATGAAACCATAGCAATTTGATTCACTCAAAACGGATTTAAAACGAAGAAGTTATGGGTAAAACAAGATTGGATATTTTTTTGAATGTTGTAGCTACGGGAAATATTGTAAAAATTCTATACAAATCATATCCTAGCTAACTTATATTGTATTATACATGTATTCTAGTATATTATGTAATCTTGGGATACCATAGACACGTATGCAAATATTTTGACATATCATATCGACCCATGTATATATATTATTTGGAACAACCATAGACATTCTATATGCAGTAATATTGGAGTTAGCTATACAGGGTTGAGGTTGATTCCAAAAATATATATACTTTGAGTTGTGATCTAGCCTGAGACGTGTATACACTGGGTCGTGGATTGATTCAAGATAATATATATCAATTTATTTCTGTACATCTAATTGTGGACAACTAGTTGTAGGTTACTAACGAGGACAGCTGACTTAATAAACTTAAAACATTAAAACGTATTAAAAATGTTGTAAATATATTTTGAACATACTTTGATATATATATATATATATACATATTTGTTATAGGTTCGTGAATCGACCAGTGACCAAGTCTTACTTCCCGACGAAGTAAAAATCTGTGAAAGTGAGTTATAGTCCCACTTTTAAAATCTAATATTTTGGGATGAGAATACATGCAGTTTTATAAATGTTTTATGAAATAGACACAAGTAAATGAAACTACATTATATAGGTGAATGATCGAAGCTGAATATGCCCCTTTAGCTTGGTAACCTAAGAATTAGTAAACCGATCTACTAATTGACGCGAATCCTAAAGATATATCTATTGGGCCTAACGAACCCCATCCAAAGTACCGGATGCTTTAGTACTTCGAATTCGTTTTTATCATGTCCAAAGGATTTTCCGGAATGATAGGGGATATTCTTATATGCATCTTGTTAATGTCGGTTACCAGGTGTTCACCATATGAATGAATTTTATCTCTATGTATGGGATGTATATTGAAATATGAAATCTCGTGGTCTATTATTATGATTTGATAATATATAAGTTAAACCTATAACTCACCAACATTTTTGTTGACGTTTTAAGCATGTTTATTCTCAGGTGATTATTAAGAGCTTCCGCTGTTGCATACTAAAATAAGGACAGGATTTGGAGTCCATGCTTGTATGATATTATGTAAAAACTGCATTCAAGAAACTTATTTTTGATGTAATATATTCTTATTGTAAACCATTATGTAATGGTCGTGTGTAAACGGTATATTTTAGATTATCATTATTTGATAATCTACGTAATGCTTTTTAAACCTTTATCGATAAAATAAAAGTTATGGTTGTTTTAAAAATGAATGCAGTCTCTGAAAAATGTCTCATATAGAGGTCAAAACCTCGCGACAAAATCAATTAATATGAAACGTTTATAATCAATATGAACGGGACATTTCATAATAGTCACAACTTTGAACCCTTGAGTATAATTCATTTGACACAAATTTTCTATTGTATACTTTATTGAAAAATGTTGTGCGAGTTTTATTTAGTGATTATTATATTAAATTCAAAAGTTACATTTTAGCCTCTAAATTTATCATTCATATCCTTAAATAATTACAACTTTTATCCCTAAATAGTTACAACTTTGACCCCTTAAGTATAGTGTATTTTACACAAATTTTCCAGTTGTCCCTACACGACATTTTTGAAAGATTTTATAAATGAAACTATCAGAATTGAAGTGCCTATTAGTATAAATATAAATATTCCATCATACTAAAACTCGTGAGATTTAGGTAAAAGGTAGAAGATTTTTTTTTTGTTCGAGCTACTCAAAAGGACGAGTAATCTGACATCTTACTCTGATTTACGCAGTTCAGCAGGATTACTTGCTGACTGTTGTAACGACCCCAAAACCATTTACCAAAAACGAAGCATTTTTTTATAACTTTCAGGTAAACTTCCAGGTGAACTTTCAGGTGGACTTTCAGGTGACGCTAAACTTTCAGGTGACACTAAACTTTCAGGTGAACTTTCAGGCGACATTAAACTTTTAGGTGAAACTTTCAGGTGACACCTTTCTCATTAAAACTTCCAGGTGAAACTTTCAGGTGACACCTTTCACATTAAAACTTCCAGGTGAAACTTTTGATCTATTTGAGTTTACAAAAAGGTTTTAACAACTCATACAACCAAACGGTGTAATTTCGACCCAAATATACATTTAGACGAGTTAGGACTCTACAACCCAACCCGATACCAAGAGCATAATCCTGGGGGCTACCAAATCCCCAAACCGTGTCCAAATATCCGAAAGCTACCCCATCGAGCCTAAGTGCTCCTACGCTTCTAGTCTAACAACTAGCTAGCTTCACAATCACAATACCTGTAAAAAGGTAAACAACGAGAGGGGTAAGCTAACGCTTAGTGAATGCAATAATTATACATATACATATATAATCTACTTACTTGCAATCACTTACACAATACCGCATACAAGCTAGCAATTCAACAACCATGCAAACATCATGCATAAACTAATATTCGCAATTCATAATAAGCTAGCAGGACCAATAGCATATAGTTCACAATTTAATATGCTAATAACATTCACACAACCATGGTTAACCAATCGTACAAGGGAGCGGTACTCGCGAAAGGCTGTCGGAGTTCATAACATCCATTAGTGTAGTTAATCACCGCGTAATCACTAATTCCCCGGGTGATGTCTTAAACACCGCGACTAACTCACCCCCATGACAATGTGGTGTCTTAATCACCGCGACTAACCCACATGTCAATCAAACCCATGAGTGGTGTCTTGAACACCGCGACAAATCCCACTCCCATGACAATGTGGTGTCTTAAACACCGCGACTATCCCACATGTCAATCAAACCAATGAGTGGTGTCTTGAACACCGCGACAATCCCACTCGTTACGTAGAATGTGGTGTCTTAAACACCGCGACTATCCCACATTTCACGCTACATAAATAAATACATTATATACGTACATGCATAATTATTCCACTCACCTTGGAATGCCCGCACAAGTCATGTACAACATGATCTTCGTCCTTAAATTCGAGCAAGTATCCACCTATATCACACATAGGTACAATATACACATAAATAGCCATTCTCTAAAAGAGAACTTGACACAAACATCCCTTAGCCGAGGGATTACACCTTGCTCGCCAGAACCCGCCCATTTAACACCTAATGGACACAAACCAATTACCACTTCAGGTTGTAATTCAAACCAACACAACAAAGTATAATTTAACTCAAATCATACTTTACCCCAATTAGACCAAACCTAGGTCTTAACACTAAATTACTACTTAGGTAGTAATCATTTCAAACGCCAATTACACCAAAATCCCAACACGTGCAATATTGACCCATATTGCTTTTGACTACGTTTGACTTATGTTAAAAATATCATTTTAACACAAAATCACTTCCCACGTTTACTTTTATTCAAAAACGCCATTTAACACTTAACAAAAGTGTTAAACACCCATTTAATTCAAAATTAGTGTCATTACCAAATTCGACCCAAGTCAATTTACCCATTTTGACAAAAGTCACAAAACGCCCAAAATCACTAACGACTAGTGATTATATTTCCAAAACACCAAACCAAGTCAACATCCAATTTTGACCAAAATCAAACTCTTTAACACACCCAAATCACCACCATACCACCAATTGATTAACAACACTATCAAAGGTTGGCTTTAGATCATAAACATAGACATCCACAAAAACTTCACCTCTTTGAGGCATTTCATCAAACACCTTGTGTGCATGACTTCAAACTTGTTCTTATGAACACCAAAATCACCAATACTCCTCCAATCTAGTGACTATCACTTAAATCAAAGACAAATACACCCAAATTCGTCATTAAGCTGTAATCCCACCATATTAGGGTTAATAGCCACAAGCTTGCACCAAAACCCCCAAATTTCATAGGAAATGGGTTCTATAACTCATCATCAACTCAAACCCTAACCCAAACAAGAATCAAACAATTAAAATCGAAGCTAGAACGTACCATCACCATCAAAACGTAGCTAGAAGGGAGATGAACAACATTGACTCTTGCACCTTGAAGAGATTCCAACGCCTTCTCCAATCCAAGCTTTATCTCTCTAAAAAATGGAGCTTTCTCACTCTAGAAAGATGAGAGGATTGTGTGGATGTGAAAATGAGGATAAGATAAGGTTTTGGCCATATTTATAGCCACAAAATCGGTCCCAACACGAAATAACCAAAATGCCCCTTTTAAAATATTAAAATCACGAACGGGTCTTACAACTCTCCCCCACTTAAACTGGATCACGTCCCCGTGATCTCCGTCACTTAACCAACTAGACCCACTGTAACACCCCGTCAAAAACCATTAACGATGATGTTAACTCTGGTCCCAGTGCTTGGCTTGACTTCTATATAACAGCAAAGTTTTACAGCGGAAGCAAAAAGTACCCGAGAATAAACATGCTTAAAAAGTCAACACGAGGTTGAGTGAGTTCATAGGTTTGTCATAATTAATGATTTTGATGATAGTAATAGATCACAAGATTTCAGTTTCCATAAATATCCTTACACCGCAGTGTAATAAAAAGATTTTACAACCATGGGCACTTGGTAACAGCCTTAACGATAATAATATAATAATGAATACCCCTGATGTCTATAGAGCACCGAATCAAGTGCGATAAATACCCTCGAAGTACTAAACATCCGTTGACTGCTAGCGCGACTAGCCCGGATGGGGTTGTCAAACCCGATAGATCTATCAATAGGATTCGCGCCTACGGTACAGAGACCAATAGATTAAGTTACCAAGGAAAGGGAATATTTGTGATTCTAACCCACGTAGAATTAAGTTTAGTACTTGTATCTATTTTGTAAAACAGATATAAAACATTGCATGTATTCTCAGCCTAAAAATATATATAAAAGGGGAGCTATGAAAACTCACGATACGGAAGTTTGTAGTAAATATGCATATGACGGCATTGAACAAGTGCAGAGTTGTCCTCGGATTTACGAACCTATATCAAGTATATATATATTAACACATATACTTGTAATCGAATAAGTTTATATGTATATAAATTTATTAGTTATGCCATTTTTATATTAATAACATATAAGTTTCTTATATTCATTTTATATATTCTAAATAGTTAAGAATATAAATTTTATTATGTTATGTGTAAATATATTTATATATATATATATATATATATGTATATATACCATTTGTTTGTTAAAATAGTAATTGTAATAATACTAAAATAATATTAGTAATGATAAAAATAATAATAATGATAATATTAATATCAATAATAATGATAATAATATTAATGATTCTATTAATGATAATAATAATAATGATAGTTTTTATAAAATCTAATAGACATAGTAATAATAGTAATACTTATGTTTAATTATAATAATAATTTATTTATTAATAATGATAATAGTAATGATATTAACAGTAATACTTGTAATAATAATAATAATGATTAATACCATTAGTAACAATAATAATAAAATGATAATTTTAATAAAAAATAATACTTTTAATAATAGTAGTTTTTAATAAAAATGGTAGGTTTAATAATAATGATAATGAAAATAATATTTTTGATAATCATACTTAATACTTAATAATAATAATATTACCACTTAATGTTATTACTAATAAGGATAATAATATTAGTAATAATGATAATAATAATAAAAATCTTACTTGTAAATATAATTATAATAAATGATAACTAATACTTTTTCAATAATAATAATTATAATACTTTGTAATAATAATAGTAATAATAATAATAATAATAATAATTATAATAATAATAATTATAATTATAATAATAATAATTACAATAATAATTATTATTATTATAATAATAATAATTATAATAATAATAATAATAATAATAATAATAATAATAATAATAATAATAATAATAATAATAATAATAATAATAATAATAATAATAATAATAATAATAATAATAATAATAATATTGGTAACGAAAAACTACCTCAAAAGCTTTCTTAAAAAAAATGCCCAAGACGGGGCTCGAACCCGAGACCTCTTGCTAACCCGACAAACACCCAAACCATCCTTCTGTCCTCGTTTTTCTGATTATAATTACAACTTAATTATATTAAACCCGCCTTTGCTGTTTCTTCTTCTTCATGTGTAAATCGACAGAGACAAAATCATTCATAACATCAAGAAATTGAAATGGGTTTTAGGATTTAACAGGAAAGATTAAATGGTGTGATTGAGACTTAACAGAAAACAACCAAAAAATTAAAAAAAAATGAAGAACAGCCTGTTGCTGCTGTCGCACGATTAAAAAAAATTTGATTTTTGAATTCCAGGTGTTTTTAGCTTATGATTATAACATGAATTATGCCGTAAATCATTCACTGAATCTTCGTAACTCGTTAATTGGTCCAGAAACAACAACACAGACTCAAATTTTATGAAGAACACGATGGTTGACTTTTTAGTTTTTAAACTTTGACTTCCAAATTCGAGATCAACCGATAAAATTAAGGATTGAATACTTGCAGATAGTTTGAACAAGGGATTCCTAACATAACTGCATTAATGGATTTTGAAAAATGATTCAGATTCGAGGTTTTGAATAATGAAACAATAGCAGAGGTAGCTACGTGTTCAAAAAAAATGGCTGTAATCGTTTGATAATGATGATGGATAGTTAAATGATTTATTCACTACACTGAGTAATTCGATTACTTTATAAGAATTGGAAATCGATAAGACAAATCTATAACCAGTAGAACAAATAAATAATAAAAAAATAATCAAATGGTAATAAAAAAAATTAAAGCTGGATCACTATGAAAATAAAAATATTAAAGGTAGATCACATTTTTAATATAAAAAAATAAAGGCAGCTATTATTAATACCTAATTTAGGTATATGTCTATTCTTTTAATTTATTTAATATTACTAATTAATAATTATATTAATAATAATTATTATTATTATATTAATAATAATAATAATAATAATAATAATAATGTTATTAATGATAAATAATAATAATATTAATTTTGATAATAATAATATTTTAATCATAACTAAAATATTGATAACGATAATTGTAAATGATAATAATTAATTATAATTTTGTTAAATATTATATTAATAATAATAATAATAATAATATTAATATAATAAGTTAATACTGATGCATTATTATTTACAAATAATTGTTCGTGAATCGTCGGAATTGGTTGAAAGGTAATTGAATTCATGAAAACAGTTTAAAAATTTGATACGCAGGATAACATACTATGCTTAATGTGTCGAATTCATATAAAGATTAGGTTTAATTTTAGTCGGAAATTTTCGGGTTGTCATAGTACCTACGAGTTAAAAGAAATTTCGTCCCGAAATGTAGTTGTTGCCATCAGTTGGCGTTGTTTGTAAACAGGTGTGGATATTTTCATTTTTATTTGGTTTCCACGTTCCCAGGTATACTCGGGGCCTTACGTGAATTCCAACGAATATAATATTGTTTTGTTTCTAGCGTTTAAATCTTACGATCCATAAATACTACGAAGTGCATTTTATTATTAATGCGGAGGTCATCTAAATGATTTAACAAGAGTGTCATTGATTAGGTTTTCTCAGAAAGAGATGGTGACGTTTTACAAGCAGTTCAATACACATGAAATGTGTTATGAATAATATTGAGCTTATTTAAACCTTGAGCGTTTATGCCGCAATATTAGGGCAGATAAAATAGAGAGGAGTTCATAAAAATCAAAGTCGTGAAATTTGATAGAGATCATCATTGTTGACAACAAGAATATTTTAATTATGAATATGAGTTGAAAAATAGAGTTTTATCAACATTGGGTAATATGGATGAAGTGATTCGATTACAGGAAGAGTATAAACGAAGCTATCGTAAAAGATTGAAATGAGGAAATTAAATGTTCGTCTTAACTTTTGACATAGCTAAAGTTGATTTCTGGAATTCAAGGGATTTAAAGAAATCTTCGAAATCTTTATAAGATTTGATTCTCCGGTAATTAAGGAAATTGAGATTTTCTTTGATTAAATGCGGTAAATTACCTCGATTGACGTGTCTGGAATTTAGCTATAAATTAGTTTCTTCCGTTTCATTATCTTCACCACTTCTATACTTTCTTCCTCAATTCATACTTCCAAAAGATTCGTCAATATGCTTCATCCAGTTCTAATTCTTTTATATCTATCGTGCTTCTTTTTCATCTATCGCTGAAAGTGTCAGTTTACTTCTACTATGCTCTTGGATTTATAGTGTTTTTAGTTCTCCCGTGTATTTATATTGCTATACGCATTGATATACACGGTTTATAATTTCGGTGTTGTTATCGGGTTTTATATTTTCCTTTATTTTTCGGAGTTCCATGATTTTATTTCCTCTTCTCAACTTTAAGTAAAGCGAGTAATGGTTCAGAATTTGTAGATATGAATTTTGGAATGAACATAGCTAATGTTCTAAGGAAGAAATGGTAATAACACAATCTGACTTGTTAAATTACCAGAAAATCACAGAAAAGACCGAATCATCAAGAAAAGTATTTTCTTGATATGTTTAGAGATTAAGTAGAATGTAAGAGTCGTGTAACATGGCAAATGATGATTATAAAGTCTATGAATCATCATCTTCCATTAAAAATTTAGCATGACTTACTGTAATATAATCATGTTGGCCTGACGTCATTATATTATACTAACTCATGCTTCAATTCCCAACACTTCTCCAGAAATCTTTCATAATTTGAACTCGAATTATACAAAATATAAAAACTTAAACAGTTTCCTTTATGATGTAATAAAGATATCACAAAGAGATAATTAATTGCGGACAAGAATCGTTATGAAGATATCTTCAGAAATATCGAGGATATTTATAACGAAGGATACGATGATATATTCGAATTTTCTAAGATCAAATGATAATGAGGAAAATTCTTCTGTAAGGATTTAAGATAAGTAAGGAGCAGGGTAATTGCTAATGATTTCAGCAGATACTGAATCATCTAGATTCTTTGGGTATAGGTTTAATCCTTATAGTTTATCCACAGCTTCCTTCATGGTTTGCTCAATCCGTTTCTCAATACCAGATTTTCTTTTGAGCTTTTTCAATACACAATTCTTTATTATCAAGCTTCTAGTCATTAAGACCATCTACAGCTTTTGCTGCTTCATCAGCATTATTAGGGTTAACGAATCTGAATCGTTGGTTATAGTTCTAAGGTGTTTTCAAGGATTTTCAATTTGATCGTTGAACGCATGATGTAACCTGTCAACGGATCTAACGGTTGATGAAGAAATGTTGTAAATTTCAAAAGTAATGAATGATAATTTCGGTGGTTTGATGTGATAATTCAACACAGAATACGAATGAATATAATTCATGAGAATCAGAATTGAAGAATGTACAATGTAATATATTAATGTGAGATATAAATATTTCTAGGGTATTACCTACCCGTTAAAATATTTTCACAATTAACAGTTTGTACAAAAGAGTTTTAATTACAGTCCAGATTTAATGAGTTAATATAATTTTAAACTCATTTGATTTGCGGTTGAAACGAAAATAGTCTTCAAAACTTGAGATTACATAATCGTCGCGGAATATTTATTTAATGAAGTTATGAATCAATACTTCATCGTTCATTGATATACCTCGGTATATGATGTTGGTGCTCGTGGAATTCTTGTGAAATTCGTAAGGCACTAATGATGTTTTCTAGAAAGTTTCGAGTACATCGAAAATAGAAGTGTAAAATCAAACATGTATTTGAATAATACACTTGGTATATTATGAAATGGAGGTTTATGTATGTATGGATGTATGTATGTAGGTTTATGTTTTGTAGCTATGTTTGGTTAGGTGTGTTTCTGGGGTTGTTGGTATGTGGTCATTTTTGTTTCTTTTTATTCTCTTTTCTTTTTCTTTTTCTTTATTCTTTTTCCTTTCCTTTTTTCTTTTTTCTTTTAGTGTGGCATTTCTCTATTTGTCTTGAGCCCGCCACAGCTGTATTAGGTACTCTCATTTATTTATATTTAGTTTTTTTTTTTTTTTGCGTTTGTTATATATGCGGGCTTGTTACGTTGGTTTCTGTATGTATGTTTGTATGCATTTGTGGGTCTATTATTATATGGTTGTATGTATGCTCGTGGGTACGTTTCAGGTTTTCATGTTTTTTGTTTGGTTACGTACGTTTTCTTGTATGTTTGTATGTATGCTTGTATGTATGTATGTATGTATGTATGTATGTTTGTATGTATGTATGTATGTATGTATGTATGTATGTATGTTTGTATGTATGTTTGCTGGTCTGTGTTTCTAGGTTTGTATGTCTTATTCTGTTTAGGGTTGCTTGTTTGCGGTCATATATGTTTTTGGTTTTTCAGTTTTAGCATCTCTCGTTTTGTCCGGAGCTTCGCCCTACTGTCTAAGGTACGTCTTCTTTTTCCCTTATATATATATATATATATATATATATATATATATATATATATATATATATATATATATATATATATATATATATATATATATATTTATATATATATATATATATATATATATATATATATATATATATATATATATATATATATACTCTTACTATTAGTTTTTTTTTCCTCTCATACACGGTTCTATTAAGCGAGGCTTAGCAAGCGTCAATTGATTGGCGATTTGGCTACCGCTTAGAGCCTAAATTGAACTCCAGGCACGATGTAAAACCCATGAAAATTTGATTCTACCATTTTCATGGCGTCTCTGTTTATTTTATTTTATTTTATTTTTTATTTTCTTATTTATTATTACTATTTTTTATATATTTATCTATTTATTTCATGCTTTTTTTTCTATTTATTTAATTTATTTTTTAGTTTTTTTTCTCATTTTTTTATGGCCGGAGGTCCCCTCGAAAGCAATCTCTTTACCCGTCGAATAGAGAGAGGGAGGACTTTCTCTGCTCTTGTGAGTGTTTAACTCGGGGTGGAGAAATGATTTCTCTTTATTCTAGGATAGAGGAAGGATTGTCTACATCCCACCTCCCACATACCCTATTCATATGGGATTGGGTATTGTTGTTGTTGTTGTTGTGGAGTTTATTGAGCTGAAACAGTGATTAACGATTGTTAAGTCATTAACGAAGGATGTACATCATAGCATATTAGTGATATGAATTAATCAAGTAGTACATACTAGTTAAGATTCACACGTAATAGCTTTATTACGAAAAGATTTATTATTGTTCCAAACTATATATATATATATATATATATATATATATATATATATATATATAAAGTATACATATATAATCTTCAGGAAGAATGAGTCAATACATCTTAACTCATTATTACTAATATTCCTTGATATCTATGGGCGTATGATGTTGATGTTTGAGGTACTGAGTGTGATGTGGGATGCGGATGTTATTGTTGGTGAAGCTGGTGCTGTTGGTGGTGATGCTGATGGTACTGGTGATGTCGGTGCTGGTTATGCTGCTGGTGCTGCTGATGCTCTTAGATTTTGCACCATATTCTCCAGAGCCACTATTCGAGCTCGAAGTTCGTTGACTTCTTCTATTATACTGGGATGATTGGCGGTTCGAACAAGGGGACGAATAAGATCTAGAATTCTAGATATTATATAATCGTGGCGAGCTGTTCTGGAAATGAGGGTGAAAATGGTGTTTCGGAACGGTACGTCGGTAAGTGCTTCAGGTTCTTCGCCAATAGGGCAATGTGTTAGGTGAAAAGGATCACCTTCTTCACTTCTCCATTGATTGAGTCGACTACGAACCCACCTCCAATTCATCCAAAATAGATGATGGCTAATTGGTTTGTTCGTTCAGGTTACTCTACCATTGGAGCTCGAGGAATCAAGTGAGAATTCCATATTATGTGATTCGAATTAGGGTTTGATATGAAATGAGTGTTGAATACTGATTGATATATTTGTCTCCTCGAATACATATATATAGCAAAAAGATTTCCGCAATTTACGGAGGAAATTTAGGAAAAGTGTCAAACAAAGTCTATTGGTATAGATAAGATATGATTTGTCTATACTCCAATTATGCAATAATTGTAGTATGACGTGTGTGACGCCCCGTACTAAATCATCATGTACGGACCATCATCAACAGGATCATTACAAGGTTAAGTACTATATGCGTTTTCAAAACAGAGTTTGCATTCATTAATAAAAGTGACGTCATAACAAATGTCAAATGTTTTACAATCCAAAAGTATGCTTCACTAAGTAGAAGCATTAAATAAGTGTACATGACCACAAAGGTCGTTACATAACATAGTTTCAAAAGTAAATAAGTTTGAATGCAAGATAAGTAGTCATGCGATAACAACTCTAGGCAGCGGGTTCTACAGCACGACTAGTAAGATAGCGGAAGCGACTTCAAGCACCTGAGAAATACACGCTTAAAAAGGTCAACACAAAGGTTGGTGAG
Source organism: Rutidosis leptorrhynchoides (assembly GCF_046630445.1). NCBI lineage: Eukaryota > Viridiplantae > Streptophyta > Magnoliopsida > Asterales > Asteraceae > Rutidosis > Rutidosis leptorrhynchoides. The sequence continues at coordinate 57,720,625 of NC_092342.1, forward strand.
CTATAGTTTAAGTATAACATTAATGTAAGTAGGCCAAGAGATTTCAGTGCTACAACGAGCGTTCAAAAGTATGTAAAAGTATATGCTTAACCGTGGGCACCCGGTAACTAACTTAACGTTTAATGTACCCCCTTAAAGTGCACTTGGCAAGTGCGTATAACCTCGAAGTATTAAACACTCGTTAAATGCTAGCGCGACTAGCCCGAGTGGGGATGTCAAACCCTATGGATCCATATCTAAGATTCGCGTTCACGGTTCAAAAACCGATGATTAAACGTTACCGAGCTAAAGGGAATGTTTATGCCGTTGTATAACCCACACATATATAAGTTTAAGTACTCGTGCCTAGTATGTAAAACATAAAATCCGCATGTATTCTCAGTTCCCAAAATAAGTTAAAGTAAAAAAGGGAATGCTATAACTCACAATGATATGTGGCGGTAAAGTAGTAGTCGGGAAAGGTGTGCAAGTAAATGGTCCGAAGTCCTCAACCTAAGTCAAATAGTACTAAGTCAGTAAATCATCTTAATAGGTTTTAAAAGTATGTGTTTAAGGTCTTAAGGGTCATCATCAATCATCATTAAACAAAAGGCGTAAAGTAAGTTTCGTTTATGAAAGTAGTTTTCAACAAAGTCTGACTTCGGTCAGTCACCACGGCCTCTACCCTTACTGAATTAAGGTGAGACCAGTGGCCATGGCTCCGTCTATGATTCCCTTAAGTGTGGTAAAATTTACAGAAGCAAACTCGTCTTGGTTTGATCGTGGCGACGGTCTAAGTGCGAGTAGGTCAGAAATTTTCTGCACAACGTTAAAGGACATAGTGACGAACGGAGGGCCATAAATCCTAAACCGTAACTCGGATGAAGACGAATCCTAAATGAAAAATTATCTAATCGAAAAGTTCTATCCAAAAATCAAGATGGGATCAGCCCAGACCTATTGGTCTGGTCCAGAAACAGTAGGTCAGAAACTTTGGGACAGAAAGCAGAAAGTTTGGAGGGTTCCGGTGGTCTTGGTGCTTGATGTTCATCATGGCTCTCATCCTTGGTGCATATAGCTTCAAGTGTACAACTCATGGATGTGTTTACATCATATTAACCAAGTCTTGGCCATCATAACCCTAGTGCAAGTCTAAGACATTAATTTGATGAACCAAAGTTACATCAAGTCCTAGATCTACACACACATGAACTATGAAAGTAATACTAACTAAGTTTTGACACTAGCAACACAAGTGTGAGTCTAAGACATGTAGATCAACTCACTTAAGAGTTGTATGATGTTTGATGAACCAAAGTTTCATCAAGGTCTTAGATCTAACACATACATCAACTTTAAACTAGTCATAAGCTACAAACTTGAAAATAAACTTAAGTACACAAGATCTTAGGTTGTAGAACTTAGTTCTTAGTAGATCTTGAAGATCTTAGTTTCAAATGTATAGATCTAGTACTTAAGTTAAATCAACACAAGTATGTGAAGTTGTAACTAGCAAGTTACACTTCTATGTCTTGAACTTACAAAGTTTCAAGAATAATAATCAAGTCTTTAACTAGTAAATACTTGAACATGAACATAAATCACAAATTTAACTAAGTAAAAGTGAAATAAATAACTAGATCTACAAGTTTTATGTTTACATTTGTTTCATACTTGAGAAGATCAAACCAAAGTGTAGATCTTAATAGTTCAAGTCAACAATATAAACAATAAGAAAGTTTTGAAACTTATGAATTTGAAAACATGAAATTAAAGTGAACATAAATAAAGTAAGTAACTAGATCTTTAAGTATTTGTTCATGTTTGTATCATGCTTGAGAAGATTCAACTAAGTTTTGAATCTTAAGAGTTCAAGTCTACAAATCATGAAAACAAAGAAAGATCTTAAGGTTTATGAACTTGAAACATGAAATTACATAATTATGGAACTACAAACTAGTGAGTTTGAGTTCTTGTTCTTGGTTCTTCAAAATCAAAAGAAGAAATCAAGAATTAAGAAGATTCAAGTTAAGAAACTTGATCTTTACAACAAACAAGTAACAGCTTCAAACAATCAAGTAATTAAAACAAGAAAAGATGATGATGATGGTTAGGCCTACGGTTTTTGTGAAGAAAAAGAAGAGAAGCCAAAGCTTGGTACTTACAAATTTGAGAGAGAATGAGAGAAAAATGAAAGTGTAAAGTGAGATGTGTGTGTAAAATGAAAGAATGCAAGTACTAAGTAACCAAGTGAAATGAAAATGAATTCCCTTGTGCAAGCCAAGGGTGGACGGTTTGTTTCAGTAAAATGGGAAGTCAAAAGGCTTGCTTTCTTGTGTTGGTTAATGGTGTAAGCTAAATTGAGTAATGAAGTTAAAAGACTCATGCATGCTTGAGACAACTTTGTCTTTTCATTAGTTTAATTAACCTTGATTAATCTTAACATAAAACTAGCTTAACAAGTGGGCTTGCAAGTCCATAAAAGTGTAGGGTGGGCTTACTTAGCCCAAGTCTAATAATTAAAGGCCCAAGTTTAATTAAAGATGCAATTTAAATAATTAAAGCCCAAGTAATTAATCACTAACCTTGATTAATTAAAATGATTAATAATAAATAATCATGAATGTAAATAATATTCTAAAAATATTATTCGCGAAGTTTCGTGTGTCGCAGAGACGTTTCGGGCTCTTAAAAGTCAAGTACGGGCAATCATGGCAACATGTAAATGTAATTATATACATTCGTTTAATCACACGTATTAATAATAATAATTATTAATAAATAACGTTGAAAAAACCAGGGTCGTTACATTACCCACATGTTAAAGAAAATTTCGTCCCGAAATTTTAAGCTGAATCTGAAGGTGATGGAGGAGGTGGGAAAAGGTGAGGATACTTCTGTCTCATGCGGTCCTCTCATTCCCAAGTAAACTCAGGTCCTCCTTTGGAATTCCATCGAACTCGGACGATCGGAATCCTATTGTGTTTCAACTCCTTGACTTCTTTTTCCATGATTTCAACAGGCTCTTCCACAAAGTGGAGTTTATCATCAATAGTAAGTTCCTCCAATGGTATAATAAGTTCAGGTGGCGCAAGACACTTCTTCAAGTTTGACACGTGGAAGGTAGGATGAACTGAACTCAATTGTTCTGGAAGATCAAGACGATAAGCAACGGGTCCAACACGCTCCAAAATTTCAAATGGACCAATGTACCGCGGGTTTAACTTTCCGCGCTTTCCAAAACGGATCACACCCTTCCAAGGTGCAACCTTCAACATAACACGATCACCGATGTTGAATTCGAAGTCTTTACGTTTACTATCAGCGTAACTCTTTTGGCGATCACGAGCTACCTTGAGTCTGTTTTGAATCTGAGCAATCTTTTCTGAGGTTTCGTGGACTATCTCGGGCCTGGTGAGTTGCACTTCACCTAGCTCGGCCCAACAAAGAGGAGAACGGCACTTGCGGCCATACAACGCTTCAAAAGGTGCAGCTTTAATGCTCGAGTGATAACTGTTGTTGTATGAGAATTCGGCGAGTGGCAAATGCCTTTCCCAGGCCTTTCCAAAATCAATAACACATGCACGTAGCATGTCCTCCAAGGTTTGAATTGTTCGTTCAGTTTGCCCGTTAGTCTGAGGGTGATAAGCAGTGCTCTTGTCGAGACGAGTTCCCATGGCTTCTTGTAAAGAACGCCAAAACCTAGAAACAAATCGGGGATCGCGATCGGAGATGATCGATAAGGGTATACCGTGTCGTGATACAACTTCCTTAATGTAGAGTTGAGCAAGCCTCTCCATTGTATCGGTTTCTTTCATTGCTAAGAAATGTGCAGTCTTGGTAAGACGGTCAACAATAACCCAAATGGTATCGTATCCGCCCACTGTCTTTGGTAGCTTGGTGATAAAGTCCATAGTTATCATCTCCCACTTCTATTGTGGGATTTCCGGCTGTTGAAGTAACCCAGAAGGTTTTTGATGCTCGGCCTTAACTTTCGAGCAAGTCAAACACTTACTAACATAAGCTGCAACGTCTTTCTTGAGATTGGGCCACCAATACTGTTCTTTAATATCGTGGTACATCTTGCCCGCTCCGGGATGAATCGAATATCTAGACTTGTGAGCTTCATCCAATATGAGGCTCCGTAAGTCTCCATAGCGTGGTACCCAAATTCTTCCGGCATAACATCGGAGTCCGGATTTCCTAACCTCGAATTTAGAGACGAGGATGTTCAAGTATTCATATCGTAAGTGCTTCTCTATGAGAGCCTGTTCTTGGGCTGCTCGGATTTGGTTCTGGAGATTGGAATGAATCGTGATGTTCAATGCTCGAACACGAAGAGGTGCCGATCTCTCCTTTCGGCTTAATGCGTCAGCAACAACGTTGGCTTTACCCGGATGGTAGCGAAGTTCACACTTGTAATCATTTAGCGTCTCAATCCACCTTCGTTGTCTCATATTCAAATGTTTCTGATTGAATATATGCTGGAGACTCTTGTGATCGGTGAAGATAGTGCATTTAGTTTCGTAAAGATAGTGCCTCCACAATTTGAGCGCGAAGACAACGGCTCCAAGTTCAAGATCGTGCGTAGTATAGTTCCGTTCGTGGATCTTAAGTTGACGCGAAGCATAAGCGATGACCTTCGTGCGTTGCATAAGTACACAACCATAACCAGTTTTCGAGGCGTCGCAGTAAACAACAAAATCGTCGTTACCCTCAGGAAGTGATAAGATAGGCGCGGTGGTTAACTTCTGTTTCAAAAATTGAAATGCTTTCTCTTGTTCGTCTCCCCAAACAAATTTCTTTCCTTTGTGAGTGAGTGCGGTTAACGGACGTGAAATCAGAGAGAAACCTTCGATAAACCTTCGGTAATAACCGGCAAGGCCCAAAAATTGGCGAATATGAGTCGGAGTAGTGGAGGTCTCCCACTTGCTGATAGCTTCGATCTTGGCGGGATCAACTTTGATGCCCTGGTCACTCACAACATGACCCAAAAACTGGACTTCCTTCAACCAAAATTTACACTTGGAGAATTTTGCGTAGAGTTGCTCTCATCTCAAGAGTTCAAGTACCAATCGGAGATGGTGTTCGTGTTCTTCTTCCCTCTTAGAGTAGATGAGGATATCATCTATGAAGACTATGACAAACTTGTCCAAGTATGGCTTGCAAACACGATTCATAAGGTCCATAAATACAGCAGGTGCATTGGTCAGACCGAATGGCATTACAAGAAACTCATAATGTCCATAGCGGGTTCTAAATGCAGTTTTCATCACGTCACTTTCCTTCACCCTCAACTGGTGATAGCCCGATCGCAAATCGATCTTTGAGTAAACACGCGATCCTTGCAGTTGGTCAAAAAGATCGTCAATTCGTGGGAGAGGATACCGATTCTTGATTGTTAATTTGTTGAGCTCACGGTAGTCGATGCACATACGGAAGGATCCATCCTTCTTCTTTACAAATAAAACAGGCGCGCCCCACGGCGAAGAACTCGGTTGAATAAACCCTCGATCAAGCAATTCTTGTAGTTGGCTTTGCAATTCTTGCATCTCGGAAGGTGCAAGTCTATAGGGTGCGCGAGCTACAGGTGCAGCTCCTGGCACTAAGTCAATCTGAAATTCTACTGCCCTCGGTGGCGGTAATCCAGGAAATTCTTCGGGAAAGACATCGAAGAACTCGTTCACAATACACACATCTTCCACTTTCTTCTCCTCGGTTCCTACGGTTTTCACATGAGCTAGGACAGCAAGGCGTCCCTTCTTCATTATCTTTTGCACTTTCACGCAACTAATGAGGTTCAGTTGCGAGGTACATCTCTCGCCATAAATGGTTAGTGGCTCACCGTCTCCTTGCGGTATGCGGAGTGCTTTGTCTCCACAAATAATCTCGGCTCTTATCTTAGTCAACCAGTCCATGCCAACAATAACATCAAAACTTCCCAGCTTAATGGGAATCAAGTCTATCTCAAAATCTAGGTCGGCTATGTTGATAATAGCCCCTCGGCCAATTTGGTCCACTTTTTCAAGTTTTCCGTTGGCTATCTCGACAATCATACCTTCCTTTAAAGGAACTAACGACCAGTCTAACTTATCACAAAAATGTCTACACACATAGCTCCTATCGGCACCAGTATCAAATAGGACAGAAGCTAAAAGATTGTTGATTTTGAATATACCTGTCACCAAGTTGGGGTTGTCGCGTGCGTCCCTTGCATTAACATTGAAGGCTCTAGCACGCGCTGGTCCGCCATCCTTACGCTTGTTAGGACACTCGTTTCTGAAGTGGCCCGTCTTTCCACACTCATAACATTTCCTAGGCCCATTGTTGTTGTGGTTTGGCTTCACGTTCAAAGTAGTAACCTTACAATCCTTACCAACATGCCCAGTCCGTTGGCATTTCTCACAGACAACATTGCAATACCCGGTGTGGTGCTTATAACACCTCTTGCATTGTGGTAAAGTTCCCTTGTAGTTCGGATTGGAGCTGTTGTTGTTGGGGTTGGTGTTGTTGTTGTTCTGCCTGAACCCTTCATGTCGCTTCGCCGGGTTTTGATCATAGTTCTTACCCCTGTTGTTGTTGTGGTTGTTGTCCCATTTCCTCTTCTCGCCACTACCAGTTTCAAACTTAGCCTTCTCCGGCTCGTCAAGGATGATTTGATTCAAGAGAGTATGTGCCATGCGCATTGCTTCGGGAACACTTGGTGGCTTGGATGAGGTAACATTGCCCTTGATGGACTTAGGAAGTCCCGAGAAGTATTTCTCCAAACGCTTAAATTCGGGGGTGACCATGGTCGGACACATAAGAGCCAACTCCAAAAACCTACGGTTGTAACTGTTAAGGTCGTTCCCTACGGCCTTTAACTGCATAAATTCGATTTCCATCTTCTGAATTTCGGTTCTCGGACAGTATTCCTCGATCATAGCACATTTAAATTCTTCCCAAGGCGTAGCATACGCCTCATCAATTCCTTGCGCTTGGGCCATGGTATTCCACCATGTAAGCGCGCCATCAGAAAGCGTGCAAGATGCAAATTTCGTTTTGTTAGCTTCCGAACAATTGCTAACCCTGAATACCGATTCCAACTTTTTGAACCATCTGGTGAGACCAACTGGTCCCTCGGTGCCGCTGAAGTTATGCGGTTTGCAGCTCTGGAATTCCTTGTAAGTACACCCATCTTGGACGAGTGAAACGATAGGCGGTGGTACAATTGGAGGGTTCCTTTCTGCTAGAGCAGCAGCAACACGTTCGTTAATCATGTCCTCAATCTGGGCGGCGGTAGGTGTGGTTCTTCCGTTAGCCATGGTATTCTAAACAAAAATTTTGACCCAAGTCAAAATCCAGCATGCAAGTAGTAATAATACAGTATATAGTGACCAACATGGAATCAAACATCACATGTTATTAAATAATGCATCTAGGTACAAATACCACAGAATCATCGTACAGCAATGTAAATAGAACATCGTGCAAGAATTAAATAACGCAAAGTTCCATTCATTAATAATAATAAGTTTCATACATCTGAATAAGTTCGTACAATACATATGAAATACATGAAACTATATCTAGATTACATCATGAAATCTAAATACAAGGTCCTACGGTGAAGGCGGGTGAACAGCTCCTCGAGCCAACTGCTCCTCGAGCTCAGTGACTCGAGCTCGGAGAGTCTCAACCTCCCTCATCAGTTCCTCGTTAGAGGGAGCTGGTGGGGCAGGCGGTGCAGGTGGGGCGGGTGGTGCCGGTGGTGCTGATGTAGATGGTCCGGCTCCGGATGTAGACGGTACGTCTCTAAATGTAAGTGGTCTGTATCTAAATCTAGGTGGTACGGTTCCAGGAATAGTCAATACGTAACGGGGAACCTTACGTATCTGTGGGTCGGCAGGGTATGGCACAACTCGTTTACGAGCAGTAACCCTACGTCGATGGCCAAAACCATCAGTAAAAGCACGACCTCCATTCACCCCTGGAATGACGGTGCCATCGGAACGGTACCGCTTCTTCGGCGGGGTGGAGGGTGCCTGAATAGGTCTATCAGCAGGATCCTCATCATCGCTGGAGTCGTCTGATGATGAAGAATCGGTGGATGATGAGTCATCCGAATCGTGTGGTGGTGACACTGGTGGCTGAGCTAGTAATCCAAAGCGTCCGAAGGCGGCCAACATCTGTCGGTGTCTGCCTGGCGGAATCACGACTAAACGTCCGTCGGGAGTGCGTCGGCAAGGCGTGCGCATGTGGTTACGAAAAGGCCCTTCCCCGAACTCTGCGGGGATCTCAATACCACCAATGCGGGGCTGTGACCCCGAGGGTCCGGGAGCAGAAACTGGGGCAGGTGCACTAGTACCATCTCCGGAAGTGGAAGCGCCGCGATCACTAGTGGGTGTCGGGGCCGGTGTATCGGCAGTAGCAGCAGCAGGTGTAGCAGTAGGTAGGGCAACGGGGTCTGAGTCTGTACTGCCCGAAATGCCAGCAGGTGGAACATCCGACATCTGAACAAGGAAAAATAAATTTTCCATGTCAGTATGTCATAAAGCAAGCAAATAATAGGCCAACAGTTTAAATCATGTATGACAATAAGTAGCATGGCAATATCAGTAATTCGTATGAAGGTAGCATGCAATCGAAAGCAAGTAGCATCATGCAGTAGTGAAATCATGTAATAGCATGTGGCATATAGCAGTAACAGTAAGCAGCAGCATGCAGTAAGTTCAGCAGAAACACGTAAACTAGCAAGTTGTAGATTAGTCCTATTAGTGAATCCTACTCGGGTCGGTCTTAGACTCACTAATGCAACCTAATTCCCTACAACCAACGCTCTGATACCAAATGTGACGCCCCGTACTAAATCATCATATACGGACCATCATCAACAGGATCATTACAAGGTTAAGTACTATATGCATTTTCAAAACAGAGTTTGCATTCATTAATAAAAGTGACGTCATAACAAACGTCAAATGTTTTACAATCCAAAAGTATGCTTCACTAAGTAGAAGCATTAAATAAGTGTACGTGACCACAAAGGTCGTTACATAACATAGTTTCAAAAGTAAATAAGTTTTAATGCAAGATAAGTAGTCATGCGATAACAACTCTAGGCAGCGGGTTCTACAGCACGACTAGTAAGATAGCGGAAGCGACTTCAAGCACCTGAGAAATACACGCTTAAAAAGGTCAACACAAAGGTTGGTGAGCTATAGTTTAAGTATAACATTAATGTAAGTAGGCCACGAGATTTCAGTGCTACAACGAGCGTTCAAAAGTATGTAAAAGTATATGCTTAACCGTGGGCACCCGGTAACTAACTTAACGTTTAATGTACCCCCTTAAAGTGCACTTGGAAAGTGCGTATAACCTCGAAGTATTAAACACTCGTTAAATGCTAGCGCGACTAGCCCGAGTGGGGATGTCAAACCCTATGGATCCATATCTAAGATTCGCGTTCAAGGTTCAAAAACCGATGATTAAACGTTACCGAGCTAAAGGGAATGTTTATGCCGTTGTATAACCCACACATATATAAGTTTAAGTACTCGTGCCTAGTATGTAAAACATAAAATCTGCATGTATTCTCAGTTCCCAAAATAAGTTAAAGTAAAAAGGGAATGCTATAACTCACAATGATATGTGGCGGTAAAGTAGTAGTCGGGAAAGGTGTGCAAGTAAATGGTCCGAAGTCCTCAACCTAAGTCAAATAGTACTAAGTCAGTAAATCGTCTTAATAGGTTTTAAAAGTATGTATTTAATGTCTTAAGGGTCATCATCAATCATCATTAAACAAAAGGCGTAAAGTAAGTTTCGTTTATGAAAGTAGTTTTCAACAAAGTCTGACTTCGGTCAGTCACCACGGCCTCTACCCTTACTGAATTAAGGTGATACCAGTGGCCATGGCTCCGTCTATGATTCCCTTAAGTGTGGTAAAATTTACAGAAGCAAACTCGTCTTGGTTTGACCGTGGCGACGGTCTAAGTGCGAGTAGGTCAGAAATTTTCTGCACAACGTTAAAGGACATAGTGACGAACGGAGGGCCATAAATCCTAAACCGTAACTCGGATGAAGACGAATCCTTAATGAAAAATTATCTACTCGAAAAGTTCTATCAAAAAATCAAGATGGGATCAGCCCAGACCTACTGGTATGGTCCAGAAACAGTAGGTCAGAAACTTTGGGACATAAAGCAGAAAGTTTGGAGGGTTCCGGTGGTCTTGGTGCTTGATGTTCATCATGGCTCTCATCCTTGGTGCATATAGCTTCAAGTGTACAACTCATGGATGTGTTTACATCATATTAACCAAGTCTTGGCCATCATAACCCTAGTGCAAGTCTAAGACATTAATTTGATGAACCAAAGTTACATCAAGTCCTAGATCTACACACACATGAACTATGAAAGTAATACTAACTAAGTTTTGACACTAGCAACACAAGTGTGAGTCTAAGACATGTAGATCAACTCACTTAAGAGTTGTATGATGTTTAATGAACCAAAGTTTCATCAAGGTCTTAGATCTAACACATACATCAACTTTAAACTAGTCATAAGCTACAAACTTGAAAATAAACTTAAGTACACAAGATCTTAGGTTGTAGAACTTAGTTCTTAGTAGATCTTGAAGATCTTAGTTTCAAATGTATAGATCTAGTACTTAAGTTAAATCAACACAAGTATGTGAAGTTGTAACTAGCAAGTTACACTTCTATGTCTTGAACTTACAAAGTTTCAAGAATAATAATCAAGTCTTTAACTAGTAAATACTTGACCATGAACATAAATCACAAATTTAACTAAGTAAAAGTGAAATAAATAACTAGATCTACAAGTTTTATGTTTACATTTGTTTCATACTTGAGAAGATCAAACCAAAGTGTAGATCTTAATAGTTCAAGTCAACAATATAAACAATAAGAAAGTTTTGAAACTTAAGAATTTGAAAACATGAAATTAAAGTGAACATAAATAAAGTAAGTAACTAGATCTTTAAGTATTTGTTCATGTTTGTATCATGCTTGAGAAGATTCAACTAAGTTTTGAATCTTAAGAGTTCAAGTCTACAAATCATGAAAACAAAGAAAGATCTTAAGGTTTATGAACTTGAAACATGAAATTACATAATTATGGAACTACAAACTAGTGAGTTTGAGTTCTTGTTCTTGGTTCTTCAAAATCAAAAGAAGAAATCAAGATTTAAGAATATTCAAGTTAAGAAACTTGATCTTTACAACAAACAAGTAACAACTTCAAACAATCAAGTAATTAAAACAAGAAAAGATGATGATGATGGTTAGGCCTACGGTTTTTGTGAAGAAAAAGAAGAGAAGCCAAAGCTTGGTACTTACAAATTTGAGAGAGAATGAGAGAAAAATGAAAGTGTAAAGTGAGATGTGTGTGTAAAATGAAAGAATGCAAGTACTAAGTAACCAAGTGAAATGAAAATGAATTCCCTTGTGCAAGCCAAGGGTGGACGGTTTGTTTGAGTAAAATAGGAAGTCAAAAGGCTTGCTTTCTTGTGTTGGTTAATGGTGTAAGCTAAATTGAGTAATGAAGTTAAAAGACTCATGCATGCTTGAGACAACTTTGTCTCTTCATTAGTTTAATTAACCTTGATTAATCTTAACATAAAACTAGCTTAACAAGTGGGCTTGCAAGTCCATAAAAGTGTAGGGTGGGCTTACTTAGCCCAAGTCTAATAATTAAAGGCCCAAGTTTAATTAAAGATGCAATTTAAATAATTAAAGCCCAAGTAATTAATCACTAACCTTGATTAATTAAAATGATTAATAATAAATAATCATGAATGTAAATAATATTCTAAAAATATTATTCGCGAAGTTTCGTGTGTCGCAGAGACGTTTCGGGCTCTTAAAAGTCAAGTACGGGCAATCATGGCAACATGTAAATGTAATTATATACATTCGTTTAATCACACGTATTAATAATAATAATTATTAATAAATAACGTTGAAAAAACCAGGGTCGTTACAACGTGTCTAGATTAAAAATGATAAGTATGTAATCAGATAAACTTTCGATTAAAGACTTTCAATTCGTAATGTCCTATTCAGGTCTAGGGGCTTGAGCTATAGGATCCTTTAAATCGGTAATCCAAACTCTTCCATTCTAGAGTTTCGTAGACGCCACCCGTCAAGAAAGTTCAATAATCAAAAATAACGAGAAAACAAAAATTTTAGAAGTAACGAATATGAATAGTGATGACATTATAATGTCTTTGGGTTATCGAGAATTTTTATGAGTCAATAATGACATTTTCTGGTTCGCAAACTAATGCACAAAGGCACAACGGCACATAGGTACGTGATATAACAAGGAGGTTATATATGTTTGAGTATGAGTAGTAACAAACATAGGAGTTTCAAAAAACAGGGATGACATTTCATGTAATACATACGTAATACACAAAACCAGGATAGATGACATAGGAATGTCAAGAATTTCAGAAATCATGACTGACATCCCTCGGTTTCACCAACCGAGGTGATCTTATAAAGATAATGCGCGTGAGTTATAGAATATTGTGAATCACAATGGGAGTTCCTCCCGGAGTGACAGAATAAGAGATATGTATATGTATAATGCAAGTAATAATATTTTAAAGCTATAGGTCAGGCTGTAGACTAGACTTTAATGCACTCTATAAATCTGGATTATCCATGAGAATTTCAGCCAACATATCCTAGATGACCCACTCATCAAAATTTAATTTTTTTTTTTAAATTGACCCGAACAATTAAACGAGCGCGATCCGAGAAAAATACCGCTACGCAAATTAAATACGCGAGAATAATAATAATTCAAGAAATAAAACATAGGAATATTTTATTAACTCATACGACATCGGAGTATCGTATTAAAATAATTCGGATTTGGAAATCTCGAAAGTCTAATCGTTGGTTTGGAAACCGAGACGATTCATCGAATAAGAATGTTATACGTAGGAACGTACAAACACATATTCACACCTTTTTATTTAATAAATAATATAGGAATATTAGAATATAATTTATGTGACGACCCGGGAAATTCTGATCAAATGTTAAACTTAATCTTTATATGATTTAGACAAGATAAGCAAAGTCTGTAATGTTGAGTTTTAAAAAGTTTGAACTGTGTTTATGTATGCATTTGACCTTTGACTAATCTCGACGATTCATGAACAATTGTGTATAAATAAATATGTATATATATATATGTCATAATTAATAATATGAAATATTAATTTCGATTACTGGTTAAAAATATAAGTATTATTATAAGAATGATTTAAATTATAATCTAATTATGATTTAAATTAAAATTATCATTTATTATTATTATTATCATTTTATTATTACTAAATATCATTAATATTGATATCATTCTTATTATTAGTATTACCTTGATTATTAATATTATTATTATTAGTATTTTTTTTACTGTATTACTAATATTTAATATATTTATAATTATTAATTATTAATTTTTAATATTAGTTATATATTAATTATATATATAAATATAAAGCAGATGAACCTAGTTGTTATACATCTCCATCGAGCTTTTTAAGCTTGCTGTTCCTGTCTCTAAATTGTTAGATGTCGAATCCATTATATCAATACAATATGAAGTTGTTACCAATCGTTTTCATATTTTAGTTTTTACTTTTTTTTTTCTTGTTTTGTCTGCTTCAATTATTTTGATAACCTTTTTAATTAATATAAACCGAACAATTTAGGATGATAAGTAATCCCTTTAACCTTCCACTACCAAGAAGAACCATCGTTTGGCTACATACTATTTCCTATTTCGAATCAAATACCAAACCATGTAAATCACCTTTGTTTACTTGCTCCTACTTAGATTATCTATTTATCCATTTTATTTTCTGTTTTTACAGCCATGTGACACCACCCCATTTCCAATTATGTTTTTCGATCACCATATCTTTCTGTTTGATGAAGTTGCCACCATCACCTTTGAAGATCACCTTCACCAGTCGTAACACACCATGAACAAACCGCCATGATCAACCCTCGGGTACTTCTATTCTACTATCTATTTTTCGATTTAAATCGAAGGCCAAACCACACAAGAACACCAACTTAATTATACAATCACCACCATCTGTTGCATAATTATTTTTGTCTCGATGAAACCCAAACAGACGCCACCATTGCCAACCATTAAACTATCACCACCACCGATCACCATATTCGTTCGATCAATCAAACCGCCAACCCTACAACACTAAATCATCAAAACCCTCACCACTTTAAACTTATGTATATTATTTTTTTTTCTTCACGAGCTGCTAATTGGTTCTCTATGCATGCAATGGTTACAAGACAAGGTGTACTCAATCAGAGATGCTGCTGCACGAACAAGAGTGGTAAGGAGGGAAAACTAAGTGCTAACGCAACATTTTCTAGTTCTTCTTCTACTAAAATAAGGTGGTGATGATCAATGATAGTGGGTAATCATTAACAATAATGACGAACAAAATTTAGCGATCCAACTACTACACTACACCCACATGATGATTAAATAAGTGGCTACTATAATTTTCTTTTTGCCGACATTCCATAAACAAATAAACCCCACAATATATCCTATTATATAATTCGAAATTCTTGATTTAGTTGCTGGGTCACCTTATGATTTACATTAGTGGGTCGACTTCTTTGTTCTGAATTTGGGCCGTATATATTGTATAGTACTTGTAATGGGCTGTTTGTTTAGGCTTTAGTTGGACTATGGATTTTTGGCCTGAAAGAATGTCACCTTCTGTTATGATTCCTTCAAACCCATCATCAAATTATATATATATTTTTTACTTCCTACGATGATGATAATGAAGGGTGGGGGTAACGTTAAATGGAGATGATCGATATTAGAATTAAGGTGGTGATGATGATATGATATGAAGAATGATTATGGTTTGGTTATGATCATGATGATTAGATTGTGATTGTATGTTAGATAAAGACGATGATAAAAAGGGATAGGGAATGACGATGATGAATGATTATGGAAGGTAATGATAATGAGTGATATTCGTTCATGGTTTAATATAGTTATCGATAATAATAAATATGATGATAAACGTGATGATTATGATTATGATTATGGTCATAAAGACGATGAGGGTATTGTTGATAATGGGCACGATAATGACAGTTAGACAACTATAATGATGGTTAAAACGAAATGCCAAGTATGATCATACCTGCTCGATCAAGGCTATTGCTTTTGCTTCTGTTTCAGATTGTTTTTTTTCAGAAATTTGAATCGGGTTTGATACCTTATAGATTTTGGGCCGAAATCTAGTTTTTCTGTTGGATCTTAGAAGTTGTATATCGATGGGCCTGTGTAAGTCCATGAAGGAGAAGATGGTAACAGAAAATGAATTTAAAAGAAATTAAGATTCTAGTTAAATCAAGAAATGTAATAGGCAGATGGATGGTTTGGGTGCATGTAAAGGAAGCAAGAGGTCGTGAGTTCGAGCCCGGGCTGCGACACTATATTTTATCTATTTTCGTAAGGTAGTATACTTACTATTTTTATTATTATTATTATTATTTTTATTGTTATTATTATTATCATTATTATTATTATTATTATTATTATTATTATTATTATTATTATTATTATAAACATTACTAACTATAACTTTAGTTTTAAATGTATTTTGTATATAAAATATAACTATATTTTTGTGATCTTAAACTAAAAAGATAGATATTATAAGATAGATACAAACACTAGATATATAAAAGTATATATATAATAAGTATACTACTTTTACTAATAAAATACCTTTCGTTCATTTACGTTTTAATATAACTCGAATCTATTAAAAAATACTATCATATTAAAAATTATTATGAGTATATATATATTTTTTTAATACTAAGTATTTATTCAAAATATATTAATAAGGTATATAATATATTATTATGATAATTTACTAAAAATATATATAAAATAAAAATATTTAAGTAATTGTTAACATTAAATTTAATATCACAAGTATATTACTAATATCAAAATAGATATATTTATTTGAATATTATTATATGTGTTAATATACATACTTGATATAGGTTCGTGAATCCGAGGCCAACCCTGAATTGTTCTGTTGTTAAATATCGTTATATGTATTTTTACTACAAAATACATTATGGTGAGTTTCATTTGCTCCCTTTTTAAATGCTTTTGCAATATATATTTTTAGGACTGAGAATACATGCGCTGCTTTTATAAATGTTTTACGAAATAGACACAAGTGATCAAAAACTACATTATATGGTTGGATTATTAAATCGAATATTGCCCTTCAAGTCTGGTAACCTAAGAATTTAGGGAAATGGCCCCTGATTGACGCGAATCCTAAAGATAGATCTATGGACCTTGACAAGTCCCATTCGGGGTACGAATGCTTTAGTACTTCGAGATTATTATACAGACGAGAGGTTCTGTTTTGGGGATATTCTATGCATTAAGTTAACGTCGGTTACCAGGTGTTCAATCCATATGAATGATTATTTTTATCTCTATGCATGGGACGTATATTTATGAGAAATGCAAATCTTGTGGTCTATTAAAATGATGGAAATGATTATTTATGTTAAACTAATTAACTCACCAACCTTTTGGTTGACACTTTAAAGCATGTTTATTCTCAGGTATTAAAGAAATCTTCCGCTGTGCATTTTCTCATCTTAGAGATATTACTTGGAGTCATTTATGACATATTTCAAAAGACGTTGCATTCGAGTCGTTGCGTTCATCAAGATTATAATTAAGTCAATTATATTTAGATATATTATGAAATGATATGCCTGCCGTCAACTTTCGATGTAATGAAAGATTATCTTTTCAAAAACGAATGCAATGTTTGTAAAATGTATCATATAGAGGTCAAGTGCCTCGCGATGTAATCAACTGTTGTAAATCGTTTATAATCAATATGGACTTCGTCCGGATGGATTAGGACGGGTCATTAGAATTTAGTCACATAAAATGACTTCATAAAACCTTTCAAAATTTTGAGACTCATAATAACAAGTTTGCTTATCGAGTTGAAAGCATTCAATCATATAGAGAATTGACTTAAAAATAAGTTGAAATTTTTTGGCAAGAAATGATAAGTAAAATTTAAAATGAACACGTACGGTCAAAGTCCAGACTCACTAATGCATCCTAACAACTACCGGTTAGACACACTAATGCAAATTCTAGTTCGCTAAGACCAACGCTCTGATACCAACTGTAACACCCCGTCAAAAACCATTAACGGCAATGTTAACTCTGGTCCCAGTGCTTGGCTTGACTTCTATATAACAGCAAAGTTTTACAGCGGAAGCAAAAAGTACCTGAGAATAAACATGCTTAAAAAGTCAACACGAGGTTGAGTGAGTTCATAGGTTTGTCATAATTAATTATTTTGATGATAGTAATAGATCACAAGATTTTAGTTTCCATAAATATCCTTACACCGTAGTGTAATAAAAAGATTCTATAACCATGGGCACCTGGTAATAGCCTTAACGATAATAATATAATAATGAATACCCCTGATGTCTATAGGGCACCGAATCAAGTGCGATAAATACCCTCGAAGTACTAAATATCCGTTGACTGCTAGCGCGATTAGCCCGGATGGGGTTGTCAACCCCGATAGATCTATCAATAGGATTCGCGCCTACAGTACAGAGACCAATAGATTAAGTTACCAAGCTAAGAGAATATTTGTGATTCTAACCCACGTAGAATTAAGTTTAGTACTTGTATCTATTTTGTAAAACAGATATAAAACATTGCATGTATTCTCAGCCCAAAATATATATAAAAGGGGAGCTATGAAAACTCACGATACGATAGTTTGTAGTAAATATGCATATGACGGCATTGAACAAATGCAGAGTTATCCTCGGATTTACGAACCTATATCAAATATATATATATTAACACATATACTTGTAATCGAATAAGTTTATATGTATATAAATTTATTAGTTATGCCATTTTTATATTAATAAATATAAGTTTCTTATATTCATTTTATATATTCTAAATAGTTAAGAATATAAATTTTATTATGTTATGTGTAAATATATTTATATATATATATATATATGTATATATATCATTTGTTTGTTAAAATAGTAATTGTAATAATACTAAAATAATATTAGTAAAAATAATAATAATAATAATGATAATATTAAGGTCAATAATAATGATAATAATATTAATGATTCTATTAATGATAATAATAATGATAGTTTTTATAAAATCTAATAGTCATATTAATAATAGTAATACTTATGTTTAATTATAATAATAATACCTTTATTAATAATGATAATAGTAATGATATTAACAGTAATACTTGTAATAATAATAATGATTAATACCATTAGTAACAATAATAATAAAATGATAATTTTAATAAAAATAATACTTTTAATAATAGTAGTTTTTAATAAAAATGGTAAGTTTAATAATAATGATAATGAAAATAATATTTTTGATAATCATACTTAATACTTAATAATAATAATAATAATATTACCACTTAATGATATTACTAATCAGGATAATAATATTAGTAATAATGATAATAATAATAAAATTCTTACTTGTAAATATAATTATAATAAATGATAACTAATACTTTTTCAATAATAATAATTATAATACTTTGTAATAATAATAGTAATAATAATAATAATAATAATAATAATAATAATAATAGTAGTAGTAGTAGTAATAATAATAATAATAATAATAATAATAATAATAATAATAATAATAATAATAATAATAATAATAATAATAATAATAATAATAATAATAATAATAATAATAATAATAATATTGGTAGTATTGGTAATGAAAAACTACCTCAAAAGCTTTCTTAAAAAAAATACCCAAGACGGGACTCGAACCCGAGACCTCTTGCTAACCCGGCAAACACCCAAACCATCCTTCTGTCCTCATTTTTCTGATTATAATTATATTAAACCCGCCTTTTCTGTTTCTTCTTCTTCTTCATGTGTAAATCGACAGAGACAAAATCATTCATAACATCAAGAAATTGAAATGGGTTTTAGGATTTAACAGGAATGATTAAATGGTGTGATTGAGACTTAACAGAAAACAACAAAAAAATAAAAAAAATGAAGAACAGCCTGATGCTACTGTCGCACGATTAAAAAAATTGATTTTTGAATTCCAGGTGTTTTTAGCTTATGATTATAACATGAATTATGTCGTAAATCATTTACTGAATCTTCGTAACTCGTTAATTGGTCCAGAAACAACAACACAGACTCGAATTTTATGAAGAACACGATGGTTGACTTTTTAGTTTTTAAACTTTGAATTCCAAATTCGAGATCAACCGATAAAATTAAGGATTGAAAACTTGCAGATAGTTTGAACAAGGGATTCCTAACATAATTGCATTAATGGATTTTGAAAAATGATTCGGATTCGAGGTTTTGAAAAATGAAACAATAGCAGAGGTAGCGACGTGTTCAAAAAAAATGGCTGTAATCGTTTGATAATGATGATGGATAGTTAAATGATTTATTCACTACACTGAGTAATTCGATTACTTTATAAGAATTGGAAATCGATATGACAAATCTATAACCAGTAGAACAAATAAATAATAAAAAAAATCAAATGGTAATAAAAAAATTAAAGCTGGATCACTATGAAAATAAAAAAATTAAAGGTAGATCACGTTTTTAATAAAAAAAAATAAAGGCAGTTATTATTAATACCTAATTTAGGTATATGTCTATTCTTTTAATTTATTTAATATTATTAATTAATAATTATATTAATAATAATAATATTAATAATAATAATTATTATTATTATAATAATAATAATAATAATAATGTTATTAATGATAAATAATAATAATAATAATAATTTTGATAATAATAATATTTTAATCATAATGACAATACTGATAATGATAATTGTAAATGATAATAATTAATTATAATTTTGTTAAATATTATATTAATAATAATAATAATATTAATATAATAAATTAATACTGATGCATTATTATTTACAAATAATTGTTCGTGAATCGTCGGAATTGGTCGAAAGGTAATTGAATTCATGAAAACAGTTTAAAAATTTGATACGCAGGATAACATACTATGCTTAATGTGTCGAATTCATATAAAGATTAGGTTTAATTTTAGTCGGAAATTTCCGGGTTGTCATACCCACACTCTATGATCCTCCGACACACATCCAAACTCGATGTCTATAACAATTTCCATTGACCCGAATATATCACCAGACACTAATAATCATAAGCGTGCATTACCGAAACCAGCGGTATCTCATACGCTCAATGTCCAAAATGCCTACTTAGGAAATATGGAAAAACACTATATATTCCTTCAAGTTCTCTCGGCTACACTCGCAACAATCTACATCCATAACTATATCACCCAACGCGATCTTCTAAATTTACTGCGCAGTGAACCAGGTCTTCCATTAATCCAAATCGAGAAGGATTTATGCCGCGTTAAACTCCGTACTTCAACGGTCCATAAACGTACCACTCAACGGTCGCACTTCCGCTTATGCGCAAACATTTGTTTTCCACCCCATTACACCCGTGATTCTCACTTTTACAAGTCGATGCCAACGGGGCAATCGACACACTCCTCCGACGAGCACTTCTTACAGTCACCACAATCAGGTTATTCCTTCAACGAAGAAATTTTGGTATCTCCAAATATTCACACTGGGAACACAACTTTCCCATCAATCGATCCGCACACGACCACCAGTCTATGGATTAATCCAGGACGATAATAATACACCACGAGTTAGACGAAACACCAACACTCGATACAGGGCTTCTCCCCTAAACCCTCCAACACATCCTTACAATTACGGCTTCCTAGTACTAGCATGGAAACTGTTCGTGTACTAGAATCCCGTCAACAACGAATTATCACCCCAATAATTCGCAATTCGTCACGCGACCCATAGAAATATCCACCAACGCCTAGTGAATCCTCTTGCCCCGACCGTCCATTAAGGATGGCCTCGACATTTCAATGCAACCAACAGGTCACATCACTAAGGAACACACCCTCACAGATGAACAACATCCGCCTGTCTCTATGTGAGACAATCAGAACCGACACTCCCCGCCTCACAATCGCCCATAAAGTGGAATAATCCACTGTCGATCTCCACGATCACGTTTCCCGACAGGGAAAATGCAGTTGTCACCACGATATCGAACTCGTTCCCATTCAATAATCATGTCCGAGTTTCACGACAACCCAGATTTTTACTATAAGAGCACCCGCAATGATAACTTCATTCTCTCACTTCCGTGATCTCAAACTTCACACTTGGTCTCACACCGCACTTTGGGTACACGACCACCTTACATAAGAAATCTTTACACTTCACTTGATCTAACACCACCGTAGCTTCCTTGGGCGGCAGTAAAAACTCCCCCACTTAGGATTCGTCTCCACATTCTCATCGCCAGGATGATAACATCTCGCGGAATTCTCATTCCATGACACACATGATCATTCTCACCGTTGGTCATAAACACCAAATCACGTCAAATTCACTTTAGGCTCGCAGAGCCTTCATATATAATCACTTGAAATGCCGTACACGCGACGACATCGCACCTGTATACCACAAATCACAATCAACTGCCTTGATCGTTCACAAAGAGAACTCCACCAAAGTCAAACATACGCCCCTATGCCTAAGCATATGCCACTCCGATTAATAAGTAGTGCTTCTCAGTCGAGATCACCCGGCCTTCCACTCAACAAACCTTTATCAACAATTGTTCACTCTCATGGAGAAAAATGATCAATCTGACACACACAATAATTACGTCGACCATAATATCAACACTTCATCATATCCTACGGCCTAACCGTCCATTAACTCCATCACCGGCTCACTGGCCATCTTTACTTATCTAACACTTAAGAGCAGCAAGATTCACTTATCCCTCACTTCATAAGAAGTATTTACCGCAATGCTCTTAAACTTCGACTTTCGCAACCGTCGAATTACTATCACCCGTCGATCACTATTTAAAATCTTCTATGCTTCCAAGGGTATCTCACGGGCACCCTAAGCACAAAGTGATCACACCATCACCAGAGTTGAACATTACACTAGCAGGTATAAGAAAGCACCTGACGCCGTGTCATGAAAACTCCCACCACAATCAACCGAATTTTAGAAACTCGATCTTTAGGTTCCATACACCCGATGTCACCCATCTCTCTATAATAATGACCCGCAGTCATACCTACCCGACAAACCTTACAGTTTATCGTCTTATCGAAAGTTCCTAGCGATCACACGTTACCCGCAATTTTCACAAGGCCAAACTATATAGCCTCACGAAACCTTTCATCTAAAACCCAAGAGATGCTTGGAAACACCAAGTCTTACACTCTTCCGAACATCAGCACAACCACATCATCAAGGGGTATCCCGTTAGGAATGTTACCCTATAATCCACAACACGCTAACACACTATGCAAACACCGTCATACGGGTCCAACTCCCATGAGTTTAACGACCGAAGACTCCTCGATTCGCCAATTCCAAGGCGACTCACAACTAGAATCCTTACACTGTTCTCTAACCACACACTCTACCGAGTGTAACCCAATTCTATAATCATTAGACTTGCTACATCCCATCACGGGATTCAAGTCTTCGTCGTACACACACTAATCGGTCCTCCTGGTTACGATGAGTAACTACAACCAATGATAATCCCAATAATGCACTCACTACGTGGTGACTAAATACGCGCCGAACTCGCGAGTTGGCTCACTCACGTAACTAGTCGAATCCACCGTAACACTTCCCGACTCACAATGAACTCGATGTGACAACAATCACATCAACCGAGACAACTATAACCTAGGAACCATTAAAAGATTCCTCATTCATCCCGAATCTACCCCAACTATGCCACGTTTCCTCCACTCGGTACTCGTCTTGTCATGCTTGGTGTCAAGATACACTTTCGTAATAATGGTGATCAGTCACTATTACAAATGCGTACCTTATCATTTCCACATGGTCATGCAAAGTACTTTACCCGGACTGATGCAACATTCACACAAAATAACACGCGATAAATCCTAGTACCCGAATGACCAAAGTCCTTACCGTGAACTTAATCACTCGACCGCCAAACATGAGAATCTCTCCAATAGATTCGTCTCTCGGACACCGCACCAAAAGATACCTGTATATATATATATATATATATATATATATATATATATATATATATATATATATATATATATATATATATATATATATATATATATATATATATATATATATATATATATATATATATATATATATATATATCAATATACAATATAATAATAAACGTACACAAGTACACCACAATAACAAGTCAACCTACAACCTAGGTGACTATCAATAAAACAACGTCCAGGTCCGCCTACTTACATTAGGCACTAGCGATATAAGGCACTAGTCTACGCACGAAATAAGGCCCCACGTAATCATACTTTGGACAAGCACTAGTCCTAGTTAGTCACCTACTCAAATGCACTAACAATTCTCAATCCGACCCGTATTCTTATGAGTCCCGCAAATAACGTACCACTGTCAATAAGTGTAAGACTAGGCACCTACTCCAAGGCCACCTAATTCCCTTAGACTATGCTCTGATACCACTTGTAACGACCCCAAAACCGTTTACCAAAAATGAAGCATTTTTTTATATAACTTTCAGGTAAACTTCCAGGTGAATTTTCAGGTGACGCTAAACTTTCAGGTGACACTAAACTTTCAGGTGAACTTTCAGGCGACACTAAACTTTCAAGTGAAACTTTCAGGTGACACCTTTCTCATTAAAACTTCCAGGTGAAACTTTAAGGTGACACCTTTCACATTAAAACTTCCAGGTGAAACTTTTGATCTATTTGAGTTTACAAAAAGGTTTTAACAACCCATACAACCAAACGGTGTAATTTTGACCCAAATATACATTTAGACGAGTTAGGACTCTACAACCTAACCCGATACCAAGAGCATAATCCCGGGGGCTATCAAATCCCCAAACCGTGTCCAAATATCCGAAAGTTACCCCATCGAGCTCAAGTGCTCCTACGCTTCTAGTCTAACAACTAGCTAGCTTCACAATCACAGTACCTGTAAAAAGGTAAATAACGAGAGGGGTAAGCTAACGCTTAGTGAATGCAATAATTATACATATACATATATAATCTACTTACTTGCAATCACTTACACAATACCGCATACAAGCTAGCAATTCAACAACCATGCGAACATCATGCATAAACTAATATCCGCAATTCACAATAAGCTAGCAGGACCAATAGCATATAGTTCACAATTTAATATGCTAATAACATTCACACAACCATGGTTAACCAATCGTACAAGGGAACGGTACTCGCGAAAGGCCGTCGGAGTTCATAACATCCATTAGTGTACTTAATCACCGCGTAATCACTAATCCCCCGGGTGATATCTTAAACATCGCGACTAACTCACCCCCATGACAATGTGGTGTCATAAACACCGCGACTAACCCACATGTCAATAAAACCCATGAGTGGTGTCTTGAACACCGTGACAAATCCCACTCCCATGACAATGTGGTGTCTTAAACACCGCGACTATCCCACATGTCAATCAAACCAATGAGTGGTGTCTTGAACACCGCGAATCCCACTCGTTACGTAGAATGTGGTGTCTTAAACACCGCGACTATCCCACATTTCACGCTACACAAATAAATACATTATATAAGTACACGCATAATTATTCCACTCACCTTGGAATGCCTGCACAAGTCATGTACAACATGAGCTTCGTCCTTAAATCCGAGCAAGTAACCACCTATATCACACATAGGTACAATATACACATAAATAGCCATTCTCTAAAAGAGAACTCGACACAAACGTCCCTTAGCCGAGGGATCACACCTTGCTCGCCAAAACCCGCCCATTTAACACCTAATGGACACAAACCAATTATCACTTCGGGTGGTAATTCAAACCAACACAACAAAGTACAATTTAACCCAAATCATACTTTACCCCAATTAGACCAAACCTAGGTCTTAACACTAAATTACTACTTAGGTAGTAATCATTTCAAACGCCAATTACACCAAAATCCCAACACATGCAATATTGACTCATATTGCTTTTGACCACGTTTGACTTATGTTAAAAATATCATTTTAACCCAAAATCACTTCTCACGTTTACTTTCATTCAAAAACGCCATTTAACACTTAACAAAAGTGTTAAACACCCATTTAATTCAAAATTAGTGTCATTACCAAATTCGACCCAAGTCAATTTACCCATTTTGACAAAAGTCACAAAACGCCCAAAATCACTAACGACTAGTGATTATATTTTCAAAACACTAAACCAAGTCAACATCTAATTTTGACCAAAATCAAACTCTTTAACACACCCAAATCACCACCATACCACTAATTGATTAACAACACTATCAAAGGTTGGCTTTAGATCATAAACATAGACATCCACAACAACTTCACCTCTTTGAGGCATTTCATCAAACACCTTGTGTGCATGACTTCAAACTTGTTCTTATGAACACCAAAATCACCAATACTCCTCCAATCTAGTGACTATCACTTAAATCAAAGATAAATACACCCAAATTCGTCATTAAACCTGTAAAGACCCGTCCTAAACCATAAGAACGAATACAATAACATATGATTACATCGCGAGGTACTTGACCTCTATATGATACATTTTACAAACATTGCATTCGTTTTTAAAAAGACAAACTTTCATTACATCGGAAGTTGACGACATGCATACTCTTTCATAATATATCCAACTATAATTGACTTAGTAATAATCTTGATGAACTCGATGACTCGAATGCAACGTCTTTTGAAATATGTCATGAATGACTCCAAGTAATATCTCTAATATGAGAAAATGCACAGCGGAAGATTTCTTTCATACCTGAGAATAAACATGCTTTAAAGTGTAAACCAAAAGGTTGGTGAGTTCATTAGTTTATCATAAACAATCATTTCCATTAATTTAATAGACCACAAGATTTTCATTTCATTTCTCATAAATATCATGCATCTGCATAAAAATCATTCATATGGATTGAACACCTGGTAACCGACATTAACAAAATGCATCTAGAATATCCCCAAACATATAATCGAAGTACTAAAGCAGTTCAAATTCTCTGACTGGAGCGGGTCAAGGCCCATAGATCTATCTTTAGGATTCGCGTCAATTGGTGGCAATTATAATAAACACCAATTCTTAGGTTACCAAGTTCAACAAGGGCGATATCCGATATAACAATTCAACCATAGAAAGTAGTTTCAAGTACTTGTGTCTATTTCGTAAAACAGTTATAAAAGCAGCGCATGTATTCTCCGTCCCAAAAATATATATTGCAAAAGCATTTAAAAAGGGAGCAAATGAAACTCACCATACTGTATTTTGTAGTAAAAATACATATGACAATATTGAACAATGCAGGTTTGACCTTAGATTCACGAACCTATATAATTTGTATATACATTAACACATATACTCGTAATCGAACGAATCTATATATTATTAGTAATATACTTGTTATTTAAATGATTTATGCGTTCCATTAATAATTTACGTATATTTATTTTATATATCTTACTTATTATAAAAATAATAATAGAGTTAAGTTATATATATTAGATATATTTTTATGTAACTAATATTTATTTAGTTAAAATAATACTAATAAATAAAAAGTCGTAATTTCTTTATAATAATAATATCAGTATTTATAATAATACTAATACTTATTTAAAAAAATAATGATAATAATAATACTGATAATAATAATAACTATAAAACTAATAATTTTACTGTTAATGATAATTGTGATAATAATTTTTGTAATTGCATATTAATAATACTCATGATAATATAAATAATAATACTTGTAATCATATCAGTGGTAATAATAATAATAATCTTAATATTAATTTTAATGATGATAATAATAACTTATAGTATGATAGTTATAGTAATACTTAACTTAACAATAAAAACAATAATAATTGTGTCAATCTTATTACTAATGTTAATCTTAATAATAATACTCTTGTTAATAATAATAATAATAATAATATTTCAAAAATTATACTAATAACATTATTAATGATAATAGTTTGTATTAGTTCCATACTAACGATAATAATAATAATCCTACTCATAATAATACTTATATCAATATTAATACTAATAATAACACTAATAATAATACCTAGTGATATTTCTTAATAACAAAAATTATAATATTAATAACCATAGTATTTATGTTAACATAATAATAATAACAATAATTAATGATAACATAATAATAATAATAATAATAATAATAATAATAATAATAATAATAATAATAATAATAATAATAATAATAGAAATTAAATTAAAAGTTTATACCCCTTTAAAAATCTTTTCTAAAAAGAATTGTCCAGGACGAGGCTCGAACCCGTGACCATTCGCTCACCCGCTAGCACTCAAACCATCCAAGCTGTTCCGTTTTTCTGTTTTATAACCCATATTATATTTACTTAACCCGTAATTTCGTGTCCTATCTTCTTCTTCTTTACAAACCCAGAACTGTTCATCCCTATCAAAATTATCATCTAATATCATGTTGTTATAGTCGCCATCGATCTCATCATCATAATGTTATTCAATATCTCAGTTTCATTATCATCATCATACATTCATCTTCTCAAACCATTTCATCATCAATCGTTATCATATAACCTCATCATCGTTGTCACGTTTTCATCATTCTCCTAATCGTCATCTTCTTCATTTAACTACTGTAGCAGGATGTGGGTTTTCGATAGAAAATGGAAATAAAAACAGGAAATAGCGAATAGCAACACAACAGTATCATCACCAAATAATCTCATCGATAAATCTTCATTTTCCTATCCTCACAACTTCATTGTTCACCATTAAAACAGAAAAACTAGTAGTTATCGAAGGTGTGTGTGTGGATGTCTGTTTAATGGGACAGAAACAGAAATAATAGCGACTGTAGCAGTAGCAGTCGTAGCAATACAGTGTACGTTTGTTGGGTTTTTAGGTGCCTCGGACTAAAACAGAAAACGAAGACAATAATAATGATCATTTGCAGGTGGTGGCGGGGAATAGGTTGGCTACGGTGGTGGTGTTTTTGGCAGCTGAACAGAAAAGAAAGAAAAAATAGAACATCAAGCCGTAGGTAGTGGTTCTCGGTTATAGATCACGGTGGTGGTGGTAGAGATCGTGAAAGTCATGTTAGTGATGACGGTTTACAGTAGAGAAAGGATTGGTGGTTGTTCATGGTGGTCTTCGATGGTGGAAGGCTGGAAGCTCACGATGGAATTTAAGAGTAAGAGAGAGAGAGAGAGAGAGAGAGAGAGAGAGAAGAAAGAGGGAAGAGAGGTGGTGATTGATTGAATAAGAAGGTTGACGGGTTAAAGAGTTTACGCTATTAGTAGTGGTGGATACGGTGTATGCTTCGAAGGTGGTTAATATGGTGGTGTTCTTATGGTTGTCAAGGTGCTAGCGGGTTTTTGTGATTTTTGATGAAGATGAAATTGGTGTTGGTTTGAGCTGAACCTGAATAGAAACAAAATTAGCAGTAACAAACAATAGCGGTGGTTTATGGTGGTGATCTTATCATGGTTCGGGTGGTGGTGTATGTTGATGAATATGTATGTAATGTATATGTACATATAACTCAGGAAATGAGAAAGAAATTAAGAAAGAGAGAAATATAGTTGAAGTGGTTGGCATGATTGTACATTTATATATATATATATAGACTCCGTAATTATTGTATTTGTGAGGAAATAAGTCAAGGAGAAACACTAACTTTATTATAATATCTAACTTTATGTTAATTGTGCAGTGAACGAATTGGAAGAAAATGGTGAAGTTGTTATCATGCTACATGTGGGTATATAAATATATATTAAGTTAGTTGTAAGATTCAATCAAGCACAGTATATTCTTATTCAATTCACGGATACCCAAAGTTAACACAAATATGTAATATAATAATAATAAATATGAATTATCGAGTGAATTGAAAGGTAACAGAAAGTGGCCATCAATAATTCAAATTTTAATCTACCGACAGTTTTATTTAGATATAATATTTCATACTCCGTTGTTAATTAGTGGCGGATAAAAAGTCTTTGGAAAAAAAATTCCAAATTAAATATCTTTATTTATTTTAATTATTATTTTGAGTTATTTTATATATATATATATATATATATATATATATATATATCCATATGCTTATATTTATATTTATGTATACACATTTATTTACAAATAATGGTTCGTGAATCGTAAGGAATGGTCGAAGGCAAATGCATATATGAAACAATTCAAAATTTTGAGAATTAACCTTACAAACTTTGATTATCGTGTCGGAATCATTTATAGATTTAGTTTAAATTTGGTCGGAAATTTCTGGGTCGTCACAGTACCTACCCGTTAAAGAAATTTCGTCCCCGAAATTTGATCGAGGTCGTCATGGCTAACAATATAAATGTTTTCATGATGAATATGAGTTGATAAACAGAGTTTTATCATTATTGATTAATATAGATAAAATGATTTGATTATTTGAAGCAGACGAGTGAAGCTGTCACAAAAGAGAGAAAAGTTTTGTCTTAACTTTTGACGTAGTCATGGTTGATTTCCGGAATTCAAAGGATTTAGAGAAAATCTTCGTGATAAGATTTGATTCTTCGGTAATTAAGGAAATTAGAATCCTCTTTGATTAAATTCAATGATCTGTCTCGATTGCTCTGTCTGATACTTCACTATAAATCTACCCTCTTCATTTCCTTGTTTCCACACTCCCATCCTCTATACTTTCTCTCTTAATTCATACTTTTGTTTTCTCTTCCCGACTTTAAGTCAAATGAATAATGGTCCAGAATTTTGTAGGTATGAAGTTTCGAATGAACATGACTAATGTTCTAAGAGAGAGATTGTAATAGCACGGTCTTGATTGGTTAAATCACCAGAATTCAAGAGAAAAGATAGAACTATCAGGAAGATATGTTCTCGATATGTTTGGAAATTGGGTAGAATGTAAGAGTCGTGTAAAATGACACATGATGACAGTATGTTCTGTGAATCATCACGTTTCATTAGAAACTCAGCATGACTTACTGTAATATAATCACGTTGATCAAGTGTCATTATATTATACTAACTCATGCTTCAGTTCCTAACACTACTTCAAAAACATTCATATTTTAAATTCGTATCTTTCAGAATTTAGAAACTAAAATGGTTTCCTTTTATGATATATCACAGATAGCGCGAAGAGATAATTAATATCGGACGAGATATTTATGAAGATATCTTCAGAAATATTGAGGATATTCATAATGAAAGATACGATATTATCTTAGAATTTTAGAGTCAAATTGTGATGAAGAAATTCATTCACAATGATTTAAAGCAATTAAGAAGTAAGGTATTCGCTAAAGATTTTATCAGAAACAAAATCATCAGGATTCTTTGAAGGCAGATTTAGTCTTTGCGATTTGTCCATAGCCTCCTTCATGGTTTGCTCAATTCGTTTTCCAGTTTCAAACCTTCCCTTTTTCTGAGCTTTACCAATATACTATTCTTTTGTCATCAACTTCCGACAGTTAAGGTCGTTCACAGTTTTTGTTGCTTAATTCAGCTTTTTCAACATTCCGAGTATTGATTCGCAGACTGGTGCTTTTCAGAATTTCAGGATGGAAGATCATAATTCTAAGAGATAAATGTTATATGTATTCATATAACTGTTGATGTAGACACGTTGCGAGATTCAAAATACTGACTTGCTAATTCCCAGTAATTGGTATGGTCATTCTCGTTACAAGATGTGGATGAGTATATGATAAGGTTTCAATGAATATAATGATTCTTCGGAAAGTCAGAGATCAATGAAGTTGCTGATAAGTTTATTGCTAATATGGTGGAATATAAACGGATCCCCAATAACGATGATGAAAGACAAACTTATATATTAAGGTTATAATAAGGCTAATCCGAATGAAAAGTCGAAATTGACTTGCTGGAGCTGTGACAAAATTGGCTAATTTGAAAAAGAATTGCAATGTTATTTTCGGTAATAACAATGCCAAAAGAGCTATCACAGATACGTGTTAAACTTCTACTTGGGTTCCGGAAGTTCTCCCTGGTGCATGACTGTGGATAACATGTGGTTGGATCACCATCTCGATTGAGGTGTTTTCAAGAATCATGAAAGGTTTGAACGCAGTTTGGAATCGTCAAGATACAAATGAGGTTTAGGATGAAATCAAGTGGCAAACTTGAAGAAATGTTTAGTTTCATATGTTATAATCAATATTTTAATTCATTTTAATTGTCCAATGCTAGTAGTCCACAGTTGATAATCCACAGTTAGCAGTTCAATAATTCATATATGGTTTAATATATTATATTCGAATTAATTAATATGTATCATGACCCATTGTATACATGTCTCAGACTCAATCACAACTCAAAGTATATATATTATTGTAGAATCAACCTCAACCCTGTATAGCTAACTCAAACATTACTGCATATAGAGTGTCTATAGTTATTCCAAATAATATATATAGATGCGTCGTTATGATATGTCAAAACCTTGTATACGTGTCCCGATATTTAAAATGCATAAATAACAGTATTTAAATGACGATAAATAAAGTGCGTAAAATAAATAACAGAAATTAAATGACGATATATAAAATTGCGAGAATTAAAATTGCTATAAATAAAATGTAATCAGTTAGTTAGGAATAGTTAGCTAGGAACAGTTAGCGTGGATTCTTAACAAATTTTCTCATAGTTAATTTATTTGTTTCTAACAAATTTTATTTTTGTCCAATATTTTCTTCATTATGCCACTTGTTGGATTCTGATAGGTCAAAATCCAAATATGAAATTGACTGAAAATAGTTATCCTGCGGTGAACGGATACGTATATATGTGTAAGTAGGATAGTAAATGACCGTTGAATCAGATTCGAAGAATGTACAGTGTAACTTATTAATGTGAAATCTAAATATTCCTCGGGTATTACCTACCCGTTAAAATATTTTCACCATCAACAGTTTGTACAAAAGAATTTTTAATTACAATCTTTATGAAAACATATATACATATATATATTTTCTTCAGATGTAATCATGGATTTTAATGAGTCAATATGATATTAATCTCATTTGATTTATCGTTAGATCTAGAATACATAATCTCTAAAACATTAGAGATTACATAATCGCCATGAAGGACGAAGGTAATTGATGTAGAACGATACGTAGAACGATGATTATACTCGAGATACAGAATGAGATGTTGAGGCGTGTGTTGTTGATGGTACGGGTGTTGTTGCTGGTGGTTCTGTTGATGTCGGTGATATTGTTGAAGCTGGTAAATTTTGCACCATATTCTCCAAATTGATTACTCGATAGCGAAGTTCGTTGACTTCTTCTATTATTCCGGGATGATTGTCGGTCAGAACGAGCGGATGAATAAGGTTTAGAATTGCGGATAGAATATAATCGTATCGAGTCACTCTGGAAATGAGGCTAAAAATGGTGTTTCAGATAGGTTCACCGGTAAGTGCTTCAGGTTTTTCGCCAAGAGGGCAATTTGGTTGGTGGAAAGGATCACCTTCTTCGCGTCTCCATTGATTAAGTCGACTACGAACCCATCAGATGAATTGGGGATGGCTGAATTGGTTGATTCATTCTGGTGACGCTGCTTTCGAAGCTCGAGTGAAACTCCATATCGAAATCCGAGGGACTTGAACTAGTGGCGATTTCCATTTCGTACGATTGAATAAAGGATTTTTTGATATGAAATGATTTTCGGCTATCGAATGGTATTCTAATTACATAGAATATCCATATATATAGAACAAAAGATTTCATAGATTACGGGGAATTTACGAAATATACTAGGCAAAGTTTACAGTAACAGATACGCTAAGATATGAATTAGCAGATACGCTAAGATATGAATTTTGTCTATACACTATGCATGCAGTCAATGCAGTAAGATGTGTCTAGACCATGAATGATAAGTAAGTGATTCCCTAAGAATAATAAACAGGTAATTTTTGACACGAAATGATAAGCAAAATTTTTGACTTGCAGACACGGTCGAAGTCCAGACCCACTAATGCATCTAAACAACTATCAGTTAGACACACTAATGCAAGACCTGGTTTGCTAAGACCACCGCTCTGATACCACATGTAAAGACCCGTCCTAAACTATAAGAACGAATACAATAACATATGATTACATCGTGAGGTACTTGACCTCTATATGATACATTTTACAAACATTGCATTCGTTTTTAAAAAAGACAAACTTTCATTACATCGGAAGTTGACGGCATGCATACTCTTTTATAATATATCCAACTATAATTGACTTAGTAATAATCTTGATGAACTCGATGACTCGAATGCAACGTCTTTTGAAATATGTCATGAATGACTCCAAGTAATATCTCTAATATGAGCAAATGCACAGCGGAAGATTTCTTTCATACCTGAGAATAAACATGCTTTAAAGTGTCAACCAAAAGGTTGGTGAGTTCATTAGTTTATCATAAACAATCATTTCCATTAATTTAATAGACCACAAGATTTTCATTTCATTTCTCATAAATATCATGCATCCGCATAAAAATCATTCATATGGATTGAACACCTGGTAACCGACATTAACAAAATGCATCTAGAATATCCCCAAACATATAATCGAAGTACTAAAGCAGTTCAAATTCTCTGACTGGGGCGGGTCAAGGCCCATAGTGTAGTGACCCGAACTTTTCCATGTTTATATATATATTAAATGAAATTGTTATTTACATGATTAAGTGTTTCCAACATGTTAAGCAATCAAACTTGTTAAGACTTGATTAATTGAAATAGGTTTCATATAGACAATTGACCACCAAAGTTAACCGGTGATTCACGAACGTTAATACTTGTAAAAACTATACGATGACATATATATGGTTATATATATAGTTAACATGATTTTATTATAAGTATGTATCTCATTAGGTATTTTAACAATGAGTTATATACATAAAAAGGAGACTATTAATTTAAGAAACTCGAAAACGATATATATAACGATTATCGTTATAACAACGTCTTACTAGGTACATATGAATCATATTAAGATATTGATACACTTGGTTAATTATGTTAAATGATAAGTAAATATATTATTAAGTGTATTAACAATGAAATACATATGTAAAAATAAGACTACTAACTTAATGATTTCGAAACGAGACATATATGTAACGATTATCGTTGTAACGACATTTAACTGTATATATATCATACTAAGATATATTATATATCATAATATCATGATAATATAACAATTTAACATCTCATTTGTTATAATAAACAATGGGTTAACAACATTCAACAAGATCGTTAACCTAAAGGTTTCAAAACAACATTTACATGTAACGACTAACGATGACTTAACGACTCAGTTAAAATGTATATACATGTAGTGTTTTAATATGTATTCATACACTTTTGAAAGACTTCAAGACACTTATCAAAATACTTCTACTTAACAAAAATGCTTACAATTACATCCTCGTTCAGTTTCATCAACAATTCTACTCGTATGCACCCGTATTCGTACTCGTACAATACACAGCTTTTAGATGTATGTACTATTGGTATATACACTCCAATGATCAGCTCTTAGCAGCCCATGTGAGTCACCTAACACATGTGGGAACCATAATTTGGCAACTAGCATGAAATATCTCATAAAATTACAAAAATATGAGTAATCATTCATGACTTATTTACATGAAAACAAAATTACATATCCTTTATATCTATTCCATACACCAATGACCAAAAACACCTACAAACACTTTCATTATTCAATTTTATTCATCTAACTGATCTCTCTCAAGTTCTATCTTCAAGTTCTAAGTGTTCTTCATAAATTCCAAAAGTTCTAGTTTCATAAAATCAAGAATACTTCCAAGATTGCAAGTTTACTTCCAAGTTTTCTAAATCCATTCCAAGTAATCATCCAAGATCAAGAAACCTTTGTTACTTACAGTAGGTTATCTTTCTAATACAAGGTAATAATCATATTCAAACTTTAATTCAATTTCTATAACTATAACAATCTTATTTCGAGTGGAAATCTTACTTGAAATTGTTTTCGTGTCATGATTCTGCTTCAAGAACTTTCAAGCCATCCAAGGATCCTTTGAAGCTAGATCTCTTTTTCTCATTTCCAATAGGTTTATCCAAGGAACTTGAGGTAGTAATTATGTTCATAACATCATTCGATTCATACATATAAAGCTATCTTATTCGAAGGTTTAAACTTGTAATCACTAGAACATAGTTTAGTTAATTCTAAACTTGTTCGCAAATAAAAGTTAATCCTTCTAACTTGACTTTTAAAATCAACTAAACACATGTTCTATATCTATATGATATGCTAACTTAATGGTTTAAAACCTGGAAACACGAAAAACACCGTAAAACCGGATTTACGCCGTCGTAGTAACACCGCGGGCTGTTTTGGGTTAGTTAATTAAAAACTATGATAAACTTTGATTTAAAAGTTGTTATTCTGGGAAAATGATTTTTATTATGAACATGAAACTATATCCAAAAATTATGGTTAAACTCAAAGTGGAAGTATGTTTTCTAAAATGGTCATCTAGACGTCGTTCTTTCGACTGAAATGACTACCTTTACAAAAACAACTTGTAACTTATTTTTACGACTATAAACCTATACTTTTTCTGTTTAGATTCATAAAATAGAGTTCAATATGAAACCATAGCAATTTGATTCACTCAAAACGGATTTAAAATGAAGAAGTTTTGGGTAAAACAAGATTGGATAATTTTTCTCATTTTAGCTACGTGAAAATTGGTAACAAATCTATTCCAACCATAACTTAATCAACTTGTATTGTATATTATGTAATCTTGAGATACCATAGACACGTATACAATGTTTTGACCTATCATGTCGACACATCTATATATATTTCGGAACAACCATAGACACTCTATATGTGAATGTTGGAGTTAGCTATACAGGGTTGAGGTTGATTCCAAAATATATATAGTTTGAGTTGTGATCAATACTGAGATACGTACACACTGGGTCGTGGATTGATTCAAGATAATATTTATCGATTTATTTCTGTACATCTAACTGTGGACAACTAGTTGTAGGTTACTAACGAGGACAGCTGACTTAATAAACTTAAAACATCAAAATATATTAAAAGTGTTGTAAATATATTTTGAACATACTTTGATATATATGTATATATTGTTATAGGTTCGTGAATCAACCAGTGGCCAAGTCTTACTTCCCGACGAAGTAAAAATCTGTGAAAGTGAGTTACAGTCCCACTTTTAAAATCTAATATTTTTGGGATGAGAATACATGCAGGTTTTATAAATGATTTACAAAATAGACACAAGTACGTGAAACTACATTCTATGGTTGAATTATCGAAATCGAATATGTCCCTTTTTATTAAGTCTGGTAATCTAAGAATTAGGGAACAGACACCCTAATTGACGCGAATCCTAAAGATAGATCTATTGGGCCTAACAAACCCCATCCAAAGTACCGGATACTTTAGTACTTTGAAATTTATATCATATCCGAAGGGTGTCCCGGAATGATGGGGATATTCTTATATATGCATCTTGTTAATGTCGGTTACCAGGTGTTCACCATATGAATGATTTTTATCTCTAAGTATGGGATGTGTATTGAAATATGAAATCTTGTGGTCTATTGTTACGATTTGATATATATAGGTTAAACATATAACTGACCAACATTTTTGTTGACGTTTAAAGCATGTTTATTCTCAGGTGAATACTAAGAGCTTCCGCTGTTGCATACTAAAATAAGGACAAGATTTGGAGTCCATGTTTGTATTATATTGTGTAAAAACTGCATTCAAGAAACTGATTTTGATGTAACATATTTGTATTGTAAACCATTATGTAATGGTCGTGTGTAAACAGGATATTTTAGATTATCATTATTTGATAATCTACGTAAAGCTTTTTGAACCTTTATTTATGAAATAAATGTTATGGTTTGTTTTAAAAATGAATGCAGTCTTTGAAAAACGTCTCGTATAGAGGTCAAAACCTCGCAACGAAATCAATTAATATGGAACGTTTTTAATCAATAAGAATGGGACATTTCAGTTGGTATCCGAGTGTTGGTCTTAGAGAACCAGAAAATTTGCATTAGTGTGTCTTATCGAGTTTGTTAGGATACATTAGTGAGTCTGGACTTCGACCGTGTTTTCTTTAAAAAATGATTGCTTAACATTTTTGTTGGAAACTATATATTATTAACATGTATATATTATGTGATATATTAATCTCTTAACATGTTTGATATTGTGTGATAGATGTCTACCTCTAGCACAAATCCCATTGACTCACCTAATAATAACGAAGAGTCGAATATATATTGGACTGATTCACAAGTTCCCGAAGAAGAACCGGAAGAAGAATCAGAACCGGAAGAAGAATCAGAACCGGAAGAGGAGGAACCGGAGGAGGAAATAGAACCGGTGGGGGAAATAATAAAACGGTTAAGTAAAAGAAAATCCTCAACCAACCGACCAAGGTTAATTATGGTCAATGGTGTTTCCGCCAAGGAAGCAAAATATTGGGAGGATTACTAATTCTCCGATGAATCGGATTCCGACGAGAATTCAGATGATGTTATAGAAATTACCCCAACTGAATTTAAAAAGGCAAAAGAAAATAATAAGGGAAAGGGCATAAAAATAGAGAAATCTAATTCCAACCCCGATGAACTTTATATGTATCGTCAACCCCCGAAGCCCTTAAGTTGTAACAATGACCCGGGAACCTCTAAACCACCAGGTTTTTCTAAACCGTTGTGGAAAACGACAGCTCGTATTAGGGGAACATCATATATCCCTAGAAACTTGGCAAAACGAACCAAAATCGAAGAAGAAGAAGAAACGAGCGAGTCGGAATAAGATAGTTGTATTCGTGTGGTGTAATATATGTAATATAGTGTGCTTATGCTTTATGATATATGTAAAAATTGCTTGTATTAATAAGTAATTTTTTTTATGAATCTAACTCTTGTCTATTTTACAGTATAAAAAACAAAATGGATAGACAACCCAATATTTTAAGAGACCTACCCGGAGACATGATTGATGAAATCTTGTCTAGAGTCGGTCAGAATTCTTCGGCACAACTATTTACGGCGAAATCAGTTTGTAAGACATTCGAAGAACGTTCCAAGAATGTCTTGGTTTATAAGAGACTTTTGTTTGAAAGATGGGGGATATCACATTGGGAAACCCATAAGTTACGATGTGTTTACTTTGACGCATATATTGTGGGGAACCCAAATGCTATTTTACGCAACGGGTTAAGAAATTATTTTGACTCAATGTATCCGAATATAGGACTTCATGATTTAGAAAAAGCGGCTAACATGCAACATAAAGAAGCATGCTATGCTTACGGGTTAGTAATGTTTGCTTCTCACCAAAGTGAGAAAAAGAACATCGGGCTACAACTATTAAACAAAACGTTCCCACAAGTGACGGAGTCGGTAATTGGGGTAAGAAATGAGGTTTTTAGGTTATTACGAGACTGTTGGTCATTACGTAATCCTCGTCCCTTTGACGACGTTACAACACGCTGTCTTATCAACGGCCATAACGGTTATGTTCCACAAGACCAAGGATGGGAAGTAGTCCTAGTAAAACCAGAATGCATGACTTGTTTCTGGACGTATGAATTACGTGTCTTTATTGCCTTTGCTGAACGACTTGTGTACTAGCTAGAATTATCTTCACAACTATCTTGTATCAAAGTTATTGTGTGCTATATTTCATGCTTTATGTAAAATAAGCGGTATTGTAAGTTTGTAAAATATTGTATAAAAGTTTGAACGCGAAATATTATTATAATCAGTTTTTCATATAGAATTGTAGTAGTTGAAATGGTATGTTAGCTACTAAGTATGAACTTAACGGGTAGGTACTACCCGAATTTAAACTTATAAAACGCTAATATGAAGAAAAAGCTTTTATAAATGAGTTCATATTATGCTACGAAATACTATTAACTACTCTTAATATTCTGTATGATTAACTTGTTCCATTTGACTATTTTGAAGGAAATGGCACCGACTACTCGACACACCGTGAATATGAATGAAGAGGAATTCCGTACTTTTATAGCTTCAAACATAGCCGCAGTACAGGCTGCGCTACATAACAACAATAACCTTGGATCTAGCAGTACAGGAAATCATGTAGGATGCACCTACAAAGAATTCACTGCCTACAAACATTTGGAATTTCATGGAACTGAAGGACCGATCGGATTGAAACGGTGGACCGAGAAGGTCGAATCGGTGTTTGCCATAAGTAAGTGTACTGAAGAGGACAAAGTGAAGTACGCTACGCATACCTTCACAGGTTCTGCGTTAACATGGTGGAATACCTATCTAGAGCAAATGGGACAAGATGATGCGTACGCACTACCGTGGTCAGCATTCAAGCACTTGATGAACGAGAAGTACCGTCCCAGAACCGAGGTCAATAAGCTCAAGACAGAACTTAGAGAGTTACGAACCCAAGGATTTGATATTCCCACGTACGAAAGACGATTCACAGAATTGTGCCTATTGTGTCCGGGAGCGTTCGAAGATGAGGAAGAGAAGATCGACGCGTTTGTGAAAGGATTACCGGAAAGAATCCAAGAAGATATAAGTTCACACGAGCCCGCCTCCATACAACAGGCATGTAGAATGGCTCACAAACTAGTGAACCAGATTGAGGAAAGAATTAAAGAACGGACGACTGAAGAGGCCAATGTGAAGCAAGTCAAAAGAAAGTGGGAGGAAAACGGTGATAAGAATCACCAATACAACAACAACAGCAATTACAATAATAATCGCAACAATTATCCCAACAATCGCAACATCAATCGCAACTACAACAAATGGCCCAACAACAACAACAACAACAACAACAACAACAACAACAACAGCAACTACAACAATCATCCCAACAACGATAACAACCGCAACAACAACAACAATCAGAAGCAGCTATGCCAAAGGTGTGAAAAGTATCACTCGGGGTTCTGCACCAAATTTTGCAATAAGTGTAAAAGAAATGGTCATAGCGCGGCGAAGTGTGAGGTCTACGGACCAGGGGTTAACAGAACGAAAGGAACAAATGGTGTCGGAACGAGTAATGGCGGAGCAAGTAGTGTCGGAGCAAGTTATGCCAATGTAGTTTGTTATAAATGTGGAAAACCGGGCCACATTATTAGAAATTGCCTGAACCAGGAGAACACGAATGGACAAGGCCGCGGAAGAGTTTTCAATATTAATGCGGCAGAGGCACAGGAAGACCCGGAGCTTGTTACGGGTATGTTTCTTATTGACA
Organism: Rutidosis leptorrhynchoides; assembly: GCF_046630445.1. Taxonomy (NCBI): domain Eukaryota; kingdom Viridiplantae; phylum Streptophyta; class Magnoliopsida; order Asterales; family Asteraceae; genus Rutidosis; species Rutidosis leptorrhynchoides. The sequence goes on from NC_092342.1 coordinate 57,761,292, forward strand.
ATAAATATGCTTACGTTTTATTTGATTCGGGTGCGGATATAAGCTATATGAGTAGAGATTTTTGTGCTAAATTAAGTTGTCCATTGACGCCGTTGGATAGTAAATTTTTACTCGAATTAGCAAACGGTAAATTAATTTCAGCAGATAATATATGCCGGAATCGATAAATTAAACTGGGTAGCGAAATATTTAAGATTGATTTGATACCAGTAGAGTTAGGGAGTTTTGATGTAATAGTTGGCATGGACTGGCTGAAGAAGGTGAAAGCAGAGATCGTATATTATAAAAATGCAATTCGCATTGTACGAGAAGAAGGAGAACCCTTAATGGTGTACGGAGAAAAGGGCAACATGAAGCTACATCTTATTAGTAATTTGAAGGCATAAAAACTAATAAGAAAAGGTTGCTATGCTGTTCTAGCACACGTCGAGAAAGTACAAACCGAAGAAAAGAGCATCAATGATGTTCCCGTCGCAAAAGAATTTCCCGATGTATTTCCGAAAGAATTACCGGGACTACCTCCATATCGATCTGTTGAATTTCAAATAGATCTTGTACCAGGAGCTGCACCAATAGCTCGTGCTCCTTATAGACTCGCACCCAGCGAGATGAAAGAACTGCAAAGCCAACTGCAAGAACTATTAGAACGTGGTTTCATTCGACCAAGCACATCACCATGGGGAGCTCCTGTTTTGTTTGTCAAGAAGAAGGATGGTACATTTAGGTTGTGTATTGACTACAGAGAGTTGAACAAACTTACCATCAAAAACCGTTATCCACTGTCGAGAATTGACGACTTATTTGATCAACTACAAGGCTCGTCGGTTTATTCGAAGATCGATTTACGTTCTGGATATCATCAAATGCGAGTAAAGGAGGATGATATTCCAAAAACTGCTTTTAGGACGCGTTATGGTCATTACGAGTTTATGGTTATGCTGTTTGGATTGACTAACGCACCAGCTGTGTTCATGGACCTTATGAACCGAGTGTGTGGGCCATATCTTGACAAGTTTGTCATTGTTTTCATCGATGACATACTTATTTACTCAAAGAATGATCAAGAGCATGAAGAACATTTGAGGAAAGTGCTAGAAGTATTGAGGAAAGAAAAACTGTACGCTAAGTTTTCAAAGTGTGCATTTTGGTTGGAAGAAGTTCAATTCCTCGGTCACATAGTGAACAAAGAAGGTATCCAGGTGGACCCGGCAAAGATCGAAACCGTTGAAAAGTGGTAAACCCCAAAAACTCCGAAGCATATACGTCAATTTTTAGGATTGGCTGGTTACTACAGAAGATTCACCCAAGATTTCTCCAAAATAGTAAAACCCTTGACTGCATTAACGCATAAAGGGAAGAAATTTGAATGGAAGGATGAACAAGAGAAGGCATTTCAATTATTGAAGAAAAAGCTAACTACGGCACCTATATTGTCATTGCCTGAAGGGAATGATGATTTTGTGATTTATTGTGACGCATCAAAGCAAGGTCTCGGTTGTGTATTAATGCAACGGACGAAGGTGATTGCTTATGCGTCTAGACAATTGAAGATTCACGAGCAAAATTATACGACGCATGATTTGGAATTAGGCGCGGTTGTTTTTGCATTAAAGACTTGGAGGCACTACTTATATGGGGTCAAAAGTATTATATATACCGACCACAAAAGTCTTCAACACATATTTAATCAGAAACAACTGAATATGTGGCAGCGTAGGTGGATTGAATTGTTGAATGATTACGACTTTGAGATTCGTTACCACCCGGGGAAGGCAAATGTGGTAGCCGACGCCTTGAGCAGAAAGGACAGAGAACCCATTCGAGTAAAATCTATGAATATAATGATTCACACTAACCTTACTACTCAAATAAAGGAGGCGCAACAAGGAGTTTTAAAAGAGGGAAATTTAAAGGATGAAATACTCAAAGGATCGGAGAAGCATCTTAATATTCGGGAAGACGGAACCCAGTATAGGGCTGAAAGAATTTGGGTACCAAAATTTGGTGATATGAGAGAAATGGTACTTAGAGAAGCTCATAAAACCATATACTCAATACATCCTGGAACGGGGAAGATGTACAAGGATCTTAAGAAACATTTTTGGTGGCTAGGTATGAAAGCCGATATTGCTAAATATGTAGGAGAATGTTTGACGTGTTCTAAGGTCAAAGCTGAACATCAGAAACCATCAGGTCTACTACAACAACCTGAAATCCTGGAATGGAAATGGGAAAACATTACCATGGATTTCATTACTAAATTGCCAAGGACTGCAAGTGGTTATGATACTATTTGGGTAATAGTTGATCGTCTCACCAAGTCAGCACACTTCCTGCCAATAAGAGAAGATGACAAGATGGAGAAGTTAGCACAACTGTATTTGAAGGAAGTCGTCTCCAGAAATGGAATACCAATCTCTATTATCTCTGATAGGGATGGCAGATTTATTTCAAGATTCTGGCAGACATTACAGCAAGCATTAGGAACTCGTCTAGACATGAGTACTGCCTATCATCCACAAACTGATGGACAGAGTGAAAGGACGATACAAACGCTTGAAGACATACTACGAGCATGTGTTATTGATTTCGGAAACAGTTGGGATCGACATCTACCGTTAGCAGAATTTTCCTACAATAACAGCTACCATTCAAGCATTGAGATGGCGCCGTTTAAAGCACTTTATGGTAGAAAGTGCAGGTCTCCGATTTGTTGGAGTGAAGTGGAGGATAGACAGATTACGAGTCCGGAGATAATACAAGAAACTACCGAGAAAATCATCCAAATTCAACAAAGATTGAAAACCACCCAGAGTCGACAAAAGAGCTACGCGGACAGTAAAAGAAAAGATATAGAGTTTGAAATTGGAGAAATGGTCATGCTTAAGGTTTCACCTTAGAAAGGCGTTGTTCGATTTGGTAAACGGGGGAAACTAAATCCAAGGTACATTGGACCATTCAAGATTATAGATCGTGTCGGACCAGTAGCTTACCAACTGGAGCTACCTCAACAACTCGCGGCTGTACATAACACTTTCCACGTCTCAAATTTGAAGAAATGTTTTGCTAAAGAAGATCTCACTATTCCGTTGGACGAAATCCAAATCAATGAAAAACTTCAATTCATTGAAGAACCCATCGAAATAATGGATCGTGAGGTTAAGAGACTTAAACAAAACAAGATACCGATTGTTAAGGTTCGATGGAATGCTCGTAGAGGACCCGAGTTCACCTGGGAGCGTGAAGATCAGATAAAGAAGAAATACCCGCATTTATTTCCAGAAGATACGTCAACACCTCCAACTGCTTAAAATTTCGGGACGAAATTTATTTAACGGGTAGGTACTGTAGTGACCCGAACTTTTCCATGTTTATATATATATATATTAAATGAAATTGTTATTTACATGATTAAGTGTTTCCAACATGTTAAGCAATCAAACTTGTTAAGACTTGATTAATTGAAATAGGTTTCATATAGACAATTGACCACCCAAGTTGACCGGTGATTCACGAACGTTAAAACTTGTAAAAACTATACGATGACATATATATGGTTATATATATATAGTTAACATGATTTTATTATAAGTATGTATCTCATTAGGTATTTTAACAATGAGTTATATACATAAAAATGAGACTATTAATTTAAGAAACTCGAAAATGATATATATAACGATTATCGTTATAACAACGTCTTACTAGGTACATATGAATCATATTAAGATATTGATACACTTGGTTAATTATGTTAAATTATAAGTAAATATATTATTAAGTGTATTAACAATGAAATACATATGTAAAAATAAGACTACTAACTTAATGATTTCGAAACGAGACATATATGTAACGATTATCGTTGTAACGACATTTAACTATATATATATCATACTAAGATATATTATATATAGCATAATATCATGATAATATAACAATTTAACATCTCATTTGTTATAATAAACAAAGGGTTAACAACATTCAACAAGATCGTTAACCTAAAGGTTTCAAAACAACATTTACATGTAACGACTAACGATGACTTAATGACTCGGTTAAAATGTATATACATGTAGTGTTTTAATATGTATTCATACACTTTTGAAAGACTTCAAGACACTTATCAAAATACTTCTACTTAACAAAAATGCTTACAATTACATCCTCGTTCAGTTTCATCAACAATTCTACTCGTATGCACCCGTATTCGTACTCGTACAATACACAGCTTTTAGATGTATGTACTATTGGTATATACACTCCAATGATCAGCTCCTGGCAGCCCATGTGAGTAACCTAACACATGTGGGAACCATCATTTGGCAACTAGCATGAAATATCTCATAAAATTACAAAAATATGAGTAATCATTCATGACTTATTTACATGAAAACAAAATTACATATCCTTTATATCTAATCCATACACCAACGACCAAAAACACCTACAAATACTTTCATTCTTCAATTTTATTCATCTAATTGATCTCTCTCAAGTTCTATCTTCAAGTTCTAAGTGTTCTTCATAAATTCCAAAAGTTCTAGTTTCATAAAATCAAGAATACTTCCAAGATTGCAAGTTTACTTCCAAGTTTTCTAAATCCATTCCAAGTAATCATCCAAGATCAAGAAACCTTTGTTACTTACAGTAGGTTATCTTTCTAATACAAGGTAATAATCATATTCAAACTTTAATTCAATTTCTATAACTATAACAATCTTATTTCGAGTGGAAATCTTACTTGAAATTGTTTTCGTGTCATGATTCTGCTTCAAGAACTTTCAAGCCATCCAAAGATCCTTTGAAGCTAGATCTATTTTTCTCATTTCCAGTAGGTTTATCCAAGGAACTTGAGGTAGTAATGATGTTCATAACATCATTCGATTCATACATATAAAGCTATCTTATTCGAAGGTTTAAACTTGTAATCACTAGAACATAGTTTAGTTAATTCTAAACTTGTTCGCAAATAAAAGTTAATCCTTCTAACTTGACTTTTAAAATCAACTAAACACATGTTCTATATCTATATGATATGCTAACTTAATGATTTAAAACCTGGAAACACAAAAAACACCGTAAAACCGGATTTACGCCGTCGTAGTAACACCGCGGGCTGTTTTGGGTTAGTTAATTAAAAACTATGATAAACTTTGATTTAAAAGTTGTTATTCTGGGAAAATTATTTTTATTATGAACATGAAACTATATCCAAAAATTATGGTTAAACTCAAAGTGGAAGTATGTTTTCTAAAATGGTCATCTAGACGTCGTTCTTTCGACTGAAATGACTACCTTTACAAAAACAACTTGTAACTTATTTTTCCGACTATAAACCTATACTTTTTCTATTTATATTCATAAAATATAGTTCAATATGAAACCATAGCAATTTGATTCACTCAAAACGGATTTAAAATGAAGAAGTTATGGGTAAAACAAGATTGGATAATTTTTCTAATTTTAGCTACGTGAAAATTGGTAACAAATCTATTCCAACCATAACTTAATCAACTTGTATTGTATATTATGTAATCTTGAGATACCATAGACACGTATACAATGTTTCGACCTATCATGTCGACACATCTATATATATTTCGGAACAACCATAGACACTCTATATGTGAATGTTGGAGTTAGCTATACAGGGTTGAGGTTGATTCCAAAATATATATAGTTTGAGTTGTGATCAATACTGAGATACGTATACACTGGGTCGTGGATTGATTCAAGATAATATTTATCGATTTATTTCTGTACATCTAACTGTGGACAACTAGTTGTAGGTTACTAACGAGGACAGCTGACTTAATAAACTTAAAACATCAAAATATATTAAAAGTGTTGTAAATATATTTTGAACATACTTTGATATATATATGTATATATTGTTATAGGTTCGTGAATTAACCAGTGGCCAAGTCTTACTTCTCGACAAAGTAAAAATCTGTGAAAGTGAGTTATAGTCCCACTTTTAAAATCTAATATTTTTGGGATGAGAATACATGCAGGTTTTATAAATGATTTACAAAATAGACACAAGTACGTGAAACTACATTCTATGGTTGAATTATCGAAATCGAATATGCCCCTTTTTATTAAGTCTGGTAATCTAAGAATTAGGGAACAGACACCCTAATTGACGCGAATCCTAAAGATAGATCTATTGGGCCTAACAAACCCCATCCAAAGTACCGGATGCTTTAGTACTTCAAAATTTATATCATATCCGAAGGGTGTCCCGGAATGATGGGGATATTCTTATATATGCATCTTGTTAATGTCGGTTACCAGGTGTTCACCATATGAATGATTTTTATCTCTATGTATGGGATGTGTATTGAAATATGAAATCTTGTGGTCTATTGTTACGATTTGATATATATAGGTTAAACCTATAACTCACCAACATTTTTGTTGACGTTTAAAGCATGTTTATTCTCAGGTGAATACTAAGAGCTTCCGCTGTTGCATACTAAAATAAGGACAAGATTTGGAGTCCATGTTTGTATGATATTGTGTAAAAACTGCATTCAAGAAACTGATTTCGATGTAACATATTTGTATTGTAAACCATTATGTAATGGTCGTGTGTAAACAGGATATTTTAGATTATCATTATTTGATAATCTACGTAAAGCTTTTTGAACCTTTATTTATGAAATAAAGGTTATGGTTTGTTTTAAAAATGAATGCAGTCTTTGTAAAACGTCTCGTATAGAGGTCAAAACCTCGCAACGAAATCAATTAATATGGAACGTTTTTAATCAATAAGAACAGGACATTTCACATAGATCTATCTTTAGGATTCGCGTCAATTGGTGGCAATTATAATAAATACCAATTCTTAGGTTACCAAGTTCAACAAGGGCGATATCCGGTATAACAATTCAACCATAGAATGTAGTTTCAAGTACTTGTGTCTATTTCGTAAAACAGTTATAAAAGCAGCGCATGTATTCTCAGTCCCAAAAATATATATTGCAAAAGCATTTAAAAAGGAAGTAAATGAAACTCACCATACTGTATTTTGTAGTAAAAATACATATGACGATATTGAACAATGCAGGGTTGACCTTAGATTCATGAACCTATATCATTTGTATATACATTAACACATATACTCGTAATCGAACGAATCTATATATTATTAGTGATATACTTGTTATTTAAATGGTTTATGCGTTCCATTAATAATTTACGTATATTTATTTTATATATCTTACTTATTATAAAAATACTAATAGAGTTAAGTTATATATATTAGATATATTTTTATGTAACTAATATTTATTTAGTTAAAATAATACTAATAAATAAAAATTCGTAATTTCTTTATAATAATAATAATATCAGTATTTATAATAATACTAATACTTATTTAAAAAAAATAATGATAATAATAATACTGATAATAATAATAACTATAAAACTAATAATTTTACTGTTAATGATAATTGTGATAATAATTTTTGTAATTGCATATTAATAATACTCATGATAATATAAATAATAATACTTGTAATCATATCAGTGGTAATAATAATAATAATCTTAATATTAATTTTAATGATGATAATAATAACTTATAGTATGATAGTTATAGTAATACTTAACTTAACAATAAAAAACAATAATAATTATGTCAATCTTATTACTAATGTTAATCTTAATAATAATACTCTTGTTAATAATAATAATAATAATAATAATAATTCAAAAATGATACTAATAACATTATTAATGATAATAGTTTATATTAGTTTCATACTAACGATAATAATAATAATCCTACTCATAATACTACTTATATCAATATTAATACTAATAATAACACTAATAATAATACCTAGTGATATTTCTTAATAACAAAAATGATAATATTAATAACCATAGTATTTATGTTAACATAATAATAATAACAATAATTAATGATAATAATAATAATAATAATAATAATAATAATAATAATAATAATAATAATAATAATAATAATAATAATAATAATAATAATAATAATAATAATAATAAAAGAAATTAAATTAAAAGTGTATACCCCTTTAAAAATCTTTTCTAAAAAGAATTGTCCAGGACGAGGCTCGAAACCGTGACCATTCACTCACCCGCTAGCACTCAAACCATCCAAGCTGTTCCGTTTTTCTGTTTTATAACCCATATTATATTTACTTAACCCGTAATTTCGTGTCCTATCTTCTTCTTCTTTACAAACCCAGAACTGTTCTTCCCTATCAAAATTATCATCTAATATCATGTTGTTATAGTCGCCATCGATCTCATCATCATAATATTATTCAATATCTCAGTTTCATTATCATCATCATACATTCATCTTCTCAAACCATTTCATCATCAATCGTTATCATATAACCTTATCATCATTATCACGTTTTCATCATTCTCCTAATCATCATCTTCTTCATTTAGCTACTGTAGCAGGATGTGGGTTTTCGATAGAAAATGGAAATAAAAACAGGAAATAGCGAATAGCAACACAACAGTATCATCACCAAATAATCTCATCGCTAAATCTTCATTTTCCTATCCTCACAACTTCATTGTTCACCATTAAAACAGAAAAACTAGTAGTTATCGAAGGTGTGTGTGGATGTCTGTTGAACGGGACAGAAACAGAAACAATAGCGACTGTAGCAGTAGCAGTCGCAGCAATACAGTGTACGTTTGTTGGGTTTTTAGGTGCCTCGGACTGAAACAGAAAATGAAGAAAATAATAATGATCATTTACAGGTGGTGGCGGGGAATAGGTTGGCTACGGTGGTGGTGTTTTAGGCAGCTGAACAGAAAAGAAAGAAAAAATAGAACATTGAGCTGTAGGTAGTAGTTCTCGGTTATAGATCACGGTGGTGGTGGTGGTGGAGATCGTGAAAGTCATGTTAGCGATGACGGTTTACAGTAGAGAAAGGATTGGTGGTTGTTCATGGTGGTCTTCGGTGGTGGAAGGCTGGAAGCTCACGATGGAATTTAGGAGAGAGAGAGAGAGAGAGAAGAGAGAGGGAAGAGAGGTGGTGATTGATTGAATAAGAAGGTTGACGGGTTAAAGAGTTTACGATATTAGTAGTGGCAGATACGGTGTATGCTTCGAAGGTGGTTAATATGGTGGTGTTCTTATGGTTGTCAAGGTGGTAGCGGGTTTTTGTGATTTTTGATGAAGATGAAATTGGTGTTGGTTTGAGCTGAACCCGAACAGAAACAAAATTAGCAGTAACAAACAATAGCGGTGGTTTATGGTGGTGATCTTATCATGGTTCGGGTGGTGGTGTATGTTGATGAATATGTATGTAATGTATATGTACATATAACTCAGGAAATGGGAAAGAAATTAAGAAAGAGAGAAAGATAGTTGAAGTGGTTGGCATGATTGTACATTTATATATATATATATATATATATATATATATATATATATATATATATATATATATATATATATATATATATATATAGACTCCGTAATTATTGTATTTGTGAGGAAATAAGTCAAGGAGAAACACTAACTTTATTATAATATCTAACTTTATGTTAATTGTGCAGTGAACGAATTGGAGGCAAATGGTGAGGTTGTTATCATGGTACATGTGGGTATATAATATATATTAAGTTAGTTGTAAGATTCAATCAAGCACAGTATATTCTTATTCAATTCACGGATACCCAAAGTTAACATAAATATGTAATATAATAATAATAAATATGAATCATCGAGTGAATTGAAAGGTAACAGAAAGTGGCCATCAATAATTTGAATTTTAATCTACCGTCAGTTTTATTTGGAAATAATATTTCGTACTCCGTTGTTAATCAGTGGTGGATAAAAAGTCTTTGGAAAAAAAAAATTTCCAAATTAAATATCTTTATTTATTTTAATTATTATTTTGAGTTATTATATATATATATATATATATATATATATATATATATATATATATATATCCATATGTTTATATTTATATTTATGTATACACATTTATTTACAAATAATGGTTCGTGAATCATCGGGAATGGTCGAAGGCAAATGCATATATGAAACAGTTCAAAATTTTGAGAATTAACCTTACAAACTTTGATTATCGTGTCGGAATCATTTATAGATTTAGTTTAAATTTGGTCGGAAATTTCCGGGTCGTCACAAAACCCTAATCCCACCATATTAGGGTTAATAACCACAAGCTTACACCAAAACCCCCAAATTTCATAGGAAATGGGTTCTATAACTCATCATCAACTCAAACCCTAACCCAAACAAGAATCAAACAATTAAAATCGGAGCTAGAACGTACCGTCACCATCAAAACGTAGCTAGAAGGGAGATGAACAACATTAACTCTTGCACCTTGAAGAGATTCCAACTCCTTCTTCTCCAATCCAAGCTTTATCTCTCTAAAAAAATGGAGCTTTCTCACTCTAGAAAGATGAGAGGATTGTGTAGATGTAAAAATGAGGATAAGATAAGGTTTTGGCCATATTTATAGCCACAAAACCGGTCCCAACACAAAATACCCAAAATGCCCCTTTTAAAATATTTAAATCTCGAACGAGTCTTACAACTGTTTTCATCTCTTCTATAACCAGCACAAAATATTTGTTGTGAGATTTTCACGTCAAAACAGTGTCACTTGACACCGTTAATTTAGAGGTATTTTTTCATAATATTCATTTTTTTAAAAAGAGTGCACTTTTTTAGTTTTATCTTTCTAAACAACTTCAAAATTTAGTTTTTATCTAATAAAAGTTTTGTACCCATTGTTAATATGTGTACTGAAATTATAAACTACTTAAACGTTTTTAAATTTATACAGTGAAATCATATTTTGCTACAAATGATTTTCTGAGTCAAAGAGCTTAAAGTGATGTCGAGCTTTTTTAGTACTTTTCATTTTAATATATATGAGATTATATTTAATAACTGTTGAATCGGGTTTTTTCATTGGGTTCACTACGGGTAAATAGTCTAATAACAACCGTTTAGTTTTGTACCAAATGTGGATACACGTATTATAATTGTAAACTATTTAAATAATGATATATATACACACATAGACACACGCTGAAATCATGTATTGTCGTAAATGTTTTCCCGCAACAATGTACGATAACCTTTCCTCGAAATGAAAAAGGGTAAAAGGTAGAAGTTTTCCATGTTCGGGTAACCCGGGAGGACGAGTAATCCTACCACATACTTTGATATACGCAGTCCAGCAGGATTTACTTCCTGGTTGTTTTCAACCTTCTCTGGCCGCCATAAAGTATTCGTTATAGACAAGATTCGAACATAAGACTTCTTGAAAAAACTTCATGACCCCAACCACTGAATTATCTTGTAATGTTTCTTTCCTCTATATAAACCAAATTATATTTTTCCATTAAATAGATTATATGTATAATTTGAGATTTTATTTTTTTGATAATTTTTTTTATTTAGTTATGAAATTCTTAGATATTTACAAAAAATAAAATAACACAAAAATACTCATACGCATTACACATTTATTAATAGTTATAACACTTGATAAATATCGAATCAACATATAGATTGAAAGAGTGAATAAATCGATGATCTGTATTGACTTCGTGGCTATGCATTTATACAACCATTTACCTCTATAATTAAGGAAACTATGTCAAACTTTCTAACTAACACGATCCTATACAAATATAGATAGAGTCAAACATATCACAATGATTTACAATATAATCTACATATATACCGGGATATACAACTGTCGTCTAATACACCCCCTCAGTCAAAACGGAAGGCGGCCGAATGTTGAGACTGGTTTGGAAGTCATTAAAAAGAACCCGTGTTAAGCCTTTTGTGAAAATATATGCGATTTGAAAACGGGTCAGGACATGAAGCACACGAATCTGTTGGCTACTTTTTCACGAACAAAATGTATGTCCATCTCAATATGTTTTGTGCGTTGATGTTGTACAGGATTTCCAGACAGGTAAATGGCACTTACATTGTCACAAAAAACAAGTGTGGCTTTCGGTATTGGACAATGTAGTTCAAGCAGTAGATTTTGTAACCAGCAAGATTCGGAGACTTCATTTGCAACCCCTCTATATTCAGCCTCCGCACTTGACCTAGAAATGGTTGGTTGACGTTTTACTGACCACGATATTAAGTTTGAATCGAGGAAAACACAATACCCAGATGTTAACCGGCGAGTGTCGGGACAACCACCTCAATCTGGGTCAGTGTAGGCGACTAGAGAAGTGATAGCTGATGTCGTTATATATAGTCCATGATTGATGGTACCTTTAATGTAACAAATGACGCATCGGAGGGCTAGCATATGACTTTCCTTTGGGTCATGCATATGGAGGCATACTTGTTGCACATCGTATCAAATATCGGAGCGAGTAAATGTAAGGTATTGTAAAGCCCCTGCAAGGCTACAAAAAAGAGTAGGATTGGGATACGAAGAACCATCATTTGAGCTTAGTTTACCATTGGTATCAATAGGGGTATTAGCTGTGTTCCCGTGAGTTAAACCCGCACGATCTATAATCTCCTTAGCATAGTTTTGGTGGTCTAAAAACAATCCAGAAGGAGTTCTTTGAACGTCGATACCCAAAAAAGAGTAAAGCGGACGTAAATCTTTCATAGAGAATTCATGAGACAGTAACTTCAGTAGAGAGAAGCGTAATACATTGGAAGAAGTAACCAAAACTATGTCGTCAACATACAGTAGTAAGTAAGCTATATCCCTTCCGTGCTTATAAATGAAAAGTGAATTGTCATATCGACTATGGGTGAAGACAATGGAGTGTACATAGTAGGCAAATCTTTGGTGCCAAGCGCATGGGCTTGTTTGAGACCATAAAGAGATCGTTGCAATAAACACACGTGATCAGGATAAGAAGTATCACGAAACCCAAATGGTTGATGCATATAAACAGTTTCATTTAACGTGCCATGTAAAAACGCATTTTTGACATCCAATTGATGTATTTCCCAAGATTTTGATAATGCAATGGTAATAACGGCACGTATGGTAGCCGATTTTACTACCGGACTAAAAGTGTCAAGGCAATCAATGCCTACTTTTTGTGAGCGACCATCACCAACCAACCTTGCTTTGTAATGTTCAAAAGTACCATCCGCTTTCATTTTATGTCTAAATACCCACATACTTCGAATAATGTGCATGTCAGGTTTCCTAGGAACTAAAATATATAAGTCTTATTGTCCATTAAAGCGCGAAACTCATCGGTCATGGCCATTTTCCAGTTAGGATCGAAGATAGCTTGTTGTGGGGATTTTGGTAGTGGAGATAAAGATGTAGATGTAGAAAGATTAAAGTGAATTTTTGGTGTAGTTATACCAGACATGGATCTTGTGGTAATTGTTCGAGTAGGTTGTGGTGGTATGTGATTTTGAATAGAATCCGTAGGAGTAGAGGTGGTAGAAACAGATGGGCTGGTTGTTGTTGGGCTTGATGGGCTTGATGTAGAAGAGTCGGTTTTTGGGCTGAAAAGGATGTGAGAAGCATGAGCTGGTGGGCTAGAGGTAGTAGTGATAGAATTCGGGCTGGATGTTGGGCCTGGTGAAGTTAGGCTTGCTGTAGGATTTACAAAATAAGGATGGATAGCATCAGTTAGAAAATGGTATGAATTTGTGGTAGAATTGTGAACTTTAGAGAAAGGGAATTCACGTTCGTTGAAGTGTACATGACGTGAAATTATGAATTTTTTTGTTGACATATCGTAACAAAGATACCCACGATGATTGGGTGCATATCCTAGGAAGACACATGGGATCGATCGCGGTTGCAATTTGTGAATTGTTGTAGAAGGGAGTAAAGGGTAGCACAAACAACTGAAAGTCCGGAGATGTGTGTAAGAGGGGATTCGCTGAAAGAGTATTTGAGTACGAGTGTTGTAATGAAGAATTTTTTTAGGACGAATATTTAGAATATATTTGGCGGTGGAGAGAGCATGGTGCCAAAGATTTGTAGGAACGGATGCATGAGACATGATAGTATGAATAATGTTTTTTATTGCCCTTATTGTCTTTAGGATTTTCCATTTTAAGGTGAAGTGTAGGGACACAAGAAGCAAAACATGATTCCGTTTGTTTGACAAAATTTGTGAAATTTTTGGTTATGATACTCGGTACCGTTATCACATTGATGTGATTTAATTGATTTTCCAAATTGAGTTTTGAAGAAATTATTGAAAATGGTAAATGCATCATAGACGTCTGACTTAGCACCAAATAATCATCAAGGAATAACACATAATATTTATGACCTGAAGTGCTTGCAATTGGTGATGTCCATACATCACTATGAACTATATCAAATGGCATAGTAGTAGAAGAATTAGAATCATAAAATGGTTGTTTAACTTGCTTTCCAAACACACAAGATTGACAAAAAGAAGATAAATGAGGTTTATTACAAGGAATAAATTTTTTATTGCTAAGAGAACTTAAAATACTACGTCCCGGGTGACCGAGTCGTTGATGCCAAAGGTCACTAGAAAAAGCGAGACCAATAGTTGGATGTGCAAGTTATTGAAGAACGGATGAAGTAATGGGATAGAGTTCATCTGCGCTATTACACTGTATTATTTTGGTTCCCTTCAGAAATTGCTTCATAGTAAAACCAAATGGATCAAATTCAATGGAGATGTTATTATCACAAGATAAACGACGAACCGAAATAAGATTCTTAATCAGTTTTGGAGCATATAGAATATTTTTAAGTATGATGGGTCGTGGTGAAAGTGGGAATGGTGAGTGTTCGAATCCAAGAATTGGTATACCATGGCCATTACCGACAATAATTTTTTTAGGCATTTTAATGGAAAATAAGATAGGATTTTACCTTGGTTACCTACCATGTGGGAAGTTGCTCCAGAATCCATGTACCACGTATTATCAGGAGGATTGAGAGTCATAGTGTGCATCGCGCTCTCAATGTCAATTGGGCAATAAGCTGAGCCGTCAGTTGTGATGGTGTGGGCCTGCTGAGGATGTGACCTAAGAAGACTGGGATGTCCAGTGGAAGAAGGGCGAGTCCAGCCCATTGTCGGATAAGGGTGAAACGACCCGTCCTAATCCATCCGAACGAAGTCCATATCGATTACAAATGATTCACAATAGTTGATTACATCGCGAGGTATTTGACCTCTATATGATACATTTTTACAAACATTGCATTCGTTTTTGAAAAGACAATCTTTCATTACATCGAACGTTGACGACATGCATACCATCTCATAATATATCCAACTATAATTGACTTAATAATAATCTTGATGAACTCAACGACTCGAATACAACGTCTTTTGAAATATGTCATGAATGACTCCAAGTAATATCTCTAAAATGAGCAAATGCACAGCGGAAGTTTTCTTTCATACATGAGAATAAACATGCTTTAAAGTGTCAACCAAAAGGTTTGTGAGTTCATAGGTTTATCATAATAATCATAATATTTAATAAGCCACAAGATTTCATTTAATTAAATGCGCAGGATCATTACAACTGCAAAAATTATTCATACGATGAGTCGCCTGGTAACCGACCTTAACATAGAGCGCTTAAGATATCTGGCATCATACATTCCACTATTCAAATGTATGACAAGAACTCTTCGAAGTACTAAAGCATTTCCACTATTCGAAAATGGGGGTGGTTGGTGCCCGTAGATCTACCTTTAGGATTCGCGTTAATTAGTATTTTTCACTAATTCTTAGGTTACCAAGCATAATAATAATAAGTACAGATATCCGGTATAACAAAACAATCGGAATGTAGTTTCATGAACTTGTACTTATTTTGTAAAACATTTATAAAAGCAGCGCATGTATTCTCAGTCCCAAAAATATATATTGCAAAAGCATTTAAAAAGGGAGCAAATGAAACTCACCAAATGTATTTTGTAGTAAAAATACATATGTCTATATTGTACAATGCAGGATTGACCTCGGATTCACGAACCTATATCATTCATATGTATATTAATACATATAATCGTAATCGAATAATATATATATTATATCCTAAATTATATATCTTATATATTTAATTTGTATATATTTAATATAGTTAATGTTTATATAGTTTTATATACACATATGTTTACTATTATATCAAAAATCAACAATTTGTTATATGTAGCTATTATATAAATAATCTTAATATATATACAATTAGATGTATTGAGGTAGTTGTACATAATATACTCTTATATAGAAAATATTTATTTGTTATAATAATTTTGTTAATATGAAAGTAATAATGATAATAATAATAATAATAATAATAATAATAATAATAATAATAATAATAATATAGTTATAAAAATAATAATTTTTAATAATAACAATACTAATAATAATAACAATAACAATAACAAACAACAACAATAATAATAATAATAATAATAATAATAATAATAATAATAATAATAATAATAATAATAATAATAATAATAATAATAAATATAATAATAATAATAATAATAATAATAAATATAATAATAATAATAATAATAATAAATATAATAAAAATAATAATAATAATAATAATAATAATAATAATAATAATAATAATAATAATAATAATAATAATAATAATAATAATAATAATAATAATAATAATAATAATAATAATAATAATAATAATAATAATAATTAAAAGTTACCTTAAAAGAATGAATTTCCAAAAAGAAAAATAGCCCATGCCCAGGCTTGAACCCCCCGACCTCTAGCTAACCAAACAACACCCCAAACCATCCTTCTGTCTTTGGTTTTCTAATTTAAACCAAATACCATATTTATTTAAACAGTTCCTTTCGGCCCAAATATGACAGTAGTCCAACAACAGCAGAAGTACTTGGCTCGAATAATTAATCACAGCCCAATTAACAAAATGGCCCAACAACATACTTTGACAACAGCCCAGCTTTCCTGTGTAATTAAAAAAAATTGTTTTGCAGTGGCCTAGTTTCGAACTTGAGACCTCTCGTTTACAGACAACACGCCCAACCAATTGAGCTGTCTCGTTTTTTTCTGATTTATGACACACCCAAAACTAATTAACCCGTATGGTTTATCTATCCCTTCTTCTTCTCTAATTATAAGTTGACCATGAACCCAGTTACAGTAATGAATTTTTTTTTGTATTTCATAACAAAATATAAACGTTTGTAATCGTTAATTAGTTTTAATAAACACTTGAAAAAAAAATATATGAAAACAGCTCCTAATATGCTGCTGTCGTCGCTGCTTTGTTAAAAAAAATTGATTTCAGTTTGGAGCTCGTTTTGGATAATCTTCAAAACATGAAATAGGTTTTAAATCAAACGTAAAAACTTTCTGTAACATCAATTTTACCCCAAACATCACAACAAGTTCCAATTTCGCGATGAACATATATGTTGACTTTTGAAAATAAAATTTGACTCCTCCAATTTGAATTAGATTTTACGAACTGGAACCTGGAAATTTGAATAAACATTCCTGACATGATTTAAGATACATCTGCACTTTTAGATTTTTGAAATGGATTCGATTTCGAATTATGAGCAAAAAGTAGTACATACAGAGGTTTTTCGAAAGAAAGAAAAAAAATATAGATTAATTTATCAAACTGATTCTGAAAAAAAAAATGACTGATATGGAGAGGAAGGATAATCAATTGATAGTTGTTTATATTGATGATTGATTCAGACAAATGCTCACGAGTATACAGGAAAGGAAAATAGAAAATATAGATGATAGAGATATAGATATCACTTTTGTATATATATATCTAAGTTATATTATTTATTTAATTTAATATTAGTAATTAATAATTTATAATATATAATACTAATACTAATAATATTAATACTAATAATGTTGTTAACAAGGATAATATTTATAGCAATATTAAATAATAACCATAATTTTTAATGATGTTACAAATAATAAAATACTAATACTAATAATAACCAATATAAGATTATTAATAATAATAATACTGAATTACAAATAATTATAATACTAATAATTATGTTAGTAGTAGTATTAATATTAATTGTTAATGATAATGTAGTAATAATATCTACTAATAATATAATTAATAATTAAGTTATAACAAGTTACATATATCCTATTTGTAATATATATTATATAGTCATATATATTTATATTGAATATTTAATACTTATAAATTTTTCAAATGCTTCAATATAATAGTTATTAATAGAGATCTTTTATATATATTTATATATATCTATATAGATTCGTAAAAATTTTATATATCTAATTACATATCTTCATTTTACTAATAACTTACTCGTTTGTTTGTTATTTTATATTTTTTAATTCTAACTGATTAAAGTATACCTCATTTATTCAAAATATTATAAATACATTTATATTTATATTTATATTTATATTTATATTTATATTTATATTTATATTTATATTTATATTTATATTTATATTTATATTTATATTTATATTTATATACATATATATAATTATCTGTTCATGAATCGTTGGGAATAGTCAGAGGTCGAATGTAATTGAATACATGAACATAGTTCAAAATTTTAAGCCTCAACCTTACAGACTTTGCTTATCGCGTCAAAACCATATAAAGATTAGGTTTAAATTGGTCAAAAATTTTCGGGTCGTCACAGTACCTACCCGTTAAAGAAATTTCGTCCTGAAATTTGAGTGATGTGGTCATGGCTAACAATAAAAATGTTTTCATGACGAATATGAGTTGATAAATAGAGTTTTATCATCATCGAGTAATATGGATAAAACAATTCGATTATTCGAAGAGTACGAATGAAGCTATCGCAGAATAGTGTATTGAGAAAAATAAGATTCGTCTTGACTTTTGACGCCGTCTTGGTTGAATTCCGGAATTCAAGGGATTTAAAGAAAATCTTCTAAATCCAAAAGATTTGTTTCTTCGGCGAATAAGGAAATTAGGATCTCTCTAGTTAAATGTGGAGATCTGCCTTGATTTCTCTATCAAATATTTCCTTATAAATTAACTTCTTCCATTCCATTACTTTTATCATTCCTATACTCAATCCCCAAATTCAAAAGATTATGAAAATGCTTAATCCAGTTCTAATCCTTGTCCTTATCCTTACTATCGCAACAATTATTCTCCTTTTCCAATTTCCACCAGATGAATCTGCTTACTTCTACTTTGCCCTTGGGGTTATAGTACTTATAATTCTCCCGTGTCTTTATGTTGCAATAAATATTGATATACACGGTTTGTAATTTATGTGTTGTTATCGGGCTTTATATCTTCCCTTATACTTCAAAGTCCTTGCTTCTGTTTTCTATAATCATTGTCATCCCCAGTTAATACTCTCTCTTATTTGCTGCAATTTATACCCCCTTTCTATTTCGGAGCTTCATGCTTTTGTTTTCTTTTCGCAAGTAATGGTCCATAATTTATAGGTATAGAGTTTCGAATTATCATAATATACAAGGTAGAAAGGAAAGGTAGTAGCACGATTTGATTTATCAAATTACCTGAATCGCTGAGAATAGAACTATCAAGAATATATTTTCTTAACATGTTCAGAAGTTAAGCAGAATGAAAGAGTTATGTAACATGGCGCATGATGACGTTATAATCTGTGAATCATCACGTTCCATTTAGAAACTCAGCATGACTTACTGTAATATAATCACGTTGATCAAGTGTCATTATATTATACTAACTCATGCTTCAGCTCCCAACACTACTTCTAAAACATTCTTATTTTAAATTCGAAGGTTCGCAGAATATAGAAACTAAAACAGTTTCCTTTTATGATATAATACGGATAGCGCAGAGAGATAATTAATATCGAACGAGGATATTTATGAAGATTTCTTCAGAAATATTGAGGATATTAATAAAGAAAGGTACGATGATACCTTAGGATTTCATAATCAAATTGTGATGAAGAAATTCATTCACGATGATTTAGAGTGGTTAAGGAGTAAGGTATTCGCTAAAGATTTCATCAGAAACAGAATCATCTGGATTCTTTATGTACAAGTTTAGTCCTTGTAATTTGTTCAGAGTCTCCTTCATGGTTTGCTCACTCCGGTTTCCAGTTCCAACTTTTCTGAGCTTTGCCAACATACCATTCTTTATCTTTATACCTTCGACGGTTAAGGTCTGTACAGTTTTTGCTGTTGTATTCAGCTTGTACAGAATTTGGAGTATTGATTTGTAGAATGGGTGCTTTTCAAGATTTCAGAGTGGAAGATCATAATTCTAAGAGATAAGGATTATATGTATACTTATAACTGTTGATGTAGCCATGCTGCGAGATTTCAAAATACTGATTGCTAATTCCCGGTAATTGGTATAGTAATTCTCGTTATAAGATGTAAATGAGTAAATGATAGGGTTTCACTGAATATATTGATTTTTCGGAAAGTCAAAGATCAACGGAGTTGTTGGTAAATTTACTGTTAATGTGGTGAGATATAAACGGTTTCCCGATATCGATGACGAAAGACAGCTTATATATAAGGGTTATAATAAGCTAATCCGAGTGAAAAGTCGAAGTTGACTTGTTGGAGCTGTGACAAAATTGGCTAATTTGGAAAGGGATTGCAAAGTTATTTTGGGTAATGATAACACTAAAGGAATTAACACAGCTATGTGTTAAATATTTACTCAGTTTCCGAGAGTTTTCAGGTGCATAGCTATATGCATAAATCTTTTCTCTCATAGATGAAGTGCGGTTGGTTTATCCTCTCGATTTAGGTGTTTTCAAGAATCATGAAAGGTTTGAACGCAGATTGTAATCGTCAAGATACAAATGAGGTTTAAGTTGAAATCAAGTGGCAAACTTGAAGAATTGTTTAGTTTCATATGTTATAATCAATATTTTAATTCATTTTAATTGTCCAATAATGGCAGTCCTTAGTTGATAGTCCAATAATGGATTTATATATATATAATCTTAGAATTATCCCACGATGTATTGTATACGTATTGTCTTTGCATCAACCCAGAGACGTATTGTATACGTATTGTCTTAGAATTAACTAAGACGTATTGTGTACGTATTGTTTTAGGATTTATCAAAACGTATTGTATACTTATTGTGTTAGGATGTACCAAGAAAATTATTATACATATATACAATTACAGAATTCGTGTACATGTTTCAGACTCGATCACAACTCAAAGTATATATATTATTGTAGAATCAACATCAACCCTGTATAGCGAACTTGAGCATTACAGCATATAGAGTGTCTATGATTATTCCAAATAATATATATACATGCGTCGATATGATATGTCAAAACTTTGTATACTTGTCCCAATCTTTAAAGTACGTAAAATAAATAACAAAAATTAAATGACGATAAATAAAATTGCGAGAATATAAATTGCGATAATTAAATTGCGGTAAATAAAATGTAACCAGTTAGCTAGGAACAGTTAGCGTGGAATCTTAATAATATTTCAATTAGTTAGTTCGTTTGTTTCTAACAAATTTTATTTTGGTTCAATGTTTTCTTCATTATGCCACTTGTTGGATTCTGAGAAGTCAAAATCCAAATATGAAATTGAATGAAAATGGTTATTCTGTGGTCAATGGATTCGTATACATGTGGATGTGAGTAGGATAGTAAATGACTATTGAATCAGATTGGAAGAATGTACAGTGTAACTTATTAATGTGAAATCTTAATATTCTTCGGGTATTACCTACCCGTTAAAATATTTTCACCATTAACAGTTTATACGAAAGGATTTTTAATTACAATCTTTATGAAGATATACGTATGTATATAATTTATTCAGATGTAATAATGGATTTAATTGTGATGACCCGCGAATTTCCGACCAAATTTAAACTTAATCTTTATATAATTTCAACACGATAAGCAAAGTCTGAAATGTTGAGTCTCAAAAACTTTGAACTGTGTTCGTGTATTCATTTAAACTTTGACTATGCCCGATGATTCACGAACAATTATTTGTAAATAATTATATATATATATATATATATATATATATATATATATATATATATATATATATATATATATATAAATATATATACGATTATAAATGTAGGTTTTAGAAATTATAAAATGTTATTAACTCATTAAAAATAAATATGTAAGTATATACACATATGAATGTATATATATAAATATATATATATATGTATAAATTCCATACATAAGAAATATTAAATATAAATAGTAAATAAATACTAAAGATTCGATATATTATAGTATTGGTAAAAATGATATAATTGAATTTGTAACATAATAAATTTAATTATAATTTTAAGAGTAAATGATATATTAATATCATTATCATTACCTTCATTATTATTGATAATATTAACATTAATATTAATATATGTATCATCACTATTATTATATATATAGGAAAGTAGATAAGCATAAATGGTTATATTAGCATTACTAATATTATTATCAGTAAAGTTAACTAATATTATTATTAGTATCACTAATAATAAAACTATTTTTTTATTATCATTATTAACATCAGTGTTAGATATGTTATTATTATCATTAGATAATATATAAATATAGAGATTGATATATATATATATATATATATATATATATATATATATATATATATATATATATATATATATATATATATATATATATATATATATATATATATAAATTGATATGTTATATGTTATTATTAGTATTATTGATATTAATAATATTATTGTTATACTTTTTATTGTAATGAACAATAATAATATTATTGTTATACTTTTTATTGTAATGAACAATATTTTCAGTAGTAATAATATTATTATTACTATTTGGATTATTATTAGATATAATATTAAGAGTATTATTATTATTTATTTGTTATTAATAAAATTTGTATTAATATTATTAGTATTATTATTAAATTAATTAACTATTAATTATTAGAAGTGTGGATATTATTATTATCAGTATTAGTATTCGTATATTATTAATATAATTATTACTATATGATAATTAAATACGATTTATTTCATAGATGGAATCCAAATCTGTTTCATGTTCCAATCAAGCTACAATCCCATTTTTGTTTTCTGTCTCCCACGTTGCTCAATCGTACCATTCAGTAGCAATCAACATCCAGCTTTCTTATTTTATTTTTATTTTTTTCGCTGTTTCTGATTGAATGTGGCGATCCATTAATCCATTATATGACAACTGATTCCCTGTACCATTGAGGGACCATTTTCGTTTCCTCCATCCTCTAAACCAACTGCAGGTATTACAAACAGAACCCAATTGTTGAGTTCATCTAAATTTTTTTTTTTTGTTTTACGAAGTCTCTGCTATTGAACTTTTTCACAAAAACCTCGAATTCAACTTTTATTGCAAAATGTATAACTGAGGTCTTGTTAGGAGTTGTTCACTAAAACTATCTGTAAAACAACAACTTCAAATTCCTGTTATTCGTTTCGAATTTGCGATTCAAAGGTAAATGCTAAAAAAAGTCAACGTTTTGTTCATCGTAAAATTCATAAACGTTTTGATGTTTCTGTTAAAATTAACGATCTATACAGTTTCTAAATATGATTTACAACATACTTTATGTTGTAAATATCATGTATAATATCTTCAAATTTAAAATCAAAGTTTAATTTTTTTTAAACAGCGAACCTGCTGTGCAGGCAATTTCTTGTTATATATTTTTTTTTCGTTTCTCTATTAATGCAAACCAGTTAAATTGTTGACTTCTAAATATTTGAAGAAATTAAAACCCTGTTATTATGTTTATATGAATTTGGATCGATTGATTTTTTTTTTAAGAGGATGAAGTTGAGCTTAAAACTAATTACGAATTATATTTAATTGAAAGGGGTTTTATTCCAGAAAAGCTTAAATAGCCGAGTGGTTTGAGGTGTTGTTGAGTATTGAGAGGTCTCGGGTTCGAGACCCAGCAGGGACATTATTCTTTTTAGGCTGTTACAAGGTAGTCATTTTACTTTCTTTAAAGTTATTATTATTATTATTATTATTATTATTATTATTATTATTATTATTATTATTATTATTATTATTATTATTACTATAACTATTATTATTATTATTATTGTTATTGTTATTGTTGAGAAGTATTATTATTAGTGTTAAGTTGATCATTATTGTTACTACCATTATTATGATTATTTGTAGAATCATGATTTTAAGTATTATTTTGATTGTTATCATTATTATTGTTAATAATATTATTACTATCATTATTATTAATAATACTACTAATATCATTAGTATTGTTATTATTAACAATAGCATTATTATCGCTACAATTATTACTAAAGTTATAAATATTGATACTAATATCATTTTACTTATTTATTTATTACTAAGACTAAAATATTTTAATTTAACACATTAACAATTATAAATCACCCTTTTAATTTAATATTAGGTAATTACTTAAAATTTTTGAAAATAAATATATTTAACTTATAATGAGTTATAAATCATTCTTATTACCGTGTTACTAAAAATATAATCAGTATTATCATTAAACGATATTAGTATTAACATTACAAACATTATTATTATTAGTACTATCTTTACCATTAATATTAAAATTATCATTATTATTATTATTAGGATTACCATAACTTTTACCATAATTAGTATTATTTTTATCATTATTATCATTAGTACTATTAATATATCAAATGTAGATTTTTCATATAAAAATATAATTGTGACATAAAAACCTAACCATATTAATACTTTTATAAGAAATGTTAAATATCTATATAAAGATAAATATATCTAATTAAGTTATTAATAAAACACATGATATAAAATAACAAACAAAATCACTAATAATATAATTATTTGTTCGATAACCATTATGTATATTAATTTACATGATTGAATAATAGGTTCGTGAATCCGAGGCCAACCCTGCATTGTTCAATGTCATCATATGTATTTTTACTACAAAATACAGTATTGTGAGTTTCATTTCCCCTTTTACTCTTTACATTTTTGGGGCTGAGAATACATGCGCAATTTTTTTAAATGTTTTACGAAATAGACACAAGTAATCGAAACTACATTATGGTTGAATTATCGAAATCGAATATGCCCCTTTTTATATAGTCTGGTAATCTAAGAATTTGGGAACAGACACCCTAATTGACGCGAACTCTAAAGATAGATCTATCAGGCCCAACAAGCCCCATCCAAAGTACCGGATGCTTTATTACTTCGAAATTTATATCATGTCCGAAGGAGGATCCTGGAATGATGGGGATATTCTTATATGTATATTGTGAATGTCGGTTACCAGGTGTTCAATCCATATGAATGATATTTTGGTCTCTATGCATGGGACGTATGTTTATGAGAAATGGAAATATGAAATCTTGTGGTCTATTAAAAATTATGAAATGATTATTTATGTTAAACTAATGAACTCACCAACCTTTTGGTTGACACTTGAAAGCATGTTTATTCTCAGGTATGAAAGAAGTCTTCCGCTGTGCAATTGCTCATTTTAAAGATATTAGTTGGAGTCATTCATGACATATTTCAAAAGACGTTGCATTCGAGTCGTTGAGTTCATCAAGATTATTATTAAGTCAATTATAGTTAGATATATTATAAAATGGTATGCACGCCGTCAACTTTCGATGTAATGAAAGATTGTCTTTTCAAAAACGAATGCAATGTTTGTAAAATGTATCATATAGAGGTCAAGTACCTCGCGATGTAATCAACTGTTATGAATCGTTTATAATCGATATGGACTTCGTCCGGATGGATTAGGACGGGTCTTCACAGTTGGTATCAGAGCGGTGGTCTTAGCGAACCAGGTCTGCATTAGTGTGTCTAACTGATAAGTCGTTAGGATGCTTTAGTGAGTCTGGACTTCGACCGTGTCTGCATTTCAAAAGTTTTGCTTATCATTTCATGTCGAAAATTACCTACTTATCATCCTTAGGAAATTACCTGCTTATCATTCCTAGACTAGACACATCTTGCTGCATTGATTGCATGAAAAGTGTTTAGACAAATTCATATCTTAGCGTATCTGCTAAGTTATATCTTACCATATCTGTTACTGTAAACTTTGCCTAACATATTCCGTAGATTCCTCCGTAACTTATGGGATTTTAGTATTATATGCATATGTAAATTATGTATTACAGGGTACTAATCTACATCCTATAATCTATTTCTTATCGAAAATCCTTCATCTGATCGTACGAGATGAATCCTGCAACCAGTTCGAGTCCCTCAGATTTCGATAGCTATTCCGATAATTATTCCGACAGCTATTCCGACATGGATATTCACCTAAGATCCGAAAACAGCGTCACCAGAATGAATCAACCAATCATCCATCCTCAATTCATCTGATGGGTTCATAGTCGACTTAATTAATGGAGACGAGTAGAAAGCGATTCTTTCCACCCATCAACCTGCACTCTTGGCAAAGAATCTGAAGCACTTACCGACAAACCAATCCGAAACACCATTTTCATCATCATTTCCTGAATATCTCGCTATGATTATGTACTATCTAAAATTTTAAATTTTTTTCATCCGCTCGTTCCGACCGACAATCAACCCGGAATAATAGAAGAAGTTAGCGAACTTCGCGCTCGAGTAATCAATTTGGAGAATAGGGTGCAAAATCTACCAGCTTCAGCAACATCACCGGCACCAACAGCACCATCAGTAACAGCACCAGTACTATCAACAATCCATGCCTCAACATCTCATTCTGTACCTCGAGTATAATTATCGTTCCACGAATCGTTCTACATCATTTATCTTCGTTCGACATGGCGATTATATAATCTCTAGTGTTTTAGAGATTATATATTCTTATTCTAACGGTAAATCAAATGAGTCTAATATCATATTGACTCATTAAATCCATGATTACATCTGAAGAAAATATATATGTATATATGTTTTCATAAAAATTGTAATTAAAAATCCTTTTGTACAAACTGTTAACGATAAAAATATTTTAACGGGTAGGTAATACCCGAGGAATATTTAAGATTCACATTAATAAGTTACACTGTACATTCTTCAAAGCTGGTTCAACAGTCGTTTACTATCCTACTTACATCCACCGTTATACAAATTCGTTCACCACAGAATAACCATTTTCATCCAATTTCATATTTGGATTTTGATTTATCAGAATCCAACAAGTGGCATAATGAAGAAAACATTTGACGAAATAAAAATTTGATAGAAATAAACAAATTTAACTACGAAAAATTTTGTTAAGAATCCACGCTAACTGTTCCTAGCTAATTGTTCCTAGCTAACTGATTACATTTTATTTATCGTAGTTTATTTATCGCAATTTAATTATCGAAATTTTATTTATCGTCATTTAATTTCTGTTATTTACTTTACGCACTTTATTTATCGTCATTTAATTTCTGTTATTTATTTTACGCACTTTAAATATTGGGACATGTATACAAGGTTTTGACATATCATATCGACGCAATTATATATATTATTTGGAATAACCATAGACACTCTATATGCAGTAATGAACGAGTTCTCTATACATGGTTGAGGTTGATTCTACAATAATATATATAATTTGAGTTGTGATCGAGTCTGAGATGAATACGGGTCACGATATGTATTAATTAATTCGAATATTATATATTAAATTATATATGAATTATTGAATTGCTAACTTTGGACTATCAATCGAGGACTACCAACATTGAACAATTAAAGTGAATTAAAATATTGTTTATAACATATGAAACTAAACAAATCTTCACGGTTGCCACTTGATTTCAACCTAAAACCTCATTTGTATCTTGACGATTACAATCTGCGTCCAAACCTTTCGTAATTCTTGAAAACACCTTAATCGAGAGGATAAACCAACCGCATTACATCTACGGAAGAAAAGATTGATGCATATAACTTTTCACCTGAGAAACTCTCGGCAACTGAGTAAACGTTTAAAACGTAGCTATGCTAATTTCTTAGGGTTATTATTACCCAAAATAACTTTACAATCCCTTTCTAAATTAGCAAATTTTGTCACAGCTCCAACAAGTCAACTTTGACTTTTTCGTTCGAAACAACCTTATTATAACCTTGATTTATATGTGTACTCTTTTATTGTTACCGGGGAACCTTTTATTCCACCATATTACCAGCAGATGTACCAGCAACCTCGTCGCTCATTGGTTTAAATCCCTCCGACAAATCACTACTTTTATCTATTGAAGTCTCATCATATTCTCATCCGCATCTGGTAACGAGAATTGCCATACCAATTACCAGGAATCTGCAAATCTGTATTGTGAGCCTCGTAACGTTTCCACATCAACAGTTATATGTAAACATATAACATTTATCTCTTAGAATTATGATCTTTCATCTGAAATCCTGAAAAGCACTCAGTCTACAAATCAAATACTCTGAATGTTGAAAAAGCTGAATGAAGCAGCAGAAACCGTAGACAACTGTAAGCGACCTTAATCGTCGGAAGTTGATGATAGAGAATTGTAGGTTGGCAAAGCTCAGAAAAATTTTGAAACTGAAAAACTGATTGAGCAAACTATGAAGGAAGCCGTGGACAAATCACAAAGAATAAGTTTGACTTCAAAGAATCTAAATGATTCAGTACCTGCTGAAGTCATTAACGAATACCTTGCTTTTGACTCCAAACTCTTGCGAACAAATTTTCTTCATCATCCTTCGATATTAGAAATTCCAAGATATCATCGTATCTTTCATTATAAATATCCTCCATATTTCTGAAGATATTTTCATAACTATTCTTATCTGAAATCAGTAATCTATTCATACTATCAGTGTTACATCATATAGAAACTGTTAGTTTCTATATTCTGTAAACTTTCGAGTTTAAAATATGAATGTTATTGAAGTAATGTTGGGAACTGATGCATGAGTTAGCATAATATAATGACACTTGATCAACGTGATTATATTACAGTAAGTCATGCTGAGTTTCTAATGGAACGTGATGATTCACAGATCATATCTCCATCACGTGCCATGTTACATAACTCTTTCATTCAAATTAACTTCTGAACATATCAAGAAAATATATTCTTAATAGTTCTATTCTCAGTGATTCTGGTAATTTGACAAATCAAATCGTGCTATTACGTTCTTTCTTGATTATAACATTAAATTCATTCGAAACTCCATACTTACAGATTCTGGACCATTACTCGTTTTACTAAAGATCGAGAGTAGATTAAAAAGACAAAGAGCTCTGAAACATAAGAGAAGATATAAAACTCGACAACAACACTGAAATTACAATAATTAAAAATTAAAACATCACGACAATTAAAAATTTAAAAGATTACGACAAACAAACTAAAAATACTAGATAGTTCTATTCTCTGAAGACATTGATATTTCACTTGCTGCTTCAGCTGCTGCTTCAGCTGATTCATCAAGGTAACGATAACCCAACGTCTCTTTATCTTCAAGAAACACATACATAGAAATGCGTTTACCACGATCTTCAATGGTATCTTTTATAAAGTACCATTGATCATCGGTACACAGAAAACTTGCCCTACAATTTACATCATAATCATCTTTATAGAAGAACACGGACGTGAATTCACACGGAACTTTTTCCTTTAGAAAGGATAGCAAGTCTTGTAAACCAACATCACGAACGTCGATATCTTCAAACGAAATACTGTCGCCCCACTTGTATTCCTTCATTTGATTACGAAAATCACCTCCGTAATGAACATCGAATGAAACAATCATTGGGGAAAGTGTTAGCATTTTGCAGTTTGGGAGTGTTTGATTTTGATTTTGAGAAAGGTGGAAATATAAAAGAAATATATGTTTGAGTGTATAAAATGAAGTATATGGTTGGTATTTATATAGTATAAAAGTGGCCGTTGGGATAGCCATTGGGATTTTTTTTTAATTTTATTTTACTAACGGCTAAAAATTGAGCCGTTGGGACCTCTCTTACGATAGTTTCATTCGTACTCTTCGAATAATCGAATTGTTTTATCCATATTACTCAATAATGATAAAACTCTATTTTATCAACTCATATTCGTCATGAAAACATATTTATTGTTAACCATGACAACCATACTCAAATTTCGGGACGAAATTTCTTTAACAGGTAGGTACTGTGATGACCCGGGAATTTCCGACCAAATTTAAACTTAATCTTTATATAATTTCGACACGATAAGCAAAGTCTGAAATGTTGAGTCTCGAAAACTTTGAACTGTGTTCGTGTATTCATTTAAACTTTGACTATGCCCGATGATTCACGAACAATTGTTTGTAAATAATTAAATATATATATATATATATATATAAATATATATATGATTATAAATGTAGGTTTTAGAAATTATAAAATGTTATTAACTCATTAAAAATAAATATGTAAGTATATACACATATGAATATATATATATATATATATATAAATATATATATATATGTATAAATTCCATACATAAGAAATATTAAATATAAATAGTAAATAAATACTAAAGATTCGATATATTATATTATTGGTAAAAATGATATAATTGAATTTGTAACATATTAAATTTAATTATAATTTTAAGAGTAAATGATATATTAATATCATTATCATTACCTTCATTATTATTGATAATATTAACATTAATATTAATATATGTATCATCACTATTATTATATATATATAGGAAAGTAGATAAGCATAAATGGTTATATTAGCATTACTAATATTATTATCAGTAAAGTTAACTAATATTATTATTAGTATCACTAATAATAAAACTATTTTTTTTATTATCATTATTAACATCAGTGTTAGATATGTTATTATTATCATTAGATAATATATAAATATAGAGATTGATATTTATATATATATATATATATATATATATATATATATATATATATATATATATATATATATATATATATATATATATATATATATATATATATATATATAAATTGATATGTTATTATTAGTATTATTGATATTAATAATATTATTGTTATACTTTTTAGTGTAATGAACAATAATAATATTAGTGTTATACTTTTTATTGTAATGAACAATATTTTCAGTAGTAATAATATTATTATTACTATTTGGATTATTATTAGATATAATATTAAGAGTATTATTATAATTTATTTGTTATTAATAAAATTTGTATTAATATTATTAGTATTATTATTAAATTAATTAACTATTAATTATTAGAAGTATGGATATTATTATTATCAGTATTAGTATTTGTATATTATTATTATTAATATTATTATTAATATAAGTATTACTATATGATAATTAAATACGATTTATTTCATAGATGGAATCCAAATCTGTTTCATGTTCTAATCAAGCTACAATCCCATTTTTGTTTTCTGTCTCCCACGTTGCTCAATCGTACCATTCAGTAGCAATCAACATCCAGCTTTCTTATTTTATTTTTATTTTTTTCGCTGTTTCTGATTGAATGTGGCGATCCATTAATCCATTATATGACAACTGATTCCCTGTACCATTGAGGGACCATTTTCGTTTCCTCCATCCTCTAAACCAACTGCAGGTATTACAAACAGAACCCAATTGTTGAGTTCATCTAAATTTTTTTTTTGTTTTACGAAGTCTCTGCTATTGAACTTTTTCACAAAAACCTCGAATTCAACTTTTATTGCAAAATGTATAACTGAGGTCTTGTTAGGAGTTGTTCACTTAAACTATCTGTAAAACAACAACTTTAAATTCCCGTTATTCGTTTCGAATTTGCGAGTCAAAGGTAAATGCTAAAAAAAGTCAACGTTTTGTTCATCGTAAAATTCATAAACGTTTTGATGTTTCTGTTAAAATTAACGATCTATACAGTTTCTAAATATGATTTACAACATACTTTATGTTGTAAATATCATGTATAATATCTTCAAATTTAAAATCAAAGTTTAATTTTTTTTAAACAGCGAACCTGCTGTGCAGGCAATTTCTTGTTATATATTTTTTTTTCGTTTCTCTATTAATGCAAACCAGTTAAATTGTTGACTTCTAAATAATTGAAGAAATTAAAACCCTGTTATTATGTTTATATGAATTTGGATCGATTGATTTTTTTTAAGAAGATGAAGTTGAGCTTAAAACTAATTACGAATTATATTTAATTGAAAGGGGTTTTATTCCAGAAAAGCTTAAATGGCCGAGTGGTTTGAGGTGTTGTTGAGTATTGAGAGGTCTCGGGTTCGAGACCCAGCAGGGACATTATTCTTTTTAGGCTGTTACAAGGTAGTCATTTTACTTTCTTTAAAGTAGTTATTATTATTATTATTATTATTATTATTATTATTATTATTATTATTATTATTATTATTATTATGATTATTATTACTATAACTATTATTATTATTATTATTCTTATTGTTGAGAAGTATTATTATTAGTGTTAAGTTGATCATTATTGTTACTACCATTATTATGATTATTTGTAGAATCATGATTTTAAGTATTATTTTGATTGTTATCATTATTATTGTTAATAATATTATTACTATCATTATTATTAATAATACTACTAATATCATTAGTATTGTTATTATTAACAATAGCATTATTATCGCTACAATTATTACTAAAGTTATAAATATTGATACTAATATCATTTTACTTATTTATTTATTACTAAGACTAAAATATTTTAATTTAACACATTAACAATTATAAATCACCCTTTTAATTTAATATTAGGTAATTACTTAAAATTTTTGAAAATAAATATATTTAACTTATAATGAGTTATAAATCATTCTTATTACCATGTTACTAAAAATATAATCAGTATTATCATTAAACGATATTAGTATTAACATTACAAACATTATTATTATTAGTACTATCTTTACCATTAATATTAAAATTATCTTTATTATTATTATTAGGATTACCATAACTTTTACCATAATTAGTATTATTTTTATCATTATTATCATTAGTACTATTAATATATCAAATGTAGATTTTTCATATAAAAATATAATTGTGACATAAAAACCTAACCATATTAATACTTTTATAAGAAATGTTAAATATCTATATAAAGATAAATATATCTAATTAAGTTATTAATAAAACACATGATATAAAATAACAAACAAAATCACTAATAATATAATTATTTGTTCGATAACCATTATGTATATTAATTTACATGATTGAATAATAGGTTCATGAATCCGAGGCCAACCCTGCATTGTTCAATGTCGTCATATGTATTTTTACTACAAAATACAGTATTGTGAGTTTCATTTCCCCTTTTACTCTTTACATTTTTGGGGCTGAGAATACATGCGCAATTTTTTTAAATGTTTTACGAAATAGACACAAGTAATCGAAACTACATTATGGTTGAATTATCGAAATCGAATATGCCCCTTTTTATATAGTCTGGTAATCTAAGAATTTGGGAACAGGCACCCTAATTGACACGAACTCTAAAGATAGATCTATCGGGCCCAACAAGCCCCATCCAAAGTACCGGATGCTTTAGTACTTCAAAATTTATATCATGTCCGAAGGAGGATTCTGGAATGATGGGGATATTCTTATATGTATATTGTGAATGTCGGTTACCAGGTGTTCAATCCATATGAATGATATTTTGGTCTTTATGCATGGGATGTATGTTTATGAGAGATGAAAATATGAAATCTTGTGGTCTATTAAAAATTATGAAATGATTATTTATGTTAAACTAATGAACTCACCAACCTTTTGGTTGACACTTGAAAGCATGTTTATTCTCAGGTATGAAAGAAGTCTTCCGCTGTGCAATTGCTCATTTTAAAGATATTAGTTGGAGTCATTCATGACATATTTCAAAAGACGTTGCATTCGAGTCGTTGAGTTCATCAAGATTATTATTAAGTCAATTATAGTTAGATATATTATAAAATGGTATGCACGCCGTCAACTTTCGATGTAATGAAAGATTGTCTTTTCAAAAACAAATGCAATGTTTGTAAAATGTATCATATAGAGGTCAAGTACCTCGCGATGTAATCAACTGTTATGAATCATTTATAATCGATATGGACTTCGTCCAGATGGATTAGGACGGGACTTCACATTAATGAGTTAATATGATATTAATCTCATTTGCTTTTCGGTTTGAGCTAGAATAACTAATCTCTAAAACTATTAGGAACCACACATTCTTCGCAGAATATTAATGAAGTTATGGGTCAATACTTCATTGTTAACTATTAGGAATCACATATTCTTCACAGAATATTAATGAAGTTATGGGTCAATACTTCATCGGTTATTGTTGCTAGTACTCCTTGGTATCTATGGTGCGTATGATGTTGATTTTCGTGGGATAAATTGTGAATTTGAGGTGTGAGATGCGGATGTTGCTGTTGCTGGATGGTGGTGGTACTGTTGATGTTGCTGATGGTGGTACTGTTTATACTGCTGGTGCTGCTGATGTTGTCGGTACTACTGATGATGATGGTGCTGATGTTGATGGTGCTTATGGTGCTTGTGATGATTGCAAGTTGTGCACCATATTCTCTAAAGCCACCACTCTAGCACGAAGCTCGTTAACTTCTTCTATTACACCGGGGTGGTTGTCGGTTCGGAAGAGCGGATGAATAAGATCTAGAATTTGGTTTAGTGTATAATCATGACGAGATACTCTGGAAATG
The DNA here is from genome assembly GCF_046630445.1 of Rutidosis leptorrhynchoides. Classification (NCBI taxonomy): domain Eukaryota; kingdom Viridiplantae; phylum Streptophyta; class Magnoliopsida; order Asterales; family Asteraceae; genus Rutidosis; species Rutidosis leptorrhynchoides. The sequence continues at coordinate 57,796,056 of NC_092342.1, forward strand.
AGAGAGAAAATGGTGTTTCGAACAGGTTCGTCGGTAAGTGCTTCAGGTTCATCGTCAAGAGAGAAATATGGTGGGTGGAAGGGATCACCTTCTTCTTGTCTCCAATAATTAAGTAGACTATAAACTCATCCCCAATTCATCCAGAATTAGTGATGACTAATAGGTTGATCCATTCAGGTTACACTTTCTTCAGAGCTTGAGTCGAAATCCATATCAGAATAGCTGTCGAAATCTAAGGAATTTGAACTAGTTGCGAGTTTCGTCTTGTACGATTAGATAAAGGATTTTTGATATGAAATGATTTTCAAATATCGAATGATATTCTAATTATATATAGAATATCTATACATACTTCCAAAGATCTCGTGAATTACGGAGGAAATTAAGGAAACGTGTCAGACGAGATTTAATGTGATGGGATGTGACTTTGTCTGTACATCATCTATGCAATAATTACAATAAGACGTGTCGAGACTGAATATGATAGGTAGATACTTTTTGACAAAGAACGGTAAGCAAAACTTTTGACATGCGGACCAGGTTCAAGTCCAGACTTACTAATATAACCTAACAACTACTAGGTCGAAGTCCAGACTCACTAATGCATCCTAACAACTACTAGTTAGACACACTAATGCAAGACCTGGTTCGCTACGACCACCGCTCTGATACCAACTGAAATGACCCATCCTAATCCATCCGGACGAAGTCCATATCGATTACAAACGATTCACAACCGTTGATTACATCGCGAGGTATTTGACCTCTATATGATACATTTTTACAAACATTGCATTCGTTTTTGAAAAGACAATCTTTCATTACATTGAACGTTGATGACATGCATACCATCTCATAATATATCCAACTATAATTGACTTAATAATAATCTTGATGAACTCAACGACTCGAATGCAACGCCTTTTGAAATATGTCATGAATGACTCCAAGTAATATCTCTAAAATGAGCAAATGCACAGCGAAAGTTTTCTTTCATACATGAGAATAAACATGCTTTAAAGTGTCAACCAAAAGGTTGGTGAGTTCATAGGTTTATCATAATAATCATAATATTTAATAAGCTACAAGATTTCATTTAATTAAATGCGCAGGATCATTACAACTGCAAAAATCATTCATACGATGAGTCGCCTGGTAACCGACCTTAACATAGAGCGCTTAAGATATCTGGCATCATACATTCCACTATTCAAATGTATGACAAGAACCCTTCGAAGTACTAAAGCATTTCCACTATTCGAAAATGGGGGTGGTTGGTGCCCGTAGATCTACCTTTAGGATTCGCGTCAATTAGTGTTTTTCACTAATTCTTAGGTTACCAAGCATAATAATAATAAGTACACATATCCGGTATAACAAAACAATCGTAGAATGTTGTTTCATGAACTTGTGCTTATTTTGTAAAACATTTATAAAAGCAGCGCATGTATTCTCAGTCCCAAAAATATATATTGCAAAAGCATTTAAAAAGGGAGTAAATGAAACTCACCAAATGTATTTTGTAGTAAAAATACATATGTCTATATTGTACAATGCAGGGTTGACCTCGGATTCACGAACCTATATCATTCATATGTATATTAATACATATAATCGTAATCGAATAATATATATATTATATCCTAAATTATATATCTTATATATTTAATTTGTATATATTTAATATAGTTAATGTTTATATAGTTTTATATACACATATGTTTAATATTATATCAAAAATAAACAATTTGTTATATGTAGCTATTATATAAATAATCTTAATATATATACAATTAGATGTATTGAGGTAGTTGTACATAATATACTCTTATATAGAAAATATTTATTTGTTATAATAATTTTGTTAATATGAAAGTAATAATGATAATAATAATAATAATAATAATAATATAGTTATAAAAATAATAATTTTTAATAATAACAATACTAATAATAATAACAATAACAATAACAAACAATAATAATAATAATAATAATAATAATAATAATAATAAATATAATAATAATAATAATAATAATAATAATAATAATAATAATAAATATAATAATAATAATAAATATAATAATAATAATAATAATAATAATAATAATAATAATAATAATAATAATAATAATAATAATAATAATAATAATAATAATAATAATAATAATAATAATAATAATAATAATAATAATAATTAAAAGTTACCTTAAAAGAATGAATTTCCAAAAAGAAAAATAGCCCATGCCCGGGCTTGAACCCCCGACCTCTAGCTAACCAAACAACACCCAAACCATCCTTCTTTCTTTGGTTTTCTAATTTAAACCAAATACCATATTTATTTAAACAGTTCCTTTCGGCCCAAATATGACCGTAGCCCAACAACAGCAGAAGTACTTGGCTCGACTAATTAATCACGGCCCAATTAACAACATGGCCCAACAACACACTTTGACAACAGCCCAGCTTTCCTGTGTAATTAAAAAAAAAATTGCAGTGGCCTATTTTTGAACTTGAGACCTCTCGTTCACAGACAACACGCCCAACCAACTGAGCTGTCTCCCTTTTTTCTGATTTATGACACACCCAAAACTAATTAACCCGTATGGTTTATCTATCCCTTCTTCTTCTCTAATTATAAGTCGACCATGAACCCAGTTACAGTAATGAATTTGTTTTTGTATTTCATAACAAAATATAAACGTTTGTAATCGTTAATTAGTTTTAATAAACACTTGGGAAAAAAAAAATATGAAAACAGCTCCTAATATGCTGCTGCCGTCGCTGCTTTGTTAAAAAAAATTTGATTTCAGTTTGGAGCTCATTTTGGATAATCTTCAAAACATGAAATAGGTTTTAAATCAAACGTAAAAACTTTCTGTAACATCAATTTTACCCCAAACATCACAACAAGTTCCAATTTCGCGATGAACATATATGTTGACTTTTGAAAATAAAATTTGACTCCTCCAATTCGAATTAGATTTTACGAACTGGAACCTGGAAATTTGAATAAACATTCCTGACATGATTTAAGATACATCTGCACTTTTAGATTTTTGAAATGGATTCGATTTCGAATTATGAGCAAAAAGTAGTACATACAGAGGTTTTTCGAAAGAAAGAAAAAAAAATATAGATTATCTGATTCTGAAAAAAAATGACTGATATGGAGAGGAAGGATAATCGATTGATAGTTGTTTATATTGATGATTGATTCAGACAAATGCTCACGAGTATACAGGAAAGGAAAACAGAAAATATAGATGATATAGATATAGATATCACTTTTGTATATATATCTAAGTTATATTATTTATTTAATTTAATATTAGTAATTAATAATTTATAATATATAATAATAATACTAATAATATTAATACTAATAATGTTGTTAACAATGATAATATTTATAGCATTATCAAATAATAACCATAATTTTTAATGATGTTACAAATAATAAAATACTAATACTAATAATAACCAATATAAGATTATAAATAATAATAATACTGAATTACAAATAATTATAATACTAATAATTATGTTAGTAGTAGTATTAATATTAATTGTTAATGATAATGTAGTAATAATATCTACTAATAATATAATTAATAATTAAGTTATAACAAGTTACATATATCCTATTTGTAATATATATTGTATAGTCATGTATATTTATATTGAATATTTAATACTTATAAATTTTTCAAATGCTTCAATATAATAGTTATTAATAGAGATCTTATATATATATTTATATATATCTATATAGATTTGTAAAAAATTTATATATCTAATTATATATCTTCATTTTACTAATAACTTACTCGTTTGTTTGTTATTTTATATTTTTTAATTCTAACTGATTAAAGTATACCTCATTTATTATAAATACATTTATATTTATATTTATATTTATATACATATATATAGTTATCTGTTCGTGAATCGTTGGAAATAGTCAGAGGCTGAATGTAATTGAATACATGAACATATTTCAAAATTTTAAGACACGACCTTACAAACTTTGCTTATCGCGTCGAAACCATATAAAGATTAGGTTTAAATTGGTCGAAAATTTTCGGGTCGTCACAAAGGGCAAAGAGGTTGAGCCTAGTTATTAGGTTTCCAGGCCCATGGAGTATATGTAGCCCATGGAGGAAATTGGCCTGATTGGTTAGGCCCACGTCCACGCCTACGGTTAGGGTATTTGCCCCGAGTGTTGTTGTTGCGGCTGTTTGAGCGTCCACGAGGAGCATTATTGTTTTGATTTCGAAATTGTCCCGATGAGTAAGTCGTAGCATGTGTGGATATGGTAGAAGTATGAAGAGTCGTATCATTGGATAACACAGGTGTAGAAGAGATGGCTTGATTCTTTAGTTGAGTCTCCTCGAGAATGAGTCTTGAACGAGAATCATAGAAAGTTGGTAGGCGGTCATTATGAGATATTTGAGAGCCAACAACTCGGTATGTATCTTTTAAACCAGAGACAAGTTGAAGTATGAGTCTGTCATCACTAACCTCATCATCAACATTTGCGAACTGATCAGCAAGAACTTTAAGTTCTTGGCAATAAGCAGAAACAGTGAAATGTCCCGTTCTTATTGATTAAAAACGTTCCATATTAATTGATTTCGTTGCGAGGTTTTGACCTCTATATGAGACGTTTTTCAAAGACTGCATTCATTTTTAAAACAAACCATAACCTTTATTTCATAAATAAAGGTTTAAAAAGCTTTACGTAGATTATCAAATAATGATAATCTAAAATATCCTGTTTACACACGACCATTACATAATGGTTTACAATACAAATATGTTACATCGAAATCAGTTTCTTGAATGCAGTTTTTACACAATACCATACAAACATGGACTCCAAATCTTGTCCTTATTTTAGTATGCAACAGCGAAAGCTCTTAATATTCACCTGAGAATAAACATGCTTTAAACGTCAACAAAAATGTTGGTGAGTTATAGGTTTAACCTATATATATATCAAATCGTAACAATAGACCACAAGATTTCATATTTCAATACACATCCCATACATAGAGATAAAAATCTTTCATATGGTGAACACCTGGTAACCGACATTAACAAGATGCATATATAAGAATATCCCCATCATTCCGGGACACCCTTCGGATATGATATAAATTTTGAAGTACTAAAGCATCCGGTACTTTGGATGGGGTTTGTTAGGCCCAATAGATCTATCTTTAGGATTCGCGTCAATTAGGTTGTCTGTTCCCTAATTCTTAGATTACCAGACTTAATAAAAAGGGGCATATTCGATTTCGATAATTCAACCATAGAATGTAGTTTCACGTACTTGTGTCTATTTTATAAATCATTTATAAAACCTGCATGTATTCTCATCCCAAAAATATTAGATTTTAAAAGTGGGACTATAACTCACTTTCACAGATTTTTACTTCGTCGAGAAGTAAGACTTGGCCACTGTTGATTCACGAACCTATAACAATATATACATATATATTAAAGTATGTTCAAAATATATTTACAACACTTTTAATATATTTTGATGTTTTAAGTTTATTAAGTCAGCTGTCCTCGTTAGTAACCTACAACTAGTTGTCCACAGTTAGATGTACAGAAATAAATCGATAAATATTATCTTGAATCAATCCACGACCCAGTGTATACGTATCTCAGTATTGATCACAACTCAAACTATATATATTTTAGAATCAACCTCAACCCTGTATAGCTAACTCCAACATTCACATATAGAGTGTCTATGGTTGTTCCGAAATATATATAGATGTGTCGACATGATAGGTCGAAACATTGTATACGTGTCTATGGTATCTCAAGATTACATAATATACAATACAAGTTGATTAAGTTATGGTTGGAATAGATTTGTTACCAATTTTCACGTAGCTAAAATGAGAAAAATTATCCAATCTTGTTTTACTCATAACTTCTTCATTTTAAATCCGTTTTGAGTGAATCAAATTGCTATGGTTTCATATTGAACTCTATTTTATGAATCTAAACAGAAAAAGTATAGGTTTATAGTCAGAAGAATAAGTTACAAGTCATTTTTGTAAAGGTAGTCATTTCAGTCGAAAGAACGACGTCTATATGACCATTTTAGAAAACATACTTCCACTTTGAGTTTAACCATAATTTTTGGATATAGTTTCATATTCATAATAAAAATCATTTTCTCAGAATAACAACTTTTAAATCAAAGTTTATCATAGTTTTTAATTAACTAACCCAAAACAGCCCGCGGTGTTACTACGACGGCGTAAATCCGGTTTTACGGTGTTTTTCGTGTTTCCAGGTTTTAAATCATTAAGTTAGCATATCATATAGATATAGAACATGTGTTTAGTTAATTTTAAAAGTCAAGTTAGAAGGATTAACTTTTATTTGCGAACAAGTTTAGAATTAACTAAACTATGTTCTAGTGATTACGAGTTTAAACCTTCGAATAAGATAGTTTTATATATATGAATCGAATGATGTTATGAACATCATTACTACCTCAAGTTTAGTAGGTAAACCTACTGGAAGTGACAAGAAATGATCTAGCTTCAAAGGATCTTGGATGGCTTGAAAGTTCTTGAAGTAGGATCATGACACAAAACAAGTTCAAGTAAGATTTTTACTCGAATTAAGATAGTTTATAGTTATAGAAATTGAATCAAAGTTTGAATATGAATATTACGTTGAATAATAAAGATAACCTACTGTATATAACAAAGGTTTCTTGATCTTAGATGATTACTTGGAATGGATTAGAAAGCTTGGAAGTAAATTAGTAAACTTGAAGGGATTTTTGAAGTGTTCTTGAAGTGTTCTTCCTATGATGATTATAGCTTGATTCTTGAAGTGATTTTTGATGAAGATGATGGTTAACTACTGGAAAAATACGTTCATAATAGTGTGGGTGTGTTGAGAGAGAATTAAAAAGAGAATTGGAAGTGAAATGGAGTGAATGATGAGTGGTAATTGGTGAGTGGTGAGTGGGGTTAAAAGGAGTTCTAGTTAGTTGATTAGCTCATGGTAGAAGTTAAAATTGATTAGTCATACATGACATAATCAAGAGTGGAATCCCATGCTAGTTCCTATTGGTATATACCCATAGTAAGTACGTTTTGAAGCTGTGTATAATACGGGTAAAAATACGACTAGAATTCTTGATGAAAGAAAAGAATGGGAAAGTAACTGTAACCATTTTCGTTAAGTATGAGTGTTTTGATATATGTCTTGAAGTCTTCCAAAAGTATTTTAATACATCTAAATACACTACATGTATATACATTTTAACTGAGTCGTTAAGTCATCGTTAGTCGTTACATGTAAGTGTTGTTTTGAAACCTTTAAGTTAACGATCTCAATTAATGTTGTTAACCCATTGTTTATTATATCTAATGAGATGTTAAATTATTATATTATCATGATATTATGATATATTAATATATCTTAATATGATATATATACATTTAAATGTCGTTACAACGATAATCGTTACATATATGCCTCGTTTCGAAATCCTTAAGTTAGTAGTCTTGTTTATATGTATATAACTCATTGTTAATATACTTATGGAGATACTTACTTATCATAATCTCATGTTAACCATATTTATATCCATATATATATCGTCATGTCGTTTTTACAAGTTTTAACGTTCGTGAATCGCCGGTCAACTTGGGTGGTCAATTGTCTATATGAAACATATTTCAATTAATCAAGTCTTAACAAGTTTGATTGCTTAACATGTTGGAAACATTTAATCATGTAAATATCAATCTCAATTAATATATATAAACATGGAAAAGTTCGGGTCACTACAAACAGAAGAGAATTGATCGAGCTTAACATTGGATAATTGATGTCGTAGGTACACAGCACGAGAATTCTTGTTGTCTTAAAATATGTTGCGAAGTCGTTCCCATGCCTGAGTGGCAGTGGATTTTGTTTTCAAGATGACAATGAGGAGTTCGACTGAGGTAGTACCGTAGATCCACTGCAAAACAATTGCATCAATACGGTTCCAGGTAGCATCTTTGGTTTTAGGTGCCGAAATAGTGGTATTTGTAGAGGAAGAATCAACAGATTCGGTAGAGGGTATGATGTGATCTAGCACATCATGGGCAATACAATGGATGCGAAAAAGTTCCGCCCATGAATTGTATTGTCCTTTATCCATCTCAAGAACAATAGGAATTGCGTTTTTGATATTTGAAATAGTTAAAGCAGGATGAAATTTTTATGAATCGGCCATTGAAAGAAATGATGTGAGCGACAGGTTTAAGAAGAAGGAAGGATTGGTAGGCCTGATACCATGAAAGAGTGAATAAATCGATGATATGTATTGATTTCGTGGCTATGCATTTATACAACCATTTACCTCTATAATTAAGGAAACTATGTCAAACTTTCTAACTAACAGGATCCTATACAAATATAATAGAGTCAAACATATCACAATGATTTACAATAGAATTGAGAACTGCACGTTGCAACAGAGAGTTACAAAATGGAAAACTTTACAATAACTATCGAATGGTATCCGAGTTTTGATTTCCTTTAGTGGGTTTGCGTTAGGCTTCTTTTTGATAGTATTGTACCTACATGTGTGTAGCAAAAGGTAATTGCATTTCTTACCTTGCCATGGATTTTTTTCTATGTCTGCGTGTCTGGTGCATTTGTTTAAGAGATCTACTTGTTGAGCCAAAAGCGGGTAACCGAAACGGAAACGTGATCTAAAACGCGAAATCAAAATGGGGTACTGAAAGGCGAAATAGAAACACGAAAACAGAAACGCGAAACGAACACGCGAAACTAAAACGCAAAACAGAAATACGAAATCGAAACGCGAAATCGTAACACGAAACTAAAAGGCGAAAGTGAAACGCGAAAACCTAATCGTGAAAGAGAATGCAAAACCGAAACGCGAAACCGAAATGCAGAATCGAAACAATTAATGTCTGTTAACTTTCGGGGCCACCAAAGTATTTTATTAACAGACTTTTTTTAACATCTGTTAGCGTCATAGACAATTCATGTAACATTAGTAAATCACAGTGACCATCCAATCGAAAAAATATAAGGACTGCTCATGAAATTTGATGTAAAATATATGGACCACTTAAATAAATTTTTCTTTACTCAATTTAGGATATCTAAATCTAAATCTAAATTAATATATAAAAAAAAATACAAATATAAATTTCGAAAAACGATAGATAAATACAAATATCCAACCACGGGTGTTTATTGCAAAAGGACACATCTCTTTCAATAACTTTCTCCATTATTTTCTCACTCTTAACACCTTCTCCGACAACCGTCAATGGCGTCGCCGGCAGATTTACCGGAAAATCTAACAAGAGAACAGTATGTCTACTTAGCGAAACTTGCAGAACAAGCCGAACGGTACGAAGAGATGGTGAAATTCATGGAAAAACTCGTAATCGGACTAACGCCGGTGTCGGAACTCAACGTCGAAGAACGTAACCTACTTTCCGTCGCGTACAAAAACGTCATCGGATCTCTACGAGCGGCATGGAGAATCGTATCGTCGATTGAACAGAAAGAGGAATCGAGGAAGAACGATGATCATGTAGTGTTAGTGAAGGATTACAGATCTAAAGTTGAAGATGAACTTACGGAAGTTTGTGGTGGAATATTGAAGATTTTGGAAGCGAATCTGGTGCCGTCGGCCTCTAGTGCTGAATCGAAGGTGTTTTATTTGAAGATGAAGGGAGATTATCATAGGTATTTGGCTGAATTTAAAGTCGGTGATGAAAGGAAGGAATCTGCTGAACAGACTATGAATTCGTATAAAGCTGCTCAGGTAGTTTATATACTTAATTGAATTTCGTGTTTATAGTTTACAATTTCCGATAATTAGGTCAAATTTTAATCGAATTTTATTATGTAAAGGTGTTATGTTATGTGAATCTGTCTGATACACACGCTATCAATTAGGGCTGCAATTTAGATGAGCTATGGCTTTAGATTTTAGGCTAAACTTGAGTTAGGCCCGAGCCTTTACGATATATGCATAGTTAGTCACAAAGAGGATTTAAGATCCACTCAAGCTTGTATCTGAAAGTTTGGATATTTGAATTAGAATAATTCTTTAATACCAAACTTATTTGATTATGGAACATAATAGGTAGATTTTAAAAAATGCCTAAAATTAGGTGACCGAGACAGCAAAATTAAAGGTAATGATGAGGAAAAAAGTTGGTTAATAGTGTGTCAACTCTCAAATGATCATCATGCTGTTAATTTTTGAATAATAAAACCCCCTTTCAATATGTGTCTTGATTTGTAGACAACCAAAATTAGCCATAAACCACCAATTATGCATTACATAATTGTAATGTATAAAGCATGATTAGTGGTGTATGGCTAATTTTTGGTACTGTACAAATCACCTTAATTTGATTGTATACGAACATGAAAATGAGAGCTACAATAAAAGTGGATCATAAAGAACTCTTATTGCCAAATTTGAGTAATCGTTTGAGCTATACTTAATGAAGCACGATGCAAGTTTCTAAATAAGGATTTTATCAAATTAGGGTAGAGTTGGTAGCTTATCTTATCTTAAGTACTTTACCACGTACTCCCAATATGGTATTGAGGTTACATTTTTTTTATGTGAAAGTGTATTTAACTATTTTGGATGTACATTCACTCTGAAGGATATCGCTGAGGCGGATTTGGCTCCAACTCATCCTATTAGATTGGGTTTGGCACTTAATTTCTCGGTGTTCTACTTTGAGATTCTTAATTCTTCAGACAAGGCTTGTAGCATGGCAAAACAGGTTAAACTTCATGACTTTTTAATTTTGCCTCTCTCTTTCTTCTTCGAATATTTATCTTCTATTTTAGTTATTGTTAATCACTTATTATTATGTTACAACAATTGTGATTTTTATATTTATTATTTATATTATTTTTAATAATTAAATTTAAATAATTATATTATTTATATTACTATTAATATGTTACCCTTCTTGGTAGGGCTAAAGGTGGCCAAACATGGTCTTTAAAATTATTATTGAGGTGGCTAAGCATTGACTTTGTATGTAGTTATAAACACTTGATCTTTGGGAAATATATAAGGCAACTCTATTTTTAAAATGAAGAATGAGTCACTTAGAGGTGTACATGTTCTGAACCTTGTTTTGAAGTTTTAGGCAGCTCATATGTTGGATGTCTTTGCCATTTTTATACTAATTATTATCTATTTAGATCAACTAAACAGATTAATAAGTGAGCTGTTTCACACGTGTCAAAATGAAAAGCCTTTTAACGATAAACTTATAAGAAATCCTTTACAATCAGATGGATACTCACAAAATTATAAAGGCGTGTTAGACTGTTAGTTTACTATGAATTTAACACCTACAAAAAATGTAATAAGAATATTAACAAACAGATTCATGTTTACGCGATTATGCATAAACATATGTGCATCATCTCCCTTTACATATAATATATGTCTGTGTCTACATGGGCATGTATATAAACTACGAAGTTTAACTTTTCTTTGTTTGACGTTAGCTTGTATATATTTATATAGGTCTAGATAGATAATCTAGATAATAGATTGTAAACACCAAATCCTTGTTTTTAGGATTTATGCCAGCCAATGGATGTTTGTGTTTATCTTTTTCTATTTTATTTTTTATTTTATTTTTATTTTTTTAAAAGTTCCCAGGCTGAAAAATATTGCTAATGTATACACAGACACTCATTAGCTCGAGTATCTGGTAGTGTCTTCTAGCCTGCATATTTGTTACTATTATTCATTGTTTCTAATTAAGTAATTATGTATAACCTTTCTTTTTCTGAGGATTGAATTTTTTGTAGTTTGTGCTGTAATTCCATAACTTTATGTTTGTTGTTTTTGCTTGTGTGTAGGCATTTGAGGATGCGATTGCTGAGCTGGACACATTAGGTGAAGACTCCTACAAGGATAGTACCCTGATTATGCAACTACTGAGGGACAATCTCACTCTTTGGACCTCAGATGCACAGGTTAACCTCCGAATTCTGAATTATGTTTTATCCTTTATTTAAATTTAAATATAAAATTTTCCGAAAAATAAATTATGATTTTTATCTTTTACCTTTTTATGCTAACACTTTGTGTTCGTGTGCAGGACCAATTGGAGGAGCCATAGGTGTGAAGGAAGTATTATGGTTGTGTCTACTGGGAGGGAGGTGGGCGTGGAATGTCATTAGTTTCTTTTGAACATCATCCCGTGTTTCGTATTTTTTTTTTAAAAAAAACACAATTTGCATTTTATTCAAATTCTCATCGTTTTGCAAGCAGTCTCTTCATTATATAATTTGTTCGCATAGGTGAAATGTGAATGGGGAAAATTGCTAAATTCTCATACCTTAATCCTCCAACCCGTCCTCATAACCTGGGAAGATGACTTGCGTGTTCTCTCTCTCTCTCTCTCTCTCTCTCTCTCTCTCTCTCTCTCTCACATTTTTTTTTTATTTTTATTTTTATTTTTATTTTTTTTTATTTTCTCATCTTCATTTCGTTGTTGTTTTGATAAATTTATCATTATAAGGATTACTAATAAGGAGAATTATTAATTGTTATGTGGTTTATGTCTCGAAGCTTTGAAATGACGGAACCCGTAGAGACCTATTGTCTTTGAACATGGTTAGGGACGGCCTGCAGGGACCTATTTTCTTTGAACCCGAGTCTAGGGATGGCACTTGGTAGTTTTCCATCATAAGGGCTTTCTATCTATAGATTAAGCCATTACCAAAATAAGGAGCAAATTCGTTCTAGTTGACTGCTTCTATAGATAATTATAATCTTTGCTCAGCATTATAGCAGGTCCTTGGCGCAACCCGTGCTTGTGCCTTTCTACCAACGGAAGTTCATTTGATGAATATATTTTTTGACTCATACTTGTGACCCACGGTAATCCATGGGTCATGCAGATACCTACTGATCTAATATAATTTGAGAATTGAACAATAAGAAACATTCAAATAAGTCATCACTTGAAGCATTTAGGAGTGTCATTATAAATATCATTCTAGAATCTTGGATAACGCTGATCAAATGAATCAACTATCAAGAAACACACACTGCGCTACACACCGTCCTTTTGGTGTGTGGTCAGGAGATATTTTTGCAATCTCGTGATTTGAACCGCTGAAATATATTAATGCCATAAAACGCCTCTAGCAAGCTGCATCATATCTAATTCTATATTTGATCCAAAGAATGCAAATTTACATTTAGAATAAAAAAATCTGCTCTCCTCACGGCTGAGGAAGGGTGGATGAACTATTTCGAAACCTCCAAAGCTTTCACACTGTTGCTGTAATAAAAGCCACCAATTTATCCTTGCGTTGAGCGCTCGTCCTATAGTCGTCGACTCAACTTAGCCATTCGGACCAAGAGAGAAACATAGGAAGATTGATATCCGCCCCAAATATGAACTATCCCCACACTTCGTTCGCCACCGTACATAAGAAAAATATATGGTTAGTTAATTCCACATTAGCGTTGAAAGAAGGACACGCGATTTCAAAATCTCTAGACCTTTCCGTGAAAGGTTTAATCTAGAGGGTAACCTGTCAAGAGTCAAACGCCAATCAGACACGTTAACTTTTTTAGGGACACATTTGGCCCATCGCTTGACCACATCAGACGTAGGTAATGCAATATCATCGATGTGTTTACTAGTGCCGTAAACAGGGAATTAGCCATCAGAAGATAAATTCCATAGCTTCGAATCCAAAACATCGGCCAAGGTGACACCCTCCAACTCATTCGCCGTGTGATTTCTATTACCAATTTCTTCTCTAGACCACTCCCATGAACAAGAGCCTTGACTAGTCTATCTGCAATTACACAGTCCGGTTGCGCATCCAAGTGAAACAATCTATTATAACGAATTGAAAGAGAAGTGTTACCTAGCCAAAGGTCTTACCAAAAACGAATGGATAAACCATTACCAACCCTGCTTGTGATGACAGAAGATGGAATTAAACCTTTGGAATCGGCATTCTTGGAAACATGAACCCATGTTGGCCCATAAACCACAGCCTTCACAGCAAGCTAGCACATCATCACCTTGACTATCAATAACCGCCGAAATACATTGTCTCATAATTGCGAAGGGTTAGATGCATAACGCCATCTCCATTTGAAAAGTAAAGTTTTGGTAAAAGCGCGAAGACTTTCAATTGCAATCTCGTGATTTTAAGGCCATATCGTTAAAACGTCAAGGAAAAAAGGCATATTGATTAATTTCCCATATAGTTATACAAATTTTTTGCAACATTTCTGTTTGATGCAACACTCGCAGTTATGGTTAACAACTCATATTTAAGGAATGATGGTTATAATAACTCAATTTAGGTGACATGTTTGTTCTTAACTATAACTAAACTAGGTATTACATACCGGTGTTTCGCATCGTGTTAGAAGAAAATTTAGATCTTTCGAGTTTTATGCAGTTAATTTATTTATTTAAATTCTAATATTAAAATATCCTACGCGACTAATGTAGATTAACAATATTTAATTTCTAACTGATTTGATTTGAATTTAGATGATTATATTGGAAGAACATAGTACCATTTTTAACGGTGATGGCCAAATTAGGCGCTTTGGAGTAAGGTGGGTGTTTGGTGTTGATGTGACATGCGTGTTGGTAAAAATAATAAGGTGATCTATTGAGTGGCATGTTGGGGGTATGTGTGGGTATTTTTAATTTATTTTTTATTTTTTCAGTAGAAATCTTTTTTGTTTTGTTTAAATAATTAAATAATTAGAATAAAAACAATTAAAATTGAACAATGAAATTAAAGAAATAATATTCTGGACGGTATTATTACTGAATTTAAGTGAACCCATCCCCCATCCTTTTATTTTTTAAATTTAATTAAGAAATTTTTTAATGACAGCCTAACAAGTGTCTTTAAGAGATTCATACATGCTTCTTTTGTTTGTACATACAAGATAACCACTCACTTCCTTCCGATAACCACTTAATAGAATGTATAACTCCGTTATGCATCAATATTTCTCTTAATAACAACCCTTAGAGATGTCATTAGAAAACTTCATTAATTAAACTTCTACCAACCACATCTTCTTTTTCATCCTTTATTTTCTTTCTTTCTTTTCTTTTATAATTGATCGAACCATCCACCATCCCTTCATTATCAAATTTTCTCAAATAGAACATGGATTATGCTTCCTTTTCTTCACTATAATTCCTTTTCTTCACCCTGCTCACAAAAAAAGCTAAAGAGTTCACGACAACTAATAGAAGCATGACGCATGTTCAACACCCTATCTTTATTCTCCGTGCCACCAGCTAGCATGCCGGCGATGAAGACCCACCAACATGCCGCACTAATGGCGTGTTGGTGGTGTGTTGCTGAAAAAAACATCTCCAACACGCGTGTTAATCATGGTTTTAAATAACGTGTAAGTGTGTAACATAGATTTTAACGAGATAAGAAGCTCACCCGTTGCGGCGAAGTAATATTTAAAAAAAAAGTAGAAAAGATTTTATATATATATATATATATATATATATATATATATATATATATATATATATATATATATATATATATATATATATATATATATATATAATCTTTTATTGGATGATGACGTCATCATTCAATTAGGGAGGTGATATTTTCATTTAAATTTTTAATACATCCACTAAGATTTACTATTATACTCTTAAATAATGTACTACACAAATTTCTTATTATGATTATTGTAGGATATTTTTGTAAATTATATGAAATAGTGGTGGATGAATTAAACTAGAAATGGAAATATTATTTTCCTTTAACTAATGTTCAATTGCTATTAGCAAATTTCATCATGACATTTTACTTTTTAGTATAGTTGATAATAATTTAGGGGTTAAATACACCATTAGCCTTTAGGGGTTTATCTAAAATTATACTGCTGTTCATTTTCTTTTTAAAATTATATCGGTTGTCCCTATAATTTTGTAATACACACCATAGTTCTAAACCTAATACCAAATGTGACATTATATTTAAATTAAATAATAAGAGAAATAAAATACTCCTTTTATGTTAACATCATTTCTTTTACTAAAAATGATACTCCGTAATTGTTAAAACTTAAAATTATTATTTCCTTCGATAAAATATCCAATTACATAGCTGGAAACTTACATATACCTTTTTTAGAGTTCCAAATCTCTTGTTCAATCCAATATTTGTTAAACCCTTCCCATTATTTAGAATAAAAATAATTACTTGTAAGAAAATTTCCTCAAATAACCATTTATTTAATCAAAATTCAAAATACTCATAAATTGGTAAATTAGTAATTACTCCAGTAGTAAATTAGTAAATTACTGGTAAATTGAATAAAATGAAAGAAAGAAAAAAGACATGTTGATTATCATAATACATACATATATTTATATATTTATGCATATCTATAGTTAATATTAAAATACTATAATAATGATGTCATTATTAGGCTAATTCATTTATTAAGAAAAAAGAAAAAAAAAGAAAAAAATTTAAGCATTGTGGGTGATGTCATTAATCCAAATAATTTTAAATTAAAATTAAATCTTATTAATTAATTATTATTATTATTAAATCTTATTAATAATTATTTTAATTATTAAAATTAAATAATTTGAATTATTTTAATTAATTATTTTGAATTGAGTACGAGAAGGTATAAAAGCTAGGCAGAAGGAAACCAATTCTAAATTTATATTTTAATTTACACTTTTAGGGGATATTATCTCTTATGATTGAATGTTGATTGTTTAATATGTATTTTACGTGTTTGATGAAATGTTCAGCTGACGAGTTTCTTAGTCGGACTCTGTGGTTTCACGGGTCATTAAACTAAATAACTTTAGCATTTACGTTCACTTAATACCTCAAACATATCATTAAACTATTTCGTTTAAACAAACCCGTAGTTTTACGGGTCATTTCACTAGTACATATTACATATACGGAGTATATATAAACTCGTTAAATAACTACGTAATGCCCTAAAACCAAATCCGGTTCCCCTCTACATAAGCTGCACTCTTTGCTATTCATTTCATTTTCTAGAGTGAGACAAAGCAAAGAGTGTGCGTCTCATCTATTTATCATTCATATCAATCTTTATCAAGATTGAATCTTTATAATAAAATGATGAATACCCAGTTTTGATCTACATACATTCTGTTAGAAATTTAGTGTAATTGAGGGATTTAATCTATACTTGTAAATGGGTTAGGAGGTACGGAGTGTACACCCATTAAGTGATAGATTGCCCGGACCCGAAAATGGTTTTCCATTATCACAAATTTGAGTGATTACGGAAGTATTATTCTTGCACTAGGTGGAAATAAAACAAACAACTTTATGAAAAGGATTTAATCTAGATTTCCTTGATTTGGTTGTTGGAAATAAAACAAACAACTTTATATAAAGGATTTGTTTTAGATTTGAAAACGATTTCCTTGATTTGGATGTTTGAAATAAAACAAACAACTTTATATAAAGGATTTGTTTTAGATTTGAAAACGATTTCCTTGATTTGGATGTTTGAAATAAAACAAACAACTTTATGTAAATGATTTGTTTTAGATTTGAAAACGATTTCCTTGATTTGGATGTTTGAAATAAAACAAACAACTTTATGTAAAGGATTTGTTTTAGATTTGAAAACGAAATTAGTTAGTGAAACATCTCCATCGTGGAATAATACTTGTTTTTGGGTGCCTATAAATAGAGACTATCATTTATGAGAATAAGATATACGAAAAACACCTTAATACTCTTATGCAAAAGAGTTCTTGTTTACTGCCAATAACAAGAACTAATCTCTGTCTTATCCCAAAGTGATATTCGTGTAACCCAGGCAATAAGGGTCGAATAATTACTTTCGGAAAGTGATACCACGATTCAGTGATTTATCCGGCTATCGATTATTTTACCCTACACGAAATCTCAATAAAACCTCCAACAATCGAAAGTAATTATTCGTTATAATCGATGGCGGCTACGATGAAACACATGACGGCGAATTTCTCCAAACTTGATAAGTTTGAGGGAATTGATTTTAGGAGATGGCAAAAGAAGATGCACTTCTTTCTGAGCAGCATGAGTGTGGTGTACGTACTCAGCACACCAATTCCTGAAGATCATGGTGATGATGCCACTATTGAACAAATTCGGAAAAGGTGCAAGTGGGAGAACGATGACTACATCGCTAGAGGTTTAATCCTCAATGGTATGGCTGATTCCCTTTTTGATATTTACCTAAATGTTGAATCTTCTAAAGAACTATGGGACTGTTTAGAAACCAAGTATATGTCTGAGGATGCTTCTAGTAAAAAGTTCCTTGTTAGTAATTTTAATAATTACAAGATGGTCGATTCTAGACCGGTCTTGGAACAATACAATGAGCTCATTCGTATACTTGGTCAATTCACACAACATAAGATGAACATGGATGAGTCTATTCAAGTCTCAAGCATAATTGATAAACTACCTCCATCTTGGAAAGAATTTAAACATTCTTTGAAACATAAGAAGGAGGAGTTAACTCTTGTTGAGTTGGGTAGTCATCTGCGTATTGAGGAATCCCTCAGGTTGCAGGATAATGACAAGCCAAAGAGCAACGAAGTTGCTGGTACGTCTGTTGTCAATATGGTGGAACATAAAAAGTTCACTAGTAATAATGACAAAAAGGGCAAACGTAAACATCGAGGTTATAACAAGGCTAATCCGAACAAGAAGTCTAAATTGACTTGTTGGAAGTGTGGTAAAACTGGACACATAAAAAAGGATTGCAAGGTTATTTTTGGTAATAATAATGCCAAAGGATCTAGCACAAGCGGTTCGGGAAATGGTTTAAACAACCACAACTCGAAAGGTCAGAATATATTTAATAATTCAAATAAGAATTATTATGTTTCATATATATCTGAGGCTTATTTTGTGCAGGATGATGATGTCGCGTGGTGGGTTGACTCGGGAGCCACCACCCATGTATGCAAGGATAGATTTTGGTTCAAGACTTACGAGTCCGTGACTGATGGATCAATTCTTCATATGGGAAATGAGTCAACAGCCTCTGTTCATGGACGTGGAAGTGTGGATTTGTGTTTTAGTTCTGGAAAAACTATTTGTTTGTTTGATGTTTTGCATGTACCACAAATAAGAAAAAATTTAGTTTCCAGTAGTGTGTTAAATTGTTGTGGTTATAAACAAGTGATTGAATCTGATAAGTTTGTTTTGTCAAAACATGGTATGTTTGTTGGTTTTGGTTATTTATGCAATAGAATGTTTAGACTTAACATTAATCACTTGAATGTTAATTTTGCTTTTATATCTACTTCTAGCATAAATAATTCTACACTTTGGCATGCTAGACTAGGACATATACACTTTAAAAGAATGCAAGATATGTCTAAAGATGGATTAATACCGGTTTTTGACATGAACAATGAAAAGTGTAAAACGTGTATGTTAACAAAGATCACTAAGAAACCATTTCAAAATGTACATCGTGATACTGAAATTTTGGAATTAATACATAGTGATTTATGTGATTTGCATGCTACTCCTACTTTAGGAAACAAGAAATATTTTGTGACTTTTATTGATGATGCTTCTAGATTTTGCTATGTTTATTTGTTACATACTAAGGATGAAGCATTAGATAAATTTAAAATATTTAAAACTGAAGTAGAATTACAACAAAAGGCTTTGATTAAAAGACTTAGAACAGATAGGGGAGGTGAATACATTGACCAATCGTATTTCCAATCCGTTGGTATTATCCATGAGACCACAGCTCCTTATACTCCACAACAAAATGGTATATCTGAAAGGAAGAATAGGGTCCTTAAGGAAATGGTTAATTCCATGTTATCCTATTCGGGTTTAAGTGAAGGATTTTGGGGGGAAGCTATGTTAACAGCTTGTTATTTGCTTAATAGAGTTCCTAACAAAAGAAACAAGATTACACCTTATGAACTTTGGAATAAAAGGAAACCTAACTTGAATTATCTTCGTGTATGGGGTTGTAGGGCGGTTGTAAGACTGCCTGATCCCAAAAAGAAAAGTTTAGGTGAAAGAGGTATAGATTGCATTTTTATTGGATATGTTGAACATTCCAAGGCATATAGGTTCTATGTAATAGAGCCTAATGAATTTGTCTCAATCAATTCTGTGATTGATTCAAGGGATGCAATCTTTGATGAAAATCGATTTTCATCTATACCTAGACCAAAGGATATGATTCCAAGTAACAATGGAATCAATAAGGATTGTAATGATGAAGTCTCTGAAAAGGCTGTTGATCAGTCACTTGAGCTTCGGAAAAGCAAAAGAGAAAGGAAACCTAAATCATTCGGACCAGATTTTCAACTATACTTAGTTGAAGGTTCTAGGGATGATGTTTCTACCCAATATTCATATTGTTTCAATGTTGATGATGATCCTAAAACATATGATGAAGCAATGAGGTCTCAGGATGTTGCATTCTGGAAAGAGGCAATTAATGATGAGATGGATTCCATCATGGGCAATAACACTTGGGTGTTAGCTGATCTACCTCCCGGTTGCAAACCTTTGGGTTGCAAATGGATCTTCAAAAAGAAGATGAAGGTGGATGGAACTATTGAAAAGTTCAAGGCAAGGTTAGTCATTCAAGGCTTTAGACAAAAGTCTGGAATTGACTATTTTGATACTTATGCTCCTGTGGCACGTATCACTACCATTAGACTGCTGATTGCTTTGGCTACAATTCACAATCTGGTTATTCACCAGATGGATGTGAAGACAGCATTCTTGAATGGTGATTTGGATGAGGAGGTTTATATGAACCAACCTCAGGGCTTTGTCATGCCAGGAAATGAAAGCAAGGTGTGCAAACTTGTGAAGTCCTTATATGGTTTGAAACAAGCACCTAAGCAATGGCATCAGAAGTTTGATGAAGTAGTTTTATCTAGTGGTTTTAGATTGAACCAAGCAGATAAATGTGTGTATAGCAAATTTGATGATTCTGGTAAAGGAGTTATAATTTGTCTATATGTTGATGACATGTTAATCTTTGGGACTGACCAAAGTCAAGTTGATTTAACAAAAGAATTTTTGTCATCAAAGTTCTCCATGAAAGATATGGGGGAGGCTGACGTTATCCTTGGTATTAGGATCAAACGTGAAAGCAAAGGAATTTCAATTTCTCAATCTCATTATATTGAGAAGGTGTTGAGAAAGTTTAATTGCTTTGAATGTACTCCTGTGAGTACACCTGTTGATCCAAGTGAGAAGCTTATGCCTAACCAAGGTAAAGCTGTATCACAACTTGAGTATTCTCAGGTGATTGGCTGTTTGATGTACGCCATGACATGTACAAGGCCAGATATTGCTTTTGCTGTGGGAAAACTGAGTAGATATACTAGTAATCCTAGTACTCATCACTGGCAAGCAATTAGGCGGGTACTGAAGTATTTAAAGAAAACTATGGCATATAGTTTATCTTACAGTGGATTTCCTTCTGTAATAGAAGGATATTCTGATGCGAGTTGGATAACCAATATTGAAGATCATTCTTCAACGAGTGGTTGGGTGTTCTTGCTTGGGGGAGGTGCTATTTCATGGGCTTCTAAAAAGCAGACATGTATTACCAACTCAACGATGGAATCTGAGTTTGTTGCTTTAGCTGCTGCTGGTAAAGAAGCAGAATGGCTTAGAAACTTGATCCATGAGATACCATTATGGCCTAAACCTATAGCACCCATGTCTATCCATTGTGATAGTGCTGCGACATTGGCAAAAGCTTATAGCCAGATGTACAATGGAAAGTCTAGACACTTAGGTGTCAGACATAGTATGATTCGTGAACTCATCATGAATGGGGTGATTTCTATAGTGTTCGTAAGGTCACAACAGAATTTAGCTGATCACTTGACGAAGGGATTGGCAAGAGACTTGGTTGACAAGTCTGCTGTGGGGATGGGTTTAAAGTCCACATAAATTTCTAATTATAAGATACCCAATTCCCTTCTGATGAAAATTAGAAGTTGAATTCAATGCGGAAGGCTTATACTTAGAAATTTGGAGTACATAAATTTTATATCATCCCAAGGTAAGGTATGTACTCGGGCCTGCTGAAGGTCAGGTTGAAGTCTAGCTTCTTAATAGTTCATTTGAAAAAGTGCAAGAGCAGGTGCATGACTGAAGTGAACTACCTATGTGAATGTGAAGTTTTGCCGCTTCAACAAAGCTTGGACTTTTAGCTTTGGATACATTCATGAAAGGATATGGACACATGGCTTGTAAAGTGTCAGGATAGCTTTAGAGTATTTGAAAACTTATGTGTATGTTATTTTCAGTTATTCAAAATGGGTTGAAGGGTTCAATTCTTAGAACACCCTGATTCTCGAATATTTGGAATGTGTAATGTACTAAGGTGAAAATTCAATCTTCAAGATATTTTCATTTATGCATGAGTTTTTGTTTTAATTTGTTTAATTCTCATGAAACGAATTGCACTAAATTGGGGAGGATTGTTAGAAATTTAGTGTAATTGAGGGATTTAATCTATACTTGTAAATGGGTTAGGAGGTACGGAGTGTACACCCATTAAGTGATAGATTGCCCGGACCCGAAAATGGTTTTCCATTATCACAAATTTGAGTGATTACGGAAGTATTATTCTTGCACTAGGTGGAAATAAAACAAACAACTTTATGAAAAGGATTTAATCTAGATTTCCTTGATTTGGTTGTTGGAAATAAAACAAACAACTTTATATAAAGGATTTGTTTTAGATTTGAAAACGATTTCCTTGATTTGGATGTTTGAAATAAAACAAACAACTTTATATAAAGGATTTGTTTTAGATTTGAAAACGATTTCCTTGATTTGGATGTTTGAAATAAAACAAACAACTTTATGTAAATGATTTGTTTTAGATTTGAAAACGATTTCCTTGATTTGGATGTTTGAAATAAAACAAACAACTTTATGTAAAGGATTTGTTTTAGATTTGAAAACGAAATTAGTTAGTGAAACATCTCCATCGTGGAATAATACTTGTTTTTGGGTGCCTATAAATAGAGACTATCATTTATGAGAATAAGATATACGAAAAACACCTTAATACTCTTATGCAAAAGAGTTCTTGTTTACTGCCAATAACAAGAACTAATCTCTGTCTTATCCCAAAGTGATATTCGTGTAACCCAGGCAATAAGGGTCGAATAATTACTTTCGGAAAGTGATACCACGATTCAGTGATTTATCCGGCTATCGATTATTTTACCCTACACGAAATCTCAATAAAACCTCCAACACATTCTTTGATATTTTCAAAATCCCAGACTCCTAGTACTTATTTTTTAGTTTTTTTGTCTAGGATTTGTTAAAATGGCACCCAGTCTTGATTTTGCCGTGTCAAGTTTACTGTGTGCAGAAGATAGTGATAGCTTATCTTATAATGATTATAATGATGATAATGATAATGATGATAATGGTGGTGATGTTGAATATTATAATGGGTTTAATTGGAACATGAATCAGAGTAAAAATCAAAACTTGAGTGTGAATCTTGAAACAGAGTACTCTGTTTTTGAGTTGCCTTTGCAAAATGATGAGTATTTGACTTTACTGACTGTAAAAGAATCTGAACAATTTGTGGGTTTTGTTGATTATTTGAATAAATTGAAGAATCAAAACTTTATTTTGCTTGCAAGACAAGAAGCAGTTGATTGGATTTCAAAGGTTTGTTTGACTATCTATATGTCAAGATTTGTAACAGATTTTAGGACATTGATTTATGCTTTGATCACCATTATTTGTTAATAAACCTTGGAATTTATGAATATTGATGTTCTACTTTTGTGTAATTTATTTTGACTTTTTATCTTTTTACTTTTAGGTACACACTAAATTCAATTTTGGACCACTATGTGCATATCTATCTGTAAACTATTTGGACAGATTTCTTGCTGTCTATGAATTACCAGTAAGTTGTTAATGGTGCTTAAATTTATTAAAATTTCTTAATAATGCAACTTAATTTATTTATATTTATTTGGTTAAATAAATAGAAGGACAAAGCTTGGATGATGCAGTTGCTTGCTGTTACATGTTTATCACTTGCATCAAAAATGGAAGAAACTTTGATACCCACAATTTTGGATTTGCAGGTGACTTTAATTCTAGTAAATAATTTTTTTATTCCTTTTATTTTGCAATAAATGCTTGATTGATTATATCAATGTAATGATTAACATTTTAAAGGTGAAAAGTTTTGACTTTTTTAAATGGGTCAAATAAAAAAATTTGATAAAATATTTGCAGGCTGGTGGATCAAGATTTGTGTTTGAAGCAAAAACAATTCAAAGAATGGAATTGATTGTATTGAGCACATTGAATTGGAGAATGCAATCAATTACTCCATTTTCATACATTGATGCATTTATTAGGAAGGTTATTGATGATTGTCAAAGTCAAACCAATTCAAGATCTTTGATATTGAAGTCAACCCAACTAGTTTTAAGTTTAATAAAAGGTATAAAAAGTTTAAAACTTTGTGTAAAACCATTTACTATCAAGATCCAAGATTGAGTTTCTTGATGACAAGAAGCATAAAATGGTAATATGATAATGCAGGGATTGACTTTTTGGAATTTCAACCATCTGAGATAGCAGCAGCAGTGGCAATTTCTGTTGTTGGAATTGGTGATGAAAAGACTCAAATTTCTGCAATATTTCCATATTTAAATAAGGTAGTAACATTGTGCATGTTAGCTGTACATTTGGTAGATTTCAAAAAAAAAAAAAAAAAAAAACTTGAGAAATTTTACTGATGTAATTTATGATGCGGGTTTTTGCAGGAGATGGTTCTTAAATGTATGGAAGTTGTTAACAAGGGTTGTACAATGAGCTTTGTGAGTAGTACAATGACCTCATTGCCTGGAAGTCCAATAGGTGTGCTTGAGGCTGCAATTTTGAGCTATAAAACTGATGATTCACCTACTTGTTCTAAAAGAAGGAGGCTGAACAATATAATTTGTGAGAAGAAATAGCAATGGATGAAAATAAATTAGTTTATTCATTTATTAATTTTTGGCAGAATAGTTTGCTTGGTAAGGTTGGATGTTGCAAATGTCTTGAAGAATTCAAAAAGGATAAAAAAAAAAAAAGTGGGGATAATAAATTACAAGGGTAGTCACATGGAAGGAAAAAAAAAAAAGTCACATGGAAGAAAAAGAGTTGTGAGGTCTTTTTGTTTATGAGAACGTCTTTTACGGAGGTAAAAGAAAATGATATAATATGGAAATATAATATACATACATTCAACAACAACAACAACGACGAAACTCAATAACACATGAGTGATGTATGAGAGAGTGTGGATGTAGACAATCCTTCTCCTATCCGAGAAATAGAGGACCAGTCATTTCTCCCACATAAAGTAGAGAAAGTCATCTCTCTCCTCATTCGACGAATAAAGAGATTGCTTCCGAGTGGACCTCCGGTCAAAAAGTAGGAATTTTTTTTTTAAATAGTAAAATAAAATTAAAAATAAAAAATAAAAATAAAGATAAAAATAAAAATAAAAATAAAAAATAAATAATAAAAATAAAAAGGAGACGCCATGAAAATGGTAGAATTAAATTTCCATAGATTTAGAAAGCCTGTCTGAAACATCAAATTTTAAATATATATACATTCAATTTTGCTTTTACAAGTGTATACAGTTTTGTGTTTGATAATATACGCACCTTGAATTTCTAATCCCCTCTAATAGAACCCTGCGTGAAAGATCGATATACATGATCAACATAAAACAAAATATTGTAACATTGAAACATACACAAGTGTACTAACAACACAACCCAAATCCCCTGACACTTCATGTATAACGGGCCGAGATTAGAAGCAAGTTAAGTAACACCACAGAAAAGACTGCAGGTGATAAAAAGTGGACGTCCGAAGAATCCGAATCAAATCAAAAAGCCAAAAGAAAAGATGTGTTGCAACAATCGCAAAACAACGAATTATCCAACAAACATAGAAGTCTTCCTCCCGAATCAAACCCCACCAAAAAGACCAACTACACCACTCCACATAACCGTACAAAAGAAGTACAACCCGTAAAAAAGAATCCACAATCACTTGCACCACACAACCTCCTAACCACCCAACGCCGCCATTAAAACGCAAGAGCCACCCCGTCGGGAAACCAAAGCACACTATACTCATGACCAGCTACCTTTAATCTAAGGTAACACTCCCCATTAACCATCAAACTTTAAGGAACCCACCTAATGATAGGGAAACAACTGTAAACTACCAAGAACAATCACTTAGCTAAAAAACCGTCGTGGGTCAGTCGTAATACTACTGAGAGACAACCCCAAAAAACCATATAAACTAAAGCCGAAACAAACAAGGCAGTCTGAGAAAGAGACCACCAGGTGCAGCGTCCTAGCCTCCTAGGTTAGCAACCACACTGACTCCGACCGAACAGAGAACGAAGAACGGAAAATGGAAGGAAAGAAAACCCAAGCAAGTCAAATGACCGAGGAAACAAAGGAACGAGTAAACAAAGACACAATGATATGTAACACTAAATTTGTAAATTAACAAATAGTAAAGTAATAAGTTTAATGTCGATAACATCGAATTACCTACACACTAAAAGCGGACGGACAGTGCGTCGTTTACTTTCCCTTTGCTTGTTGTTTCAAAGTGTTCATCCGGGTAGACTTGTTCATCTGGGTAGTATGGTCTTTTTTCATATTGCATACTTTTTTGTCATATATTTTTCTTTAACTCAAGGTGTAAGTACTTAGGTTGGTTTTGTATTCATGGTTATGAACTAGGCGGCGGCGTTCGCTAATCTCTTTATGAAAATATTATTGGTGATTTTATTGTCATCTAACAATCATTTTAGGTAATTAAGATTTACTTGAAAAGCAAGACTTATCTACTTATACTTAGTATTGGTTTCGGAGAGTGCGGAGTGCACGTTTGTAAGGGTTGACTAAACACTTTCGCAATATGGAGGGAGTCAAGGGAGCCGCGCCCCCTTGCGGGGTCCAAGGGGCAGCACCAAATGTTATGATTGTTCTATACCGAAAAACCACTACTATTCTATACCAAAAAGCCACTACGTACTGTTCTATACCGAAAAGCCACTACTGTTCTATACCTAAAATCCACCATTGTTCTATACCGAAAATTGCTTTCAACCGGTTTTCCGCAAAATGTTATGACTCTTATTTAACAGTTATTGCCGCCTAAATGAAGGGTGATGTCCCTTTGTTTTAACTGTTTTCAACAGATTATCAATTCGGTTTTAGGATTTCTGCTTTTCATAATAACATACACAGAAAACATAACATTCTCACTAATACTATAATTTGATCTCTTCTTGCCTAGTATCAAATTGCGTTCTTGTCTTATCCCAATTAAGATTTCATGCAACCCGAGGCAGGAAAGGGTCGAAATACTTAATTTGAAAAACGTTTCGCTATTCAATAATCAATCAGAAATTATCAATTTGCAACCCGTTTCACAGCAAATATAAGAATGTAATAGATCAGAAGATTTAGCTTGAGTTAAATGTGTCTTATTCTAAAAATCGACGAGTCTTATTTATAACATACACTTTTAATATTATTTGTAACATGCACTTTTTTACATTATTTGTAACACGCATTTTTTTATAATATTTTAAGAATTGATAGTAGTATATTTATTATTCACAAATACGTACTTTGATGTTTTTTCTTTCTTTTTTGATATATACTTTTGATTTTGCTGTTTTATAGGATATATCATCATCGTTATCAGTACTTGTATATTTTTTTCATTTATTTATATATATATATATTTTTTTTTGGCAAAAAACAAGGAATTAGATTAAAATATATATTTTTCACGAAAATGTGAAAAATTAACAAATACAAGATCGATCTCGGTTTAAACATTGGGCTTATAACAAACTAACCCACATGCTAACCTACATCTATTACAAGCAAATGATGCACATGACCCATCATACATGCATATACAATAAAGAAACAAAACAACTCTTCACAACTTGTCACAGTAGCAAATTTGGTTGAATATTTTATACGTATACTTGAAGAGACTCACACATTTTCGCGTTCACTAGCCATCGAAACACCTTAACCTTAAAATGATCCACTTTATTTCCACAAGCCATTGAATCCCTTAAACTTAAAACCATTCTTGAAACCGACCCAACATGTGAACGTCCCGATAACCATTACCTTATATCAATTACTCCACATTGTCCAATATATAATTGGCCCAATTAAGCTCCTAATTACGAAGCCTTTTCCCCGATTCTGTTGAAATTTTAAGATACGTTCCACCGATCAATTAAGGCGAACATAATGTGATGAATGTATAAGGAGATGGTCTATCAATTCACTATACTCTAAACACTAGAAATACTCCAAAAACTACCCTTATATGTCATATGCTCCCTCCCTAAAACACTATACCTTATCACTACATGACCGGAATATCTCCATGAATCGAATGCCAAATAAAAACACTAATCTAAGAGATATGTGACCTTCTCATATGAGTGACACCACCCACATCCGAGAACATTAAATCCACCCACATCCAATAAAGACAAAAACATCAATTGAAACTTATGAATTATTTATATGTATATATGTATATGAATAACATTTAAGACAAATTATGGGACCATGTTTATTAAGGTTGAAAAAGACAAGAAACAAAATTATGAATTATTGGAAATGTTCTAAGAAATGAGCTGTGAGAGAAAGTACAGTTCTCTTCGCCTGTTTTTATTGTTTCACGAAACTTGAATGAATCTATTTAACTCAAAGTTATTATAATTATAAATATAATAATTATAATTATAATTATAAATAAATGTAAATTCTGTTATAAAATATCTAGATTGGATGTTAATTTTATTATTATTATATTTCTTGCATAGTAATATTTTATACTATAAATAGACATGTATGGTAGCCATTTAAGGTGTACCATTTCTTTTGAAATATCAATATCAATATTTCTTCTCTCTTTTTCTCTTTGTTCTTATAACCATTAAAGGTAGTTATAAGCCTACTGAATTATAACACGTTATCAGCACGATTATCTCAACATTTATACTAAATATGGTTGGCTCTGCCACCTAACTAATATATGGTCGGTTATACCACCTAAATGATATATGGTCGACACTGTCGCCTAATTTACATTTATGTTATCTAACATTTATTTATGTATACTAACATTTACATTTATGTTATCTAACATTTATTTATGTATACTAACATTTACAGTTATGTTCACTAACATTTATATTTATGTTATTTAAGTTATATATGGTCGGTTATACCACCTGAATTATATTTTCTGTAATCTAACTCTTATTAACTTCACTAACATTTATATTTATGTTATTTAAGTTATATATGGTCGGTTATACCACCTGAATTATATTTTCTGTAATCTAACTCTTATTAACTTCACTAACATTTATATTTATGTTAATAAGACCTCATGATTGTACGCAACACGTCATTTGACAACACGGTACCATGGGTCGAGATTAATTCCGATCAATACGAATACGATGGGGTCTTTATATGTTATCTAACATTTATGATTACTTATGCAATTAATCATTATTTATTTCATGCATACTAATATTTATTCTTAAATTTATAATCTTAAAAGTTAAAATAGAAAAAGTAGTTTGTATTTTTATTAAAAAGTAAATCTTAAAAGTTAAAATAAAAAAAGTAGTTTGTATTTTTATTAAAAGTAAATCTTAAAAGTTAAAATAGAAAAAATAGTTTGTATTTTTATTAAAAGTAAATCTTAAAAGTTAAAATAAAAAAAGTAGTTTGTATTTTTATTAAAAGTAAATCTTAAAAGTTAAAATAAGAAAAGTAGTTTGTATTTTTATTAAAAGTAAATCTTAAAGGTTAAAATAAGAAAAATATATTATAATAATATATATTATAACTTAATATATATTATAATAATATCATTAATAATATAATATAATATGAACCTATATTCCCTTATGATTTTATTATTTGTAATCATACCATTATTCCTTTGTTTACTACTT
This sequence comes from Rutidosis leptorrhynchoides, assembly GCF_046630445.1. Lineage (NCBI taxonomy): Eukaryota > Viridiplantae > Streptophyta > Magnoliopsida > Asterales > Asteraceae > Rutidosis > Rutidosis leptorrhynchoides. The sequence continues at coordinate 57,826,253 of NC_092342.1, forward strand.
ATGAATCTAAACTAATTCTAATTGCATGTTGTTATTTATCTACGGAAAAAAATATTATGATTATGATTATGATTATGATTATGATTTATGTTGTTCATCTTTCTGAAAATAGAAAATGTCAAACTTATCAAAGCTTGAGTTTGATGCCTTAGACGTATCGAGAACAAACTACACATCATGGGTTATGGACGTAGAAATAAATCTTGGATCATTGGGTATTCTAGAAACTTTAAAAGAAAATAATACTTGTTCCGATCAAAATAAATTAAAATCAATTGCTTTTATTCGCAAACATATTGATACCACCTTAAAACATATGTTTCTCACTATCAAAGATCCACATGTTTTATGGGAAAGTATCAAGAGTAGATTCGATAATCAAAAGGAAATATTACTTCCAGCTGCGAGGGAAGAATGGAGAAATCTAAGGTTCCAAGATTTCAAAAAGGTAAGTGAATACAGCTCGGCCATGTTCAAGATCCGTTCAAAGCTTCAATTCTGTGGTCAAGAAATAAGTGATGCTGATATGATGGAGAAAACTTTCTCCACAATGCATTCTGCAAATATAACTGTGCAAGAAAATTTAAGATTGCAGAATTATAAAACTTTTTCCAAACTTCAAACTTATCTCTTAGTTGCAGAAGTTAATAAAGAATTACTGATGAAAAATCAAGAATCTCGTCCTACCGGTGCACTAGCATTTCCTGAAGCTAATGCTATTAACAATAATAATAATAATAATAAAAGAAGAAATGCACATGGACGAGGGTGTGGAAGAGGTCGTAGCCATATTGGCCAAAACCATCATCATGGAAATTACCATAACAATAATAAAAATCATAACTATGTTCGAAATCACCCTTATGGTAATGGTCGTGGTGGTGGTCGTGGTCGTGGTGGTCGTAGTGGTCGTGGTCGTGGACAAAGAAATAATAATCCACAAAATTATAAAATCCAAACACCATACAATCCCACAAATCACAATGTTGAAGAAGGCTCTTCAAAGAATGTTGAAGATTCTTGTTACCGATGTGGTAAAATTGTCCACTGGTCTAAAAACTGCCGAACAAATCAGCATTCTGTTAATCGGTATCAAGAATCCCTAAAGGGAAAAGGAAAAGAAGCAAATCTTGTGGATGACCTTGATACAAAAATCACTGAGCCAACTTGTGACTACTTTAATGAATAAATTTCTAATATATATATATATATATATATATATATATATATATATATATATATATATATATATATATATATAGATATCCTATTATATGTTCTCGTTAAATAAATGGTTGTAGATTTTCAATCTACACCATATCTAGTTTACTACATATTTCCTTATTATGTGCTATCGTTTGTAACATGTTTTGAATGTAATATATTGATGAATTATATACTCATTATTTGTTTCTCATATTTTTTTTGAAGTTTATGATGTATACTGCTGGAGTAAAAAATCAGTCAAATGGTGGAGATATTTGTATTGCAGACAGTGGTGCCACTCACACCATTCTCAAATCTAAAAAATATTTCACAGATTTGAAAGCAACGGAAGGAACTATACATACTATATCAGGTCCTGTGGACTTAATAAAAGGAATGGGAAAGGCAAAATTCATGTTACCAAATGGTACGAATTTTCTGATAAATAATGCCTTATTTTCTCCCATGTCAAAGAGAAATTTGTTAAGTTTCTCTGACATATACCAAAATGGATATGATTATCAGTCAGTGACAACAGAAAATGAAAAATATTTAAGTATCACTGATAAGAATCGTGTAATTGAAAAACTACCAAGACTTCATTCTGGTTTACATTATACACATATAAATGTACCTGAAGTAAATGTGGTAGTTAAAGAAAAATTATGTGATCCTGTAATGATCAGTTTGTGGCATGAGAGATTAGGTCACCCAGGATCAACAATGATGAAAAGAATAATACAAAATACACATGTACATCCATTGGCGGATCAAAGGATCCCTCATGATGCACTTATCCCATGTACATCATGCTCACTTGGAAAGTTGATAATAAGACCATCACCTCTTAAGGTTGAAAAAGAATCACCAATGTTTCTTGAAAGAATTCAAGGTGATATATGTGGACCAATTCATCCACCATGTGGACCATTTAGATATTTTATGGTTCTAATAGACGCATCTAGTAGATGGTCTCATGTTTGTCTATTATCAAGTCGAAATATGGCATTTGCAAAATTTCTTGCTCAAATTATTAAATTGAGAGCACATTTCCCTGATTATACTATTAAAAGGGTGAGACTAGATAATGCCGGTGAGTTTACGTCTCAAGCATTTAATAACTTTTGCATGTCTATTGGGATTATTGTTGAACATCCCGTTGCCCATGTGCATACACAAAATGGTTTAGCTGAATCATTAATTAAACGATTGCAGCTAATAGCTAGACCATTGATAATGCGAACAAAACTCCCAGTATCTGTATGGGGCCATGCAATTTTGCATGCTGCATCATTGATTCGCATTAGACCAAGCGCAAGTCATACATATTCTCCTTTGCAACTTGCTTTTGGTCATCAGCCAAATATTTTCCACCTTAGAACATTTGGTTGTGCGGTTTATGTCCCTATCGCACCACCACAACGCACTAAAATGGGTCCTCAAAGAAGGATGGAAATATATGTTGGATATGAAACATCTTCAATAATAAGATATATTGAACCCATGACGGGTGATGTTTTTACAGCACGTTTTGCTGATTGTCACTTTAATGAAACATTATTCCCTAGATTAGGGGGAGAAATAAAAAATAAAGAAAATGATGTTTCATGGTGTGAATCTCAATTAATGTATCTTGATCCTCGCACAAAAGAATGCGAGATCGAAGTTCAAAAAATAATGCATATGCAAGAACTTGCAAATAAATTGCCTGATGCATTTACAGATACAAAAAGAGTGACTAAATCATATATACCAGCAGCAAATGCTCCAGCTCGAATTGAAATTCCAAAAACTGGCAATAATGTTATTCTTGAGTCTTTGCCACGCCAGAAACGTGGGAGACCAATTGGTTCCAAAGATAAAAATCCTCGGAAAAGAAAATCAGCTGATAATGAGGTAAAAGAAAGTGTTCAAGAAGAACTACAAATCAATACTCCTTCTGCAGAGGAGATTGATGATGTCAATACGGAATTTTCAATCAATTACGCACATTCAAAAATATTATGGAACCGAAATGAAATGAAAAATCTTGATGAGATATTTTCATATAATGTTGCATATGACATCATGAATGATGATGATGATCCAGAACCAAAATCTGTCATGGAATGTCAAAATAGACATGATTGGGATCATTGGAAAGGAGCAATACGAGCTGAATTTGAATCACTAAATAAAAGAAAAGTTTTCGGATCTATCATTCTCACACCTAAAGATGTGAAACCTGTGGGATATAGATGGGTTTTTGTGCGAAAAAGAAATGAGAAAAATGAAGTTACAAGGTATAAAGCTAGACTTGTAGCTCAAGGTTTTTCTCAAAGACCGGGAATTGATTATGAGGAAACTTATTCTCCTGTAATGGATACAATTACTTATTAGATACTTAATCAACCTGGTAGTTATTTAAATGCATCTCATGAATGTTGTTACTACTTATCTGTATGGATCATTTAATAGTGATATATATGAATATACCTAAAGGGTTAAGGTATCATAAGCATCTAATGTAAAACCCAAGGGAATATATTCCATTAAATCACAAAGATTTCTAAATGGGTTTATACAAACGGGACGTATGTGGTATAACCGATTAAATGACTACTTGATAAAAAAAAAGGGTATACATATAAACTTATTTTGCACGTATGTTTTATAAAAACAATGTCCGGATATGTGATCATAGCTGTTTATGTTGATGATCTTAATATCATAGGTACAAATAAAGAAATCTATGAAATTATTCAACTTCTAAAGAATTATTTTGAAATAAAAAATCTTGAAAAAACCAAGTATTACCTTGGATTGCAAATTGAGCATATGCCTAATGGTCTACTTGTACATCAAACAACTTATACTGAAAAGATTTTAAAACATTTTTTTTTAAAGATAAAACCAATTGGTTGTTAGATCACTCAATATTGACACTGATCCATTTCATCCCCGAGAAAATCATGAAGATACTAACGGATCAGAAGTTCCATATATTAGTACAATTGGGACTGTTATGTATCTTACAAATTGTACAAGATCTGACATTTCTTTTGCAGTTATTTTGTTGACAAGGTTCAACTCAGCCCTTACAAAAAGACATTGGAATGAGACAAACACATATTTTGATACCCTTGAGAAACTGCTGATTTAAAATTATTTTATTCTAACGTTCCAAAACAAGATTTGGTTGATTATGTATATGCAGGTCATTCATCAAATCCTCATAAAGATAAATCTCAAACTCGATATGTATTCCTAAATGGAGGTACCACAAAATCATGGCGTTCTTAAAACAAACACTTGTTGCAATATCATCAAATCATGACGAAGTGATTGCATTATATGAAACTACTCGAAAATGTTTTTGGTTGAGATCAATGACACAACTCATTACTGATTCTTGTGGACTAGAACGCAATAAAAGTTCAACAACTATATATGAAGATAATGCAGCTTGCATAATACAAATGAAAGAAGAGTATCAAAAGTGACTGAACAAAATATAAATACTGACGAGGCGCCAAAGCCATAGACGGTCTTAACGGTCATAAGTTTGATGGAAAAGAATGGTATGTTGGTAAGGCTCAGAAAAGACTACAAGGGAATAGGAATTGAAACAAGGGTTTGAGCAAACCATGAAGGAGACTGTAGACAAATTACAGGGGCTAAACTTATACATAAAAGATTTAGATGATACAGTTTCAGATGAAAACCTCAGATTCTTCTCATATACTCAAGATCTCGTAAAAGACAACCAGATTAAAATGAGATACGTTTTAATCAACAACTCTGCTGATCTTTATACCAAAGCACTGCCAACTGCTATTTTCAGAACACACGTTCATAATATTGGCATGAGGCATGTTCAGAAGATGTAATAACTCAGGCGTTGCCTACTTGAGGGGGAGTCAACTCTATGCTGCACTCTTTTTCCCTTAGCTAAAGTTTTATCCCAATGGATTTTCTTTAGTAAGTTTTTTAACGAGGCAGTACTAGTTATTCTCTAATAAAATTGTCATCCAAGGGGGAGTGTTATAAAATATCTAGATTGGATGTTAATTTTATTATTATTATATTTCTTGCATAGTAATATTTTATACTATAAATAGACATGTATGGTAGCCATTTAAGGTGTACCATTTCTCTTGAAATATCAATATCAATATTTCTTCTCTCTTTTTCTCTTTGTTCTTATAACCATTAAAGGTAGTTATAAGCCTACTGAATTATAACAAATTCATTATTTTTGTATAGCTTTATTGATTATTTATCTTTAGTTTTTTGTTGGACAACAGTTGGGAATCATCTAGGGGGACTTCGATCATCTTTCGCAGTTGCTATACCCACCCCCAACTACGTGCCCATGAGGAAACCCGCACAAATCTCATACGTGACATTTACGGTAAAACCCCCCACCCCTTTTACCCCCAACGCGATGTGGGAAAGATGCAATGAATGGTACTTCATGACAGGGATGAAATTGTGAGTTAATATGTAGTCAACGGAGGTCAAACTCCTGACCTCTCATAAAGAAGGCAGACCACCAACCGCTATACCACATATCTTTAGTTTTGGAGGATTATGATTAGCTTAAAGTTACAACCTCTCAAATTAGTAATGTTCATCTAATATATCATTATCAAAATACATAACTATTAAAATAAACAAGTATTTTGTAATGAAACTCCAGAATATGCATAAATACCACTTTGTTGGGCCTAATTACTGGATGGAAGAAGAAAAAAAATGACAAAATTGCTAAACACTGTTCCCACCGACATTTGCTCCGCTGATATACTTATTAGAAATTTAGTAATCATCACTTTAACCTTTATCGCAAGAATGATATTATATTGATCAACGAGTTAAAATACAAGGATAGTCATGACCATAAACATGAATTTACATACAAAGAGTTGCGAAAATAGCAACCCCAACCAAAGCTAAATTGTAAAGTAGATACTCGGATTACTTAACAAATTCAACCAATTGAATTTTCTTCCTCTCGATCTTTGCGACATCCACTCGAATGATTTAGCTTGAATTTCATTTAGAGCAACCGAGGAATTCCACGATTTACCGTGAAATATTATATTGTTCCGGTTTTACGCCATTGGAATCCAGATTTTGAACGGAGTTTGCATAATTATTGGAGTTAAAACAATCGATCAATCACCTCTTTCCCAATTTAGCACTCAAATCTAAACCCATAAGTTTTATGTTTTATCAAACAGTACTTCTTCATCTTTTGTATCATAATCGTCCATAATATCATCGTCATCCTATGAGTTATCATATGTATCTTCAACAAAATCATTATCTTCTTTTTCCGAGACTGTTGGAAAAACATTATCATCATTTGTTGATCCATCACCGGTATCGATCAGAACTGGACTAACCGGATTTTCTTTGACAAATGCCGGAAAATTAAGTCCTCCAATCTTAGTATTAACCATCTCATCAACAGGATGTAATTCATTAGTATGAACAATGCAAGTACACTCTCGATTAGTAAGTTTCGGTATTTGTTCAAAAGGGAATAATTATTGGTATCCAAAACATCACCCTCAAAGTCTCCCAATAGAAACGAACGTGTCTTCTTGCCAGCCTGTAACCGGTATCCCCCTAATATCAAGCCAAACCAGTCTGTAAGGAACTAGAAGGGGGGGGGGGTTGAATAGTTCCTTAGTGATTTGTTAAAACTTTTTCGGTTTAAATGATACCGCGATCGACTCTACGGTCGACCGTGTATTCGACCGTGCAAGTTATGTTCAACAATTACGTTGTTTTGTTTCAAATTCGAAATACTAGTTTTGAAAAAATGGTACACTTGTGTTTGTTAGACTATATATGAAATAAAGTAAAGTACTCAAACAAAGAGATTTATAGTGGTTCGGGTGGATGTTAACTAATCCACCTTAATCCACTCCTCGATTCACTAATCGAGAGTTGTCTTCACTAGCTTTCTCCAAATACGGTGGAGATCCGGTTACACTAAAAGGTCTTCAATAAGCTACATCATCACCATCTTCGATCACCCAAAGACTACCTAGATCTCACTTGTCTTCACCTTGGACAAGCACCAAATTTCTCACTAGAAATTTAACCAACTTCCTAATTCCCATTTAAGGAAGAGGGATCACTAAGTATAATGATGTTCTTACCACAAGAACTAACCTAAAGCTAGTATGTCACCCACTATTACAAATTCTCCAAAGAGAACTATACTACTTCTTTGAATACTATCAAAGAATTTAGTTTACAAACTAAAAAATGATAGAAATTAAGCTTTGGAGTTTACACATAATTCTACTAATTAAGTAGAATCTTTCTTTCTCTATTAATCATGATCTCTATAAAGATGTGTTGTTGAAGCTTAGGAGATCATCTCATATTGATTTGGAAGTGTGTTGGAAAGAGGTGATCTTCATATGTCTTCAAGCCTTGTTTAAATAGTCAATAGAAATGCAAGGTGATGGGCATACTTAGCCGTTTGAATCATCTAACCAAAGATTCAATGTTACTTTCAATGGTATTGGAAACATTCTAAAAATAAGGATGTCATCTTTTCCTTGGTTTACCATTGTCATAAACTTTCTTATCTAAAAGAGGTAAATATGCATGTGATACTTGACAAATAGCAACCTTCCAAAATTTTTCTTGTAAGACTTATATGCATGTGTCAACATCTAATCTTGTGACAAACCACAATACTCCAAACTTCATATCTCAAGTCTTCAATAATTTGTCAATACATGGATGGAAGTATCTAGCTCTACTGGTTGCTTGCAAATGAGGAAAGCATATTCTCTTGAGACTTTTGTCATTGATTTCAAAAGAGGTAAAAGCTGAATTTTGCTCCATGACAATTAGAAACCATTCAAACTTCATAATCCATGATTTTAACCATTTGTCTTTTCTTTGATGGAAGTATCTAGCTCTTTAGAACGTTGTTACATCTTAATTGAACTAGTTTGAATCTAGTTGGAACTTAATGATCTTTGTTACAACCTTGACTAGCTTGAACTAATTACATTTACATACATACAATGGTACTTAAAACTAATGGGAGAGAACCTCTTTAATTGGGACTTTAATGACCATTATTAGTATGTTTAAATGACACTATGTAATAGGATAAAAAGATACAAAACTTGCGTGTTTAATCGTATTTCAATTTAAATTGTCATTAAGGTGTCATTCGGTGTGATTAATCTAGATAAATAACTTTTGGTTCAAAACTCTTTTGAAAACAAAGAAGGCAACTATTCTAAGTATATTTAGAAAGGTTTTGTAAATTATAGATGCTTCAAAGTGGTCTAACTCAAAGTGAATGGATTTGGTAACCGGAAGAACTGCGGTCGATCCACGATCAGCCGTAAGGTCGACCGTGGATCATATTTTCAAAAATCGTTTGAAAATGTTTGTACAGGGCATCCACGGTCAGGCCTACGGTCGACCGTGGATCAGCTGTGTTTTATTTTTGCCAATTTTATTATTGTGAATTGGTCTTTTTCTAGAGATAGTATAGGCTTGTGAACTTGTGTTGATCTATACGTTGTTTAAGTACACAAGACTTGGTGTCATCATCAAAACAAAGTGGTTAACATATGAATATTAATATTGGATCACTAACCAACAAAGTGGTTAACATATGAATATTAATATTTGATCACTAACCTGGAACACCACATATGTATGGCATGGCCTTATTGTTTATGACGTTCTTAGCCTCGAATGATGATTTGAAAATGAACACGACTTTCAAACTTCAAGATACTTGGTTTCACAATCCAAAAGACCCTCCACCTTACAAAGGTCTGCAATGCGTGGGATTGTCATCCAATCTCTAATAACCCCAATAACTGAGCGCTTGTTTTTTTACGGATCGGGCTTTTTTCAGCGAACGACTCATCTTTCTTCTCCAATCGCGGATGGCAGTCCTCGTTTCAGGGACAATTCTTCTTGTTTTACTAGAAACACGGTGTTCATTGGGAGACTTGAGAAATCGGTTACTCGGAATATGGTCGAAACTACTTTCGGGAGAATCGGAACTTTAACCGAAATAAAGTTTTGGTCATCAAGAAGATACTCTTTTGTTACTTTTTGTGATGATACAACAGCTTCTAAAGTGGTCAAAGAGTTAAACGGGTCATTGATCTTTCGAAAACCTATTTATGTGGGTTGGCCGAGAAAACGAAAGTTTGGGGGATCGGGTCGTTCGTGGCCAACATCATCTCCTAAATTAAGATGTAAGATAAGACATAATAACTCGGTCTTAAATCAGGTTTCATTAGCTATTTTACTTATTGATTTGGTTCCTTTGGTTGAGACAAAGGTCTCTAGTTTTTTGATCTCGTGTAAAGCACATGTTGCGCAAATTTGTAAGTTTGGACCAAATGGATGTATTTGCATATGCGGTGATATCCAGAGCTTCAACAACATCATCAATTGTAGTTCAAGTTCGTTTATGGTAAAAACACATTTCTCTGTTGTGGCTAATAAATTTCACCGTTACAATTGGATCAAAATTATGGGTTTACCGGTCACGTGTGCTTCGGAAGAGAGTGCTTCGATCATTGGCAACTTATTTGGTGAGGTTATTGATATTGCGAACGCTTCCTCTTCTTTGGAAAATGTCGGGTCCCTTTTTGTTTTCATTAAATCAGTGAATACAAAGAATATATACGATTCGGTTGATGTTAATTTGGAAGGTGAAGACGCAGATTGTGTGAGATGAAATGCTTGGGTGTCAGAGGTTTCAGATATCAACGTATCGAATCGGGTCTTTAACGATGTGTTTGATAATAATTTGGTGGATTCAACCAATCGTTTTGTCTTAGCTTCAAGCTCGATTGGTCTAGAAAATCCGGTTCATAACGAAGGGAAGAGAACATAAGAAGGGAATGAAACTATTTATTCTTCACAGGCTGGGTTGCACTTCAATCGGGTTCCTACTCGCTCGTCCTTTGATCAACCGATTCCAGCAGATTTTAAGGCGGCTTCTATTGAAACTTGCAACTTGACATTGAACTTAAAGTCTTTGAAATCCCCTATTAAATTTGGTTCTATAGATGTTTTGAATTTGGATTCTGAAATTGCTTCTCTAGTATGTGTTGGTCCATTTGAAGTACAGGCTAACTCTTCGTGTGTTGGGCTCGAGCCTGTTAAAAGCCCGTTAGTGGTTAGTTTGGATCCAGAAATTGAAGATGAGGTGCCAATATCTTCGTCTGTTGATATGATTGGTAAGTTGATTAAGGAGAAAAAGAGAAATAAGGAGATGGAGTCGGGTAGTCGACGTGAAGTTAATGGGCCCAAAGCTGTCATTGGGTTAAAGAAGAAGGTATCGAGATTTAATGGGAAAGATGTTGTGACGCCCTGTTTTAAACCATCATGTACGGATTATCAGCAACAGGATCATTACAAGGTCAAACACTATATGCTGGTTGAAAACCAGTTTTGCATTCATAAAAAGGTAGCGTTTTATAAAAGATAACGTGCTTCCTATGAATAGAAGCATTAACATAAGTATGTGACCCAAAGGTCGTTACAAAGCCATTGTTTGAAAATAACGTAAGTTACGAATGCAAAATAAAAGTTCCATGATTGAGACATCTCTAATTAATGCAGCGGAAGTCTAACACAGCAAGTTTGTAACAGCAAGTCTAACACCAAGACAGCAAGTTTAACAGCGGAAGCAACAACGTCTAAGCACCTGAGAAATACACGCTTAAAAAGTCAACACGAATGTTGGTGAGCTATAGTTTGTTTGTAATCAGTAATGTAATATAGACCACGAGATTTCAGTGCTTCAACCAGCAGTTTAAATCAGTATGAAAAGTATATGCTTAACCGTGGGCACCCGGTAACTAACTTAATGTAATAATAATACCCCCTAAAAGTACACTTGGCGAGTGCGTATATCCTCAAAGTATCAAACACCCGTTAAATGCTAGCGCGACTAGCCCGAGTGGGGATGTCAAACCCTATGGATCCATATCTAATATTCGCGTTCACCAGTTTAAAACCAATGATTAAACGTTACCGTGTTAAGGGGAATCTTTATGCCGTTATATAACCCACACATATGTAAAGTTTAAGTACTCGTGTCAAGTAAGTAAAACATAAAAAGCGCATGTATTCTCAGTCCCAAAAATAGTATAAGTAAAAAAGGAAGCTATAACTCACAGTGAATAAGTAATAAAGTCGATATGAAACGTATGCAAGTAGTAAGTCGGTCCGAAAGGTTGTTGATGTGCAAAACGTGGTATATGAATTGTTGTATGAAATAGTATGGAAAAATACCGATTAAAGATTGTTACTCACTTACAGGCAGTGTACCCGATCGTGTAGTAGTATAAATAATGGTTTAGTTTCGTGTATCGTTCCAAGGACAATTGTATTAGTCAAACTAGAATTAGAAACTATATTATGATTAACTAAGTAAATGAAACTTAAAGGTACAAGATATTATGTTTTTGTGGCTATTTAACGATTTAGCCAAATCAGAGAAGATTAAAAGTAAAAACAATATTTTTGGTCTTTTAAGTTTATATAATGAAAACAAGTGCAAAGAAAACAATTAAGATAGTTTGATTAAGATCAAAGATACGAAATGTTTATCTAGATATTTTACCCTCGGTATTGGATGTAATTTATATTGTTAAGACCCGATTGAATGAATATGTGTGCAAGTTACCTAATAGATTTACCAAGAGTTCTCTTTAATAAACACGCAAACTTGATTACAAGATTAAGGGTTCCCTTTTCTCTATAGTTCTCGTGTTTGTAACCAAATAACTATGATATATATGCTAATCACCCAAATCGACTTACCAAGAGTTCTCTTTAGCAAGTACTCAAGCTAGAATTACTAAGTGGAGGGTTCTCTATCACCTAGACCTTTTCATTTGTGACTAGTTGATTAGCTAGATCAAAGACTTGAATATCAATTGTCTTTTGCGTTCGCTCTATACAATTCATCCCTATATTGTCTAATCGTTTTGATCTAATTTACCCCCTTGGCCCGGTTTAGTAAACAATCAATCTAAGACAAGTTGATTGTAAATCAATATGATACATCAAAAAGAGTTCTCTTTATCAACAACATATCAATTAACTAGATACAAATGATTTAACATCAATAAGCATGGTTCTTTAATTCAAGCTTTAATCTATCACACATAATACATTCAATCAATAAGTTTACATCCAATACTTTGGTTATTAATCTAGACAAACATTATAGAGTTTAGCCAACAATCATGATAACAAGCAAAATAAAAATCAAATGATAAGTAGAATTCATTGTGAAGAACAAGAAATCAACCTAATTGAGAATGAATCTTGAATGGAGAAGGTGTTGAATCTTGATTCTTGGATGTTTAAGCCTCTTCAAAGAGCTTGGAATTCCCCAAAATAGCTCCTAAAATCGTCTTATAACTCCTCTGGTTCATATCTCCTCGTATCTCCCTCAATCATTTGGTTTTAAAGCAGTTAAAGTTGGTCAAAAAGCAAAAGTAGGCTGAAACCTACTTCTGGACGGCGTCCAAGATACTGGACGGCGTCCAGTTGTAAAGGCCTGGATGGCGTCCAGATTTCTGGACGGCGTCCAGTTGTAAAGGGTTGGACGGCGTCCAGTTGTGCTGAATTTTACTGTCTCATTTTTTCATAATCTCCCTTCATTTGGACGGAGTCCCAATCATTTTGGACGGCGTCTAACATATCCGAAGCCTTGTTTTATCATTTAAGAGCGCTAATTTGACCATAACTTGTATCGGGATCAACTATGATGAAATTACAACTTATAGAATGGTCATAATTCACCAAAACTCTTTATAAACCACTTTCCGATACACTTTTCATACCTTTGTGTATTACTTGTAGAAACCGCCTTAACTATCCTTGATTCGAGAGTATTTCACACGATATTGCGAGATATATATATGATGTATTTGAGCAATATCAAAACACCCCACACTTAAACCTTACTTGTCCTCAAGCAATTCATTCTTACAAAGTAGAAAACTGTCAAACACACTTACACAATATAGAGTACACACATCACACAAGTCATGCGAAACACATGAAACACATACGTTTATTTGAAACGCAAACTCACGCTATATGAAACACATGCTTTAAGTATAACTCACCTTTATTGTAATCACACTCACGCTATATACACAATGAGAACACACGCGCACATTTTTTTGGAGTTTAGAGCCAAGTATCTGAAAAATTTGATCCTACGGAAATCAAGACCTTATGAAAACGTTTTATGTTTTTGAAAATATAATGTTAGTTTTTACACTAGGCACGTTTTCCGAATTTTTGTCGGATTTTCTGAATTTTGGAAAATGAGTGCGGGTTTTCCGCTATTGGTCAAGCCAATCCCTCCCACAGTACCTAATATCGCTAGATGTTGGTAAGAAAATAATGTGCTTAGGAGGATACACATTACGTCCGGATATCATTGATAATCATGAGGTAATCATCTAATCCGTTAAGTCAACCATAAAGATTGAGGTTTATCAGGCTTAAAAGCTGATATCTTACCTTTTCGGAGGTTATTCACTGGGAATCTGATCAATCACTGACATTTTGTGTATCATGGTGCGCTTCCCATTTAGCCAGCAAATCTCCCTCATTGAGATAAGCTTTACTACCAGTTTCCCTGTTTGACGTTGAGACCTGGTAGATTTCCAGTCGATTTTAGCAATGACTTTTCAAGATTTTTCGTCACCCTACAACTGGTCTGGACTACAACTTCTGAAACAAATCAGCAAGTGTGTCGTTCGGAAGACTTTACTTCCTTGAGGATGGAATGGATACATCCTATGGGTAATAATAAAGTGGTCGGACGCAACATTGTCCTTGTTAGGAGAAACAATGCGGATCGTCCTGTTTTAGTTTTCGATCTGGCGCGAGGTACGGTTTTCGACCACGCTATGCAATCACCGCTCTCTCACGGTTTACACTCGTTTTGGTACAAGTGACCTACAAGTTAGCTTTACTAAACTAGTAGGATTTTCATTCAAATAATTGAATGATAGTACAACTTCAAAGACTATTAATAATTTAAAACATAACTCAACATTTCTTTTCTAGCTTTAAAACACAATGTATGTAAAATGGTTTTTGGACAATTTTCGTTTCTAAGGCTACCTGAAAATTTTAAAATTTTGATCATAAACGCCTTAATTTTTGTAAAACGAATTCCTGATAAATTTCTATCTCCCACCCCACACTTGAGATCATGCAAGGCCCTCATTGCATGAAATCAGAAAAAGGATTAAATTTAGAGGGCAAAGTGATAGGGTGATTGTAGAAATTTTCAAATTTTTAACCTGTAAATCGTGGAACATGTAGACGAATGCCGCTGAACTTACTGCCAGTATAAGAGCATCATCCATTCCTCGATTATCAACATACATACATCATAATAACAAATGCTGCTGAACTTAATGTCAGTCTTTGAAGTTCAACCACGCTGCACAAAATAACAAACCACACAAATAATACTAAAAATAATGGTGTTTCCACAACCACAACCATTATTAAACCACACAATTAGTTTAAAAATACAAACTAATATTGTTTTAATACACACCATAACAAATAAATTGTTTAAAATGTTTCTACAAGATGATCATAGGCTCGCAGGCCTTCAGTTATCGTAAGGCCAAAAGTAATTTTCTGAGCCATCTCTGCTTCGGCGTCCTTGCGGGTATTCCTGCTCAAATCGGTTCCTGGCATCCTGCATTGCATCGTTAGTATTATAAATTGGGTAAGGCGGAGGTGGGTTTTGAGGATCAGTGTAATATTGGGGTGTCAGACGTGTTGTCCCATAGTACTGATCGGGGTTGGAATAAAATAACTCGGTGTTATGGTTATTCCAATCAATATCATAACTGTTCCATCCCTGATTATGTACTTGAGCAATCTGGCGTTGCTCCATTCCTTGCTGACTCAACCTCATATTATTGACACTATTGACCAAATTATCCCAACCAGTTTGGGACGGATACCAAGGACCTTGATCTTGAACATTTGTCTGGGCTTCCATTTCTGCTTCTTCTTCCTCTTGTTGTTCTTGTTGAACGTTTGCCCCACTACCACTCGCGCCACCTGCCACAAAAGGTACCAAACGCCTATTTCCGTCATACATCAAAATCTCAGCGTTAACATAAGAAACCTTTTTCAAGGCTTTCATTGCATGGTCACATTCTATCAGGCGATTAAGATCAATATTAAAGTGACGAGCAATCCGTGTAATGTAGTGGCCCCCTAGAAGCGGTTTATCTCTTCGTGCATCCGTAGCGATACCCAGCAAATAGTTTCCAATTAACCCGGTATATCGGTGTGACAACCCCGTTTTATTTGATCCATTATCCATAGATCCAGAGATTTTACCTTTTCATGTCCTTCAACTCTCGCATTAAAAGTACATGCGATAAGTCGATGGAGAAGCTTATCGTCAGGTGTAACGACCCGAATTTTTCCGCTAATATATTGAAGATTAATATTTACATAATTAATGTTTTCAACATGTTAAGCAATCAAACTCATTAAGAATTGGTTATTTGCAATGAATTTTATACAAACGTTTGGCCACCCAGTTTGTCTGACGATTTAAGAACGTCATAAATTGAAATAATTATATAATGATGTATATATGGATATATATATACTTATGATTTGTTAAAATGATATTTAAGTATCTCATTATATATAATAACAATTGGTTATATACATAAAATGAGATTACTAACTTAAAGACTTCAAGACTATATACATATATATAACGATTAACGTTGTAATAACTTCTAAATTAAAATGTATGTATATGTATTGTATTAATATGTATTAATACACTTTTGAAAGACTTAATAATATATATCAATATATTTATACTCAATAAAGATAGCTATACTCATTTTCTCATTCAATTTTATCAAGAATCCTATTCGTATTCATACGATATTTATACCCATATCATACTCAGCTTCTATACGTATTTACTATGGGTATATACATACCAAATCATTGATCTTAGCAGCCCTCAATCAGTTGTGAGACATGTATAAACATGATGTAGACTTGTGGGAACCATGGCTTGGAAACTAGTATGACTAAATGCATAAAATTACAAACCATGGAGTCATGTTGTTGCCCCCATTTTGATGCCAACATGTAGGATAAATAACCATCCATTTCATTCCAATTAACTACATCATTTTACTCTCTAAACACATACTCAAACACTCTCTCAAACCTCCATGCAATTCAGCAAGTATTGGTCTCATAATCCAAGTTATAATCATCATAACAAAGCTTGATCAAGAACACTTCAAGAATTCCAAGCCATCAAGGGTATCTTTGAACTCAAGATATTCTCCTTATTTCTCCAGCAACTTTACTCATTTGATTTTAGGTAGTAACCTTATTCATAATCTTATTCGATTCGTATTCATATAGCTATCTTATTTTGAGTTATAACTAATAATAACAAGAACATAGTTTAGATTATTTCTAAACTTGTTTGCAAATAAACTTAATCCTTCTAACTTGACTTTTAAAACACTTCAACACATGTATTATGATAGTATGTCAAGCTAATATAAGGATATAAAACTTGTAAACATGAAGAACACCTTAAAATCGAATATACGCCGTCTTAGTCGAACGGGGGGCTGTTTTGGGTTTGATTTTAAAAACCTATCTTAAACTTTGAATTAAAAGATTTCCTTTGGTAAAAAATCTTATTTTATATGGATATGAATAATATCCAAAATCCATGGTTAAACTCTAATTGGAAGTATGTTTTTCAAAAGAGTCATCAAGATGTCGTTCTTACGACGGATATGACTATCTTCTTGTATTTGACACCTAAGCTGTATTTTCGACTATAAATGAAATGCCCCGTCCTAATCCATCCGAACAAAGTCCATATCAATTATAAACGATTCATAATAGTTGATTACATCGCGAGGTACTTGACCTCTAAATGGTACATTTTTACAAAACATTGCATTCGTTTTAAAAGACAAACTTTCATTTACATTGAAAGTTGACAGATATGCATACCATTTCATAATATCTAACTTTAAATGACCTAATCTGTCATTCACTTAATAATAATCTCTAATGAACTTCAACGACTCGAATGCAACGTCTTTTGAAATATGTCATGAATGACTCCAAGTAATATCCTTAAAATGAGCTAATGCACAGCGGAAGATTGCTTTCAAACCTGAGAATAAACATGCTTTAACGTGTCAACCAAAAGGTTGGTGAGTTCATAAGTTTATCATAAAACAATAAAATTCATCATTTTGATAGACCACAAGATTTAAATTCTGCATGTTACAAATGGGCCCGAATTCTATACCCACCTCTAATGTACATGCGATATCTTTTAAATACAGTACACCTTTCTCGTGTACGAAATCATCTTTCATAAATCTTAGTAACCGTACACATATCTAGTGCACAAAAATAACATACACATAACCTGTGCATAAAATCATTCTCTCGATACATAACATTCATATCAATTGGTGGCAATTATCATTTCCACATAATTCAATGGTGGCAATTATCATGTCCACATAATTCAATGGTGGCAATTATCATGTCCACATAATTCAACGGTGGCAATTATCATGTCCACATAATTCAATAATATTCCGCAGAACTTATGTCTGCATAATAATTCATTCGAGGAATGTTTTGCTTGTGTCTATCTCGTCAAACATTTATAAAAGTATTTCATGTATTCGCAGTTCAAAATGTATTTCAAAAGCATTTAATAAAGAAGTTGTAAAAATAGCGCATGTATTCTCAGTCCCAAAAATATAAAGAGTAAAAGGGAATCAAATGAACTCACCATACTGTATTTTGTAGTAAAAATACATATGACATCATTTAACAAGAGTAGGGTTGGCCTCGGATTCACGAACCTATATCATTTATATATATATTAACACAAAATAGTAATCAAACAAGTTTAGATATTATTATTCATTGTTATTTTAGTAACTTGTATGTTTCACTGACAGCTATGTTAGATATATTAATTTTATATACTCTAGATAAATAATTAGTATTTATTATGTAATTATTAATGTTGTTATGGAATATGTTTTAAATATATTCTTATATAGCTATTTATTTGGTAAAATAATATCAATAATAATAAATAAAAATTTGTATCTTTTTATGATAAAAATAATAATAACATTATTGTTAATTAGGTTTGGTAATGATATTGGTATTAATAATTTTGGTTACAATACTAATAATAAGAGTAATGATAAAACAATAATAATGATAATAATAATAATAATAACAATGTTAAAAATAATGTTATTACTACTACTACTAATAATAATAATAATAATAAAAACAATAGGAGTAATAATAATAGCTACCTCACTTAGAAAAAGCTCCAAAATAATAAGTGCCCATGCTCGGGCTCGAACCCTAGACCTCCCGCTTAACAGTCACACTCCCAACCAATGAACCGTTCATTTAATCTTGTATTAATTCGCGTGTCAAATTATTTAACACATACGGGACAGTTTATCATCTTCTTATTTTTCATCACCATCATCCTAATAACATCCATCATTATCATGATTACTTCATAATCATCTTCATTTACAGCTCAACCGAAAATGGGTCTCGGCCCAGTTTTTATTTCAGTCCAACTAATTCACGAACTGGCCCAACAACATAATTAAATCAAGCCCACCAATTAGCTTTTCTGATCTCGATCCCATCTGACATGGGTAACATGGAATTCGGTTATTCAAAACCCAAAAGAAACGCATGCTAACTATTAATGAAATCGTTTTCCTATCATAATCATCATCTCCGTTATTTTATGTGCTAGCTTTATCATCATTCTATAAACCTTACTACACTCTCATTGATCAAACATCATTATCATTTATTATACGATTAAGTAGTACGTACAAGATAGTTCGTCTAACAGTGTGTGTCTCGAATTATTGGCAGAATTACGAGTAAGCAAAAGATCACTCAAATCTCGATGTGGGGACCTCCATGGAATATGTTAAACACGATTTTGACAGCCCATAATGCATTAGGAAACAAATTCAAGTTTTAAATTGAAAAGCAAAGGTGCTTAATCATCATGGGCCACAATCAAAAGCATAGAATAATCACACTAACTTTAATTTGCCATCATCCAAAATTGTGGTAGATATGTAACTCGTGAGGTAGTAGTTAGTTGTGGGCTTCATCCATAATTAACGCCTTTATCTAATAAAGAAAAAAAAAACGTTCTCTTGATGATCCAACTTGGTAGGCCATCAAATTTATATCTTGTTCCACTAGTTCCATAAGTATGCTTGTATATATAAAATTAAGTTGACATGTTTAAATTTTGCAACTATCATTCCTCACTTCATGTTGTTACCTTGTGATGGTGGTTCTTGCTTTGATCAAGAAAGAAAGGTGATGATTGACATGGTGATCGAAGGCAACAAAGGAAACAGGGTGTTTGTTGGGTGGTCCCAATTGAACAATGTAGCATTAGTAAGAAAACATGTATGATTCTTTGTGATTTTTATTTGGGTTACAACCGAGAAATATAATGACATTTATGTAATTGAAAAGCATAGTTGAATGGTGAGTTGAGCTTTACTTCGGATAGACAACATGAAACTAAATTAGTAACAGTTCTCACCAGTGGGGTATGTGATCTTGTATGGTTGTTGCATGGTCTGCTTGTATAGGATAAATGCAACGGTATTTAAGCTCCTTCTCTTGGGTTGATTTTCGATGTGACTATACTCAAGTACAGCAGCCTGGTACGATGGTATTTGATTGTTTGTGTGAGGTGATGATTGTTAAAGGAGAAGGGTGGTTGTTCATGGTTGTAGTGATAGTGTGGGATGGTGATAAGGAAGGTTGAAGCTGGTGGCGTTGGAGGTTCTCGGCCAAAACAGGAAATAGGAGTAGTAGAAGGAAATGATGGAAGTGGGTGTTCTTGAAAGTGGTAGTGTTTGATGGTTAGGTTGTGAGTGTGTTGTACAATCGTAAAGATGGTTGTGAAAGTTAACCGGAGGTGGTGAGTTTGATTCTATACGTACGTGTGTGTTTGTAAGTGTGTTTTTAATGTGTGAATGGTGATCGTTATGGGTTCGAATATAAAATAATAACAAGGCAGCAAACAATAATATCAATATTTGGTATCCGTTCATATGATTTTTGCAGATTATCTTCGTTGATAGGGATGGGTCATAAAGGTTGTAAGTAGAAAGACAAAGGTGATTTACGGCGGTTATATAATAATTATTGATGGAGATGACGAGGGTTTTGAAGGTGGTAGAGTTTGTGGTTGTGACCGGCGGTTTCACGATGGCAGTAGTAGTTTGGTTCTTTACAATAACATCAAAGTGATAGTTTGATGGTGATGCGCAAAGGTAGAAGGTGGTAAGGATTATAGGTGGTGATGGAGTGATGAAAGTGTAGAGTGACGGGTGAACCATGGTGGTGAAGGTTAAACATGATGGTGGCAGGGTGGTAATTGATCGATGGATGATAGTTTGGGAATGTTTTCTTTTGTATATGTATAAGTTTAAACTTATTTGTATATGTGAGTTACATAGAAGAGAACCCAACTAGTTATCAATCATACGAAATGTGCAGTATGCAATGCATATTATATTATAGATGTTTACAAAAAGTAATCAATCAATTAAATAAACGATTAAAAACAGTATCAATCAACAATAGTAATAATGTCCGTGAATCTTATTTCTCAATTCTCAATCTTAAAATATAACATGTGACAAGAATTAGAAATAGGAAATCCATCGATAAGTTTGAAATTTATTTAAGTTTTAATATATAATATTTATATATATAATTATTCATACATACATTTATATTTTACAATTAATTGTTCGTGAATCGTCGAAATTGGTCAAAGGTTAACTGTCTCTATGTAAATGGTTCTAAAATTTTTGGAGACTCAACATTACAGACTTTGCTTATCGTGTCGGAAATATATAGGGATTAAGTTTAAATTTGGTCGAAAATTCCCGGGTCGTCACAGTACCTACCCGTTAAAGAAATTTCGTCCCGAAATTTGAGTGAAGTCATCATGGCTAACAATAAAAATGTTTTCATGACGAATATGAGTTGAATAGATAGAGTTTTATCATCATTGAGTAATATGGATAAAACAACTCGATTATTCAAAGAGCACGAATGAAGTTATCACTAAATAGTGAAATGAGAAAGACATGTTTCATCATAACTTTTGACTAGTCATGGTTGAATTTAGAAAATAAGGTGCGTCTTAACTTTTGACGTTGTCTTGGTTGAATTCCGGAATTCAAGGGATTTAAAGAAAATCTTCGAAATCAAAAAGATTTGATTCTTCGGCGAGTAAGAAAATTAAGATCTCTATAATTAAATACGGTGATCTGCTTCGATTACTCTGTCTGATATTTTCATTATAAATTAACCTCTTCCGTTTCCTTATTTTCACCATTCCTATACTTTCTTCCTCTATTCCTACTTCCAAAATATTGTGGAAATGCTCCATCCAGTTCTGATTCTTGATATTTTTCTAACTATCGCATCTGTCATTTTTTTTTTCCAATTACTGCCGGAGGAATCTATTCACTTTTACTATTACCTTGGGGTTATTGTGTTTATCATACTCCCGTATCTTTATATTGCTATTCGTATTAATGTACACGGTTTGATTTATGTGTTTTGATTTCTGTGTCGTTGTTGGGTTTTATATGTTCCCTTACGTTTCGAAGCTCTTTGCTTTTTTTTTTTTGTTTTTTTTTTGTTTTTGTTTTTTCGATCTCTAGTAAAGCTAGTAACAGTCCAAAATTCTCAAGTATGGAGTTTTGAATGAACTTAATGTTCTAATCAAGAAAGAATGTAATAGCACAATTTGATTTGTCAAATTACCAGAATCACTGAGAATAGAACTATCAAGAATATATTTTCTTGATATGTTTGAAGGTTGAACAGATTGAACGAGTCGTGTAACATGGCACATGATGACGTTATGGTCTGTGAATCATCACGCTTCATTAGAAACTCAGCATGACTTACTGTAATATAATCACGTTGATCAAGTGTCATTATATTATACTAACTCATGCTTCAGTTCCCAACACTACTTCAGAATTCATTCATAGTTTATACTTAGATTTTACAGAAATTTCCAGTATAATGTATTACAGATAACACGAAGAGGTATATAATTTCAGACGAGAATATTTATGAAAATATCCTCAGAAATATCGAAGATATTTATGATGATATTTTGGAATTTCTAAGTTCGAAGGTTGATGAAGAAAAATTTTCTGCAAGATTTTAACATGACCTCGGAGAAAGATATTCGTTGAAGATTTCATCTGATCTAGAATCACCTGGATCCTTTGAATATAGGGTTTGGTCCTTGTATTTGTCCTTGGTCTCCCTCATGGTTAGCTCAATCTGTTTTTCAGTACCAAATTTTCTATCGAGCATTCCCAACACCCCTTTCTTTATCATCAAACTTTTAGCCGTTTAGAACATCTACCATTTTTCTGTTTCCTCTGCATTTAATGTTACGATATCTGAATCATCGGTTATCAATTTGAGGTGGTTTCAGGAGAATTGTGTTTTTTAGATGATTAAACGCTGATGGTAATATGATGGAATATGAAAGGTTCCCCGATTTTAATAAAAGAGCACGCATATATATATCAAAGTTATAATATGGTTGTTTCGAACGAAAATTCGAAGTTGTCTTGCTGTAGCTGTGACAAAATTTGCTACTTTAAAAGGACTTGACAAGTTATTTTGGGTAATAATCACACTAAGGAATTAGCACAACTACGTGTTAAACGTTTACTCAGTTTCTGAGAGTTTTTCAGGTGCATAACTATATGCCTAAATCTTTCCTTCCATAGATAAAGTGCGGTTGGTTCATTCTCTCGATTGAGGTGTTTTCAAGAATCATGAAATGTTTGAACGCAGATTATAATCGTCAAGTTACAATTGAGGTTTAAGATGAAATCAAGTGGCAAACTTGAAGAATTGTTTAGTTTCATATGTTATAATCAACATTTTAATTCATTTTAATTGTCCAATGTTGGTAGTCCATAGTTACTAATCCATAGTTAGCAATTCAATAATTCATATATAATATTCGAATTAATTAATACGTATCGTGTCCCGTGTACATGTCTCAGACTCGATCACAACTCAAAGTATATATATTATTATAGAATCAACCTCAACCCTGTATAGGGAACTCAATCATTACTGCATATAGAGTGTCTATGGTTATTCCAAATAATATATATATATATATATATATATATATATATATATATATATATATATGCATGCGTCGATATGATATGTAAAAACTTTGTATACGTGTCCTGATATTTAAAGTGCGTAAAATAAATACAGAAATTAAATGATGATAATTAAAATTCATAAAGTAAATAACATAAATTAAATGACGATAAATAAAATTGCGAGAATATAAATTGCGATAAATAAACTGCGATAAATAAAGTGCAATCAGTTAGCTGGAAACAATTAGCTAGGAACAGTTAGCGTGGATTCTTAACAAAATTTCTCATAGTTACTTTGTCTATTTCTAACAAATTTTATTTTGTCAAATATTTTCTTCATTATGCCACTTGTTGGATTCTAATAGGTCAAAATCCAAATATGAAATTGAATGAAAATGGTTATTAAGCGGTGAACGGATACGTATACCTGTGGATGTAAGTAGGATAGTAAATGACTGTTGAATCAGATTTGAAAGAATGTAGAGTGTAACTTAATAATATGAAAACTAAATATTCCTCGGGTATTACCTACCCGTTAAAATATTTTCACCATTATTAGTTTGTACGAAAGAATTTTTAATTACAATCTTTATGAAAACATATATAATATATATTTTCTTCAGATGTAATCATGAATTTAATGAGTCAATATGATATTAAACTCATTTAATTTACCATTAAAATAAGAATATATAATCTCTAGGCATTAGAGATTACATATTCGCCATGTCGAATGAAGATAAATGATGTAGAACGATACGTAGAACGATGATTGTACTTGAGGTATTGAATGAGATGTTGAGGCGTGTGTTATTGATGGTACGGGTGCTGTTACTGATGATACTGTTGGTGGCGGTGATGTTGCTGAAGTTGGTACGTTTTGTACCATATTTTCCAAAAATCATTACTCAGGCGCGAAGCTCGTTGACTTCTTCGATTACTCCGGGATGATTGTTGGTAAGAACGAGCGAATGAATAAGATTTAGAATATGAGATAGTATGTAATCATGATGAGATATTCTGAAAATGAGGGTGAAAATGGTATTTCGGGCTGGTTCACCGGTAAGTGCTTCAGGTTCTTCGCCAAGAGGTGAATTTGGTTGATGGAAAGGATCGCCTTCTTCTTGTCTCCATCGATTAAGTAGGCTATGAACCCATCAAATGAATTGGTTGATTCATTCTGGTGACACTGCTTTCGGAGCTTAGGTGAAACTCCATATCCGAATAGCTGTCGGAATCTGAGGAATTCTAACTGGTTGAGGGATATATCTCGTACGATCAGATGAAGGATTTTCGATAAGAAATATATTATAGGATGTAGATTAGTACCCTGCAATACATAATCTACATATGCATATATAATACTAAAATCCCATAAGTTACGGAGGAATCTACGGAAGCTGTCAGGCAAAGGTAACAATAACAGATACGCTAAGATATGAATTTATCTATACACTGTCTATGCAATAGAGGCAGTAAGACATGTCTAGACTAAGAATGATAAGCAGGTAATTTCCTAAGGATGATAAGCAGATGATTTTCGACAAAAACGATAAGCAAAACTTTTGACATGTAGACACGGTCGAAGTCCAGACTCACTAATGCATTCTAATGACTATCAGTTAGACATACTAATGCATGACCTGGTTCGTTAAGACCACCGCTCTGATACCAACTGAAATGCCCCGTCCTAATCCATCCGGACAAAGTCCATATCGATTATAAATAATTCATAATAGTTGATTACATCGCGAGGTACTTGACCTCTAAATGGTACATTTTTACAAAACATTGCATTCGTTTTAAAAGACAAACTTTCATTTACATTGAAAGTTGACAGATATGCATACCATTTCATAATATCCAACTTTAAATGACCTAATCTGTCATTCACTTAATAATAATCTCTAATGAACTTCAACGACTCGAATGCAACGTCTTTTGAAATATGTCATGAATGACTCCAAGTAATATCCTTAAAATGAGCTAATGCACAGCGGAAGATTTCTTTCAAACCTGAGAATAAACATGCTTTAAAGTGTCAACCAAAAGGTTGGTGAGTTCATAAGTTTATCATAAAACAATAAAATTCATCATTTTGATAGACCACAAGATTTAAATTCTGCATGTTACAAATGGGCCCGAATCCTATACCCACCTGTAATGTACATGCGATATCTTTTAAATACAGTACACATTTCTCGTGTACGAAATCATCTTTCATAAATCTTAGTAACCGTACACATATCTCGTGCACAAAAATAACATACACATAACCTGTGCATAAAATCATTCTCTCGATACATAACATTCATATCAATTGGTGGCAATTATCATGTCCACATAATTCAATGGTGGCAATTATCATGTTTACATAATTCAATGGTGGCAATTATCATGTCTACATAATTCAACGGTGGCAATTATCATGTCTACATAATTCAACGGTGGCAATTATCATGTCCACATAATTCAATAATATTCCGCAGAACTTATGTCTGCATAATAATTCATTCGAGGAATGTTTTGCTTGTGTCTATCTCGTCAAACATTTATAAAAGTATTTCATGTATTCGCAGTTCAAAATGTATTTCAAAAGCATTTAATAAAGCAGTTGTAAAAATAGCGCATGTATTCTCAGTCCCAAAAATATAAAGAGTAAAAGGGAATCAAATGAACTCACCATACTGTATTTTGTAGTAAAAATACATATGACGTCATTTAACAAGGGTAGGGTTGGCCTCGGATTCACGAACCTATATCATTTATATATATATTAACACAAAATAGTAATCAAACAAGTTTAGATATTATTATTCGTTGTTATTTCAGTAACTTGTATGTTTCACTGATAGCTATGTTAGATATATTAATTTTATATACTCTAGATAAATAATTAGTATTTATTATGTAAATATTAATGTTGTTATGGAATATGTTTTAAATATATTCTTATATAGCTATTTATTTGGTAAAATAATATCAATAATAATAAATAAAAATTTGTATCTTTTTATGATAAAAATAATAATAACATTATTGTTAATTAGGTTTGGTAATGATATTGGTATTAATAATTTTGGTTACAATACTAATAATAAGAGTAATGATAAAACAATAATAATGATAATAATAATAATAATAACAATGTTAAAAATAATGTTATTACTACTACTACTACTACTAATAATAATAATAATAAAAACAATAGGAGTAATAATAATAGCTACCTCACTTAGAAAAAGCTCCAAAATAATAAGTGCCCATGCTCGGGCTCGAACCCTAGACCTCCCGCTTAACAGTCACACTCCCAACCAATGAACCGTTCATTTAATCTTGTATTAATTCGCGTGTCAAATTATTTAACACATACGAGACAGTTTATCATCTTCTTATTTTTCATCACCATCATCCTAATAACATCCATCATTATCATGATTACTTCATAATCATCTTCATTTACAGCTCAACCGAAAATGGGTCTCGGCCCAGTTTTTATTTCAGTCCAACTAATTCACGAACTGGCCCAACAACATAATTAAATCAAGCCCACCAATTGGCTTTTCTGATCTCGATCCCATCTGACATGGGTAACATGGAATTTAGTTATTCAAAACCCAAAAGAAACGCATGCTAACTATTAATGAAATCGTTTTCCTATCATAATCATCATCTCCGTTATTTTATGTGCTAGCTTTATCATCATTCTATAAACCTTACTACACTCTCATTGATCAAACATCATTATCATTTATTATACGATTAAGTAGTACGTACAATATAGTTCGTCTAACAGTGTGTGTCTCGAATTATTGGCAAAATTACGAGTAAGCAAAAGATCACTCAAATCTCGATGTGGGGACCTCCATGGAATATGTTAAACACGATTTTGACAGCCCATAATGCATTAGGAAACAAATTCAAGTTTTAAATTGAAAAGCAAAGGTGCTTAATCATCATGGGCCACATTCAAAAGCATAGAATAATCACACTAACTTTAATTTGCCATCGTCCAAAATTGTGGTAGATATGTAACTCGTGAGGTAGTAGTTAGTTGTGGGGTTCATCCATAATTAACGCCTTTATCTAATAAAGAAAAAAAAATGTTCTCTTGATGATCCAACTTGGTAGGCCATCAAATTTATATCTTGTTCCACTAGTTCCATAAGTACGCTTGTATATATAAAATTAAGTTGACATGTTTAAATTTTGCAACTATCATTCCTCACTTCATGTTGTTACCTTGTGATGGTGGTTCTTGCTTTGATTAAGAAAGAAAGGTGATGATTGACATGGTGATCGAAGGCAGCAAAGGAAGCAGGGTGTTTGTTGGGTGGTCCCAATTAAACAACGTAGCATTAGTAAGAAAACATGTATGATTCTTCGTGATTTTTATTTGGGTTACAACCGAGAAATATAATGACATTTATGTAATTGAAAAGCATAGTTGAATGTTGAGTTGAGCTTTACTTCGGATAGACAACATGAAACTAAATTAGTAACAGTTCTCACCAGTGGGGTATGTGATCGTGTATGGTTGTTGCGTGGTCTGCTTGTATAGGATAAATGCAACGGTATTTAAGCTCCTTCTCTTGGGTTGATTTTCGATGTGACTATACTCATGTACAGCAGCCTGGTTCGATGGTATTTGATTGTTTGTGTGAGGTGATGATTGTTAAAGGAGAAGGGTGGTTGTTCATGGTTGTAGTGATAGTGTGGGATGGTGATAAGGAAGGTTGAAGCTGGTGGCGTTGGAGGTTCTCGGCCAAAACAGGAAATAGGAGGAGTAGAAGGAAATGATGGAAGTGGGTGTTCTTGAAAGTGGTAGTGTTTGATGGTTAGGTTGTGAGCGTGTTGTACAATCGTAAAGATGGTTGTGAAAGTTAACCGGAGGTGGTGAGTTTGATTCTATACGTACGTGTGTGTTTGTAAGTGTGTTTTTAATGTGTGAATGGTTATCGTTATGGGTTCGAATATAAAATAATAACAAGGCAGCAAACAATAATATCAATATTTGGTATCCGTTCATATGATTTTTGTAGATTGTCTTCGTTGATAGGGATGGGTCGTAAAGGTTGTAAGTAGAAAGACAAAGGTGATTTACGGCGGTTATATAATAATTATTGATGGAGATGACGAGGGTTTTGAAGGTGGTAGAGTTTGTGGTTGTGACCGGCGGTTTCACGATGGCAGTAGTAGTTTGGTTCTTTACAATAACATCAAAGTGATAGTTTGATGGTGATGCGCAAAGGTAGAAGGTGGTAAGGATTATAGGTGGTGATGGAGTGATGAAAGTGTAGAGTGACGGGTGAACCATGGTGGTGAAGGTTAAACATGATGGTGGCAGGGTGGTAATTGATCGATGGATGATAGTTTGGGAATGTTTTCTTTTGTATCTGTATAAGTCTAAACTTATTTGTATATGTGAGTTACATAGAAGAGAACCCAACTAGTTATCAATCATACGCGATGTGCAGTATGCAATGCATATTATATTATAGATGTTTACAAAAAGTAATCAATCAATTCAATAAACGATTAAAAACAGTATCAATCAATAATAGTAATAATGTCCGTGAATCTTATTTCTCAATTCTCAATCTTAAAATATAACATGTGACAAGAATTAGAAATAGGAAAGCCATCGATAAGTTTGAAATTTATTTAAGTTTTAATATATAATATTTATATATATAATTATTCATACATACATTTATATTTTACAATTAATTGTTCGTGAATCGTCGAAATTGGTCAAGGGTTAACTGTCTCTATGTAAATGGTTCTAAAATTTTTGGAGACTCAACATTACAGACTTTGCTTATCGTGTCGGAAATATATAGGGATTAAGTTTAAATTTGGTCGAAAATTCCCGGGTCGTCATAATAAACATATAATTTTTCAGTTTAGATTAATAAATAATGGTTCGATACAAAACCATGGCAAGTCGGATCACTCAAAACGGATTTGTAACGAAGAAATTATGGGTAAAACAAAACTGGATATTTTTGTTTGTTTTTAGCTACGGTTTTGATTAATAAAAATGGATGCTAACCTTATCCTAGCTAACTTACCTTGTATCATACATGTATTTATATATGTCTTGTTCCCGAACTTATGTAAATACAATTTATAATAGTCGTGATTAAGTTCTACGACAATATATTGTAGTCTTAATAAAGATCGTTAGGCACCATATATATATGACTTGATCACCGTGGATTCGTATACAAAGTTTTGACATATCATTTTGACTTCTTCTATATATATTATTGGAACGAACTATTAGACACCACTGGCAGTAATCTCGAGTTAGCTGTGGGTCGAAGTGGATTCCAAAATATTATATACTTTGAGTTGTGATCGAGCCTGAGACATGTATACAATGGGTCGCGGATTGCTTCAGACAATATGCATATTATGTGTCTTATTATATTAAGACAATATATTATAGTGTTAGTGAATTCTAACACAATATACGCATTTATATTTATATATATATTTATACTATTGGACTATTGGACTACGAACGTTAGACTACTAACAATGGACAATTAAAATTATCACAAGTATCATAAGTATGGAATATTAATTATATATATATATATATATATATATATATATATATATATATATATATATATATATATATATATATATATATATATATATATATATATATATATATATATCTTGACACAAGAATATTATTATTAGGTTCGTGAATTTGTCAAAAGGCCAAGTCTTATCACCATCTATTCGGAAATCATCACAAGTGAGTTATAGTCCCATTTTTACTATCTAAATTGTTTTGGGATGAGAATACATGCAAAATTTATAAATGTTTTACAAAATAAGCACAAGTTCATGGAACTACATTTTATAATTGTTTTGTTATATCGGATATCTGTACTTATTATTATTATGCTTGGTAACCTAAGAATTAGTGAAAAACACTAATTAACGCGGATCCTAAAGGTAGATCTACGGGCACCAACCACCCCCATTTTCGAATAGTGGAAATGCTTTAATGCTTCGAAGGGTTCTTGTCATACGTTTAAATAGTGGAATGTATGATGCCAGATATCTTAAGCGCTCTATGTTAAGGTCGGTTACCAGGCGACTCATCGTATGAATGATTTTTGCAGTTGTAATGATCCTGCGCATTTAATTAAATGAAATCTTGTGGCTTATTAAATGTTATGATTATTATATAGAAATTAAACCTATGACTCACCAACATTTTGTTGACATTTTAAGCATGTTTATTCTCAGGTGAATATTAAAAATGCTTCCGCTGTCGTATGCCAACCCAAGGTTAAGATTTAGAGTCGGCATAATTGTTTATATTGTTTAAACTTGCATTCGGAGTATTTGTTGTAATATATTTGATCATATTGTAATGGGTTGTGTAAAAACTTATTTATTTAAGGAGATTGTCTTTGATAGATAATCTAAATTATGTCATTAAGACCTTTATTCAATAATAAAGGTTATGGTTATTTTTTTAAAAACGAATGCAAGATTTGAAAAACGTCTCATATAGAGGTCAAAACCTCGCAAAGAAACCAATTAATATGAAACATTTATAATTAATATGAACGGGGCATTTCAGTTGGTATCCGAGCGTTGGTCTTAGAGAATCAGAAAATTTTTCATTAGTGTGTCTAACTAATTTTTGATGCATTAGTGAGTCTGGACTTTGACCGTAATTGTTTTAAAAATGATTGCTTAATATAATTGTTGGAAACATAAGATTATTAACATATAAATATTATAAGATATATCATTCTCTTAACGTGCCTGCTATTATGTGATAGATGACTTCATCCAATCATATAAGCATCTCTAGTGATTCAGATTTCATTTACTTATCAAGTGATTCGGAGGCTGAGTCAAAGCATACGACTTATGAACCAACAGAAAAGTTAACTTTTGGTGCTACCATTAAAGTGGAAAATTGTTGGGAAAATTGAAAAGATTCACAATTGCTAGAAGAGGTTCCGGAAGAGAATCCGGAAGAAGATCCAGAGGAGGAACCCGAAGAAAAGGATCCTGAAGAAGTTGTGGAAATTACCGAACCACAACGTGATTTGGGAAAATCTTTGGCTGTTATACCCGATCCCAAACCCGATGAACCTATTATGACACAAAATGTTTGTGATCATCCACCTGAACCACCTAAGAGACCAGTTTATAAAATGACCGCTCATATAACGACTGTTGGTTTTGCTCCCAAACAATTAGCCGAAAGAACCAATTGGGAGGAATTGGAAAAAGAACTATCCAAACGTTTGGCCGAGAAAGAAACAACGTCAACATCTAAGAAATCTCGCCATTTTTGAACCATCAGCAGCTATCCTGTATTCCATGCATTGTATAATATGTATTATATTGTGTGTTTAAGTTTGTAAGAAAATCCGCAATGTAATTTTCCTTATGATTGTATAATAATAAGAATAAGCATGGAAGGTTTATTATTATTATTACAACTTATTATTACGTAGTAACGTAATAACTTACCATAGTTTTTCATATTAGAATTTTAGTAGTTAATTTGTGTGTTAGCTGCTAAGTATGAACATTATTATAGTTATAAAACGCTAATATGAAGAAAAGGCTTTTATAATAACAAGTTCATATTAAGCTACAAAATACTTTTTGGCTACTTCTAAAAATTCTATATGATTAACTCGTTCGACTATTTTTGAAGGAAATGGCTCCTCCAGCTACTAGACAACAACAATTGAACACAAAAGAACTTCAAGCTTTCGCTGCAAATATGGCTGCAGTGGTGAATGCAATGAACAACAATAACCAATCGGGTTCCAGCAGTGGAGGAAACAATGGCAACCGGGTAGGATGTTCCTACAAAGCTTTTATGGCCTGCAAACCCAATGAGTTTGAAGGAACTGAAGGACCCGTTGGACTAAAGCGGTGGACAGAGAAGGTTCAAGCCGTGTTCGCAATCAGCAACTGCGCAGAAGAGGATAAAGTTGAGTATGCCACACATACTTTCAGGGGTACTGCTTTGACATGGTGGAATACCTACATGGATTACGTAGGACAGAATACCGCCTACGCACTTCCATGGTCCGCTTTCAAGCATATGATGACGGAAGAGTACCGCCCCAGAACTGAAATCAACAAGCTCAAGGAAGAGCTTAAAGCACTGACAACCCAAGGGTTAGACGTCATTACCTACGAGCGACGTTTCAACGAACTGGTTTTAATGTGTCCTGGAGTATTTGAGGATGAAGAGGCAAAAATTTAAGCGTTCATAAAAGGATTGCCGGAACGAATCCAAGAGCATGTAGGTGCTAACGACCCTGCAACAATGCAGAAAGCGAGTCGTATAGCCCACAAATTAATAGGCCAAATTACAGGAAGGATAAAGAAAGAGGCGGCCGAGGAGGCCATAATGAAACAGGGGAAAAGAAAGTGGGAGGAAAGCGGTGATCAGGGTCACCAGCACAACAACCACAATCAAAATAACAATTACAACAACAATCGCAACCACCCCAACAACAACAATAATCGCAACAACAACCGCAACAATAACCACAACAACCATCCCAATAATAATAACAACAACAACAATCCCAATCACAATAATAACAACAACAATCGTCTCAACAACAATAACCCTAACAACAACAACAACAACAACGACAACAAAAAGCAAAGGACTATACTCCCAAGATGTGATACGTTTCATCCAGAATGGTTTTGTAGAGAATTATGTACCAAGTGCAATAGGAATGGCCATATTGCGGCAAAGTGTGAAGTCTACGGACCAAATAGAAACAGAGGAGCAAATAATGCCGGAACAAATAATAACGACGTTGTTTGCTATGGATGTGGAAAACCGGGCCATACCATAAACCAGTACCGGAATGGAAATAGGCAAGGCCGTGGGAGAGCTTTCAACATTAATGGGGAGAAAGCACAGGAAGACCCGAAACTTGTTACGGGTACGTTTCTTATCAACAAAACACCTGCTTATGTTTTATTTGATTCGGGTGCCGATAGAAGTTATATGAGTAGAGAATTTTGTGCCAAATTAAATTTCCCGTTAACGCCTTTGGATAAAAAGTGTATAGTTGAAGTAGCAAACGGTAAACTAATTAAGGTTGATAAAATTTGCCGAAATCGAAAAATTAGTTTAGTTAGCGAAACGTTTGCAATTGATTTAATACCAGTGGAATTGGGAAGCTTCGACGTAATTATTGGAATGGACTGGATGTCCAAGGTGAAAGCCGAAGTTGTTTGTCATGAGAAGGCGATTTGCATTCTGAGAGAAAACGGGTTACCATTAATGGTGTACGGAGAAAAGGGTAATACCAAATTAAATCTTATTAGTAGTTTGAAGGCGCGCAAACTAATAAGAAAAGGTTGCTATGCCATACTAGCACACGTCGAGAAGGTTGAAAAAGAAGAAAAGAAAATCGATGACGTTCCTGTTGCAAGAGAATTTCCTGAGGTGTTTCCGGATGAATTACCGGGACTACCTCCACACCGATCCGTTGAATTCCAAATAGATCTTGTACCAGGAGCCGCACCAATAGCTCGTGCTCCATATAGACTTGCGCCCACCGAAATGAAAGAATTACAAAGTCAGCTACAAGAATTATTAGAACGTGGTTTTATCCGACCGAGTACGTCACCATGGGGAGCTCCAATTTTGTTCGTTAAAAAGAAAGATGGGTCTTTTCGCATGTGTATCGATTACCGTGAGCTGAACAAAGTAACCATCAAAAACCGATACCCTTTACCTCGAATCGACGACTTATTTGATCAACTCCAAGGTTCGAGCGTATACTCCAAAATCGACTTAAGGTCGGGTTATCATCAACTGAGGGTTAAAGAAGCCGATATACCAAAAACAGCCTTCAGAACTCGTTATGGCCACTACGAATTCATGGTTATGCCATTCGGTTTAACCAATGCACCCGCAGTTTTCATGGATCTCATGCACCGAGTATGTAGTCCATATTTAGATACGTTTGTTATTGTCTTTATTGATGACATTCTTATCTATTCGAAGAATAACCAAGAACACGAACACCACTTGAGACTTGTGTTAGAGTTGTTAAGAAAAGAACAACTTTATGCAAAATTCTCTAAGTGCGCTTTTTGGTTAAATGAAGTACAATTTCTTGGCCACGTAGTCAGTAGTAATGGAATCAAAGTTGATCCTGCCAAGATTGAAGCCATCAAAAATTGGGAGACCCCGAAAACTCCAACGCAAATACGTCAATTTTTGGGTCTAGCCGGTTATTATAGGAGATTTATTCAAGATTTCTCCTGTGTAGCCAAATCTTTAACTGCCTTGACACATAAGGAGAAGAAGTATGAATGGACTTCTGAACAAGAGGGTGCCTTCCAATTGTTGAAAAAGAAGTTGACTACGGCACCTATTTTATCGTTACCTGATGGAATGGAAGATTTTGTTATTTACTGCGACGCATCAAGAATGGGTTTTGGGTGTGTTCTTATGCAACGGAAGATGGTGATTGCATATGTTTCTCGACAACTCAAAATTCAAGAACAAAACTACACCACACATGATCTGGAATTGGGCGCCGTTGTTTTTGCATTAAAGATGTGGAGACATTATCTGTATGGGGTCAAGTTTATCGTATACACTGACCACAAAAGTCTCCAACATATTTTAAATCAAAAGCAACTAAACATGAGGCAGCATAGATGGGTTGAGCTGCTAAATGATTATGATTGTGAAATCCGTTACCACCCGGGGAAAGCGAATGTGGTAGCCGATGCCTTGAGTCGAAAGGAAAGAGAACCTATTCGAGTAAAAGCTATGAACATGATTATTCATAGTAATCTTACTACTCGAATAAAAGAGGCACAACAGGAGGTTTTGAAGGAAGGAATTTTTGGAAAGGAAATACCCAAAGGATTAGAAAAACAGCTTAATATTCGGGAAGACGGAACCAGGTATTTAGCTGAAAGAATTTGGGTACCAAAGAATGGGGATTTGAGGAAAGTGGTACTAGATGAAGCACATAAAACCAGATATTCAATACATCCCGGAGCGGGGAAAATGTACCAATACCTCAAGAGAAACTTTTGGTGGCCAGGAATGAAGGCCGATATAGCCACATATGTAGGAGTATGTTTGACTT
This sequence comes from Rutidosis leptorrhynchoides, assembly GCF_046630445.1. Taxonomy (NCBI): domain Eukaryota; kingdom Viridiplantae; phylum Streptophyta; class Magnoliopsida; order Asterales; family Asteraceae; genus Rutidosis; species Rutidosis leptorrhynchoides. The sequence goes on from NC_092342.1 coordinate 57,861,954, forward strand.
GTTCTAAAGTCAAAGCTGAACATCAGAAACCATCGGGTCTACTCCAACAACCTGAAATCCCAGAATGGAAATGGGAAAACATTACCATGGATTTCATTGCTAAGTTACCGAGAACCGCAGGTGGTTATGATATGATTTGGGTAATAGTTGATCGTCTTACTAAGTCAGCACACTTTCTACCAATAAAAGAAGAGGATGGTATAGAGAAATTAGCACGATTATACCTGAAAGAAGTTGTTTCTAGACATGGTACTTGATGTGGTAGCGGAGTGTATATAAAATAGCTATTAAATTTTACAAGAAATATTATTAAATACGATACAATTTTACACAAGATATTTATTTATTTAGAGAATGAATATACTTAAACCTTGCTACAACACTTATAGGCAGTGTACCTAATCGTACAGTAGTGTAGTTTTTAGTAAGTCCGGTTCGTTCCACAGGGAAAATCTTTAAACAAAGCTTAACGCTATATTAGTTTAGTTTTATAAAAATACAAATATATATATAAGTAATATTATTATTATAAAGGGGGGTTTTTTACCGTTTAATGACCGGTTTGTCGATTTTAAAACTTTAGTCGTAGTTAAAACTAAATGTAAAATAATAAATAAATACAAGACTTAATTTAAAGTGTAAAGTAAATAACGATAATGAAATTGCGATTAATAAAAATGCGATAAAATAAACTTGCGATAATTAAAAAGTACGATAATTAAAAGTGCAATTAAATAAAATAACAATAAAAATGCGATAATTAGAAGTGCAATTAAATATAAAATAAAGGAAATTAAATATGAAATAAAAGAATTATGCTTATTTAAACTTCCGTAATCATGATGGTTGACGTGTTGATTTTAGGTTTATGCCCATGGGTTAATTGTCCTTTGTCCTGGATTATTTAATATGTCCGTCTGGTTTTTGTCCATAACAGTCCATCAATCATAAATATAAAGTGTGAGTATCCTCGTCAAATTATCCTTATACCCGAAGTTAAATATTCCAACTAATTGGGGACTTAAACTGTAACAAGATTTTAATACTTTGTTTAATAATTACACCAGGATGTCGACTGAGTGTAACCCAAGGTTTTAATATTTTGTTATCAATTATACCAAGTGTCCTTGTACATAATTTCACCCCTGTTTTAATTATTCTAGTGGCTATTAATCCATTCCCGTGTCCGGTTAAATAAACGATTATTCGTACATATAAATACCCCGCCCATCGTGTCCGATCGAGTGTATATGGTAATTTATAGGGACGCCCAATTGTAAATCTTTATATTAACATTAACAAACTATCATTTAGTTAAACAAATATAAAGCCCATTAATAGACCATAGTCTAATTTCCACAAGTGTCGTTCTTTTGTCCAAACCCCAATTATGGTACAAAGCCCAATTACCCAATTTTAGTAATTAGCCCAACATCATGATTACTTCGTTTTAAATAAGCATAATAATAACTTAGCTACGAGACATTAAATTAAAAAGGTTGAACATAACTTACAATGATTAAAAATAGCGTAGCGTTACACGGACAGAATTTCGACTTACACCCTTACAATATTCGCTAACATACCCTTATTATTAGAATTATAATTAAAATTAAAATTAAAATATAAATTATAAATATAAATATTACGTATATAGATAGAGAGATGGATATTTGAGTGTGTAAAATGATCAGAATTCGGTTGGCTTTATAGGGAATTGAGTTCAGGTATACTCCGCGACTCGCGGCCCTTTTTGCCTTCAAACTCCGCGAGTCGCGGAGTTTGTAAATACAGCTCACTCCATTTTGGAGTCTTTCTTGCCGACGGTTTATTTTATTTATATAATATATAAATAATTATAAGAATTATTTAAATATTATATTATATTTATGTGCATAGTTGACTTGTAATTTTTAGTCCGTTGCGTCGAGCGTTGAGAGTTGACTCTGGTCCCGGTTCCGGATTTTCGAACGTCCTTGCGTACAATTTAATATCTTGTACTTTGCGTTTTGAATCTTGTACTCTTGTAATTTTGAGACGTTTCTTATCAATAATTGGAACCTCTTTGATTGTCTTTTGTACTTTTGAGCTTTTTGGTCGTTTGTGTCTTCAATTCGTCGAATCTGTCTTTTGTCTTCACCTTTTATTATTTAAACGAATATCACTTGTAAATAGAACAATTGCAACTAAAAGCTTGTCTTTCTTGAGGAATAATGCTATGAAATATATGTTCGTTTTTAGCATTATCAAATATTCCCACACTTAAGCGTTGCTTGTCCTCAAGCAATATCGTCTTGAAATACTAGAATCACTTCTTTATTCTTCACACTTTGTACATCAGTGATTTCTATACGGCGGTATAAACAATGGTAGTAACGATATGGTTTACAGTCCCACATGACTATAAAAATTTAGATCCATTAAGGAAATTGGATCTTTATGAAAACATTTGATCTTTTGAAAATTAAATCTAGTTTTTACCCTAGATAAGTTTTCCGGAATAACCCTTCACCGGTGTTTGCAAAATATTTTTGTGGGTTTGGTGGGTTTCAGATTTGAAAATTTTAGCTCAAAACTTATGGTTTTGTGTCACCCACTTGCTAACCTTGTATTTGAAAAGCAACACATCCAGTTTACTTGTCCCGTATATTACCTTTCGGTAAACTACCGTCCGGTTATAAAGGAAAGCGTTGAACAAGCAACTGTTAAGGCAATGTCCCCTGACATGCTTTTAATTATGGTCTATAACGTGTCGGACGCAATTACTATCCTTGGTAGGAGCAATAGTAAAGCTCACCCTTATAATTTTTCGGTCTGGCACAAGGTCCTGTCTTTGACCACTATGCAACCACCGTTCTTACGGTTGACACCCGATTTGGTTCATTAGTCTTATCCGGCTAATTTGCATGGTGCCCCCCCATTTTACGAGATAAATCCTTCTCATGGTTAGGATAAATCTGACCACTTGGCGACCCTGTTTAATGCTGAGGTCCGTGGATTTCCTGCTGATTTTAGTGATGACTTTTCTAGATTTTTCGTCAACCTACAGCTGGTCTGGACGACAACTTCCTGACTTAAATCAAGAAGCGCGTGTCTTTTTCGGAAGACTTTACTTCCTTTTAATGATGGAATTGATTCATCGTGTAGATCCATCTTTCTTACAGTAAATTAGGTAAAACTTTTTAGTTTAGTCCAAAGCAAAAGTATTTTCAGTTATTTGTACAAAAATATGTGATATATGTTTTGAATAACTTGGAGAATTTTCCCACACTTGGCTTTTATTTTCCTTTCTATTGTCCTCTATTCCATTTTAAATTAATTTTAACATTTTGGTTTGTTACTCAATTTATGTCCTTTCTGAGGTAACAATAATTTCGGTGTTAAAACCTAGTTTTATCGTTCATAAATATGTATAAACATGATTTTGAGTTCATTTAATTGAAAATTTTGAAAATTTTTACTAGAATTGGGTAGTCAGTATATAAGACTAGGGCTGTTCTTTATTATCAGAGAGCACTAGATTCTAATACAACTACTGCTTTACTAGTATTTTTAATGGTAACCAAGTGTTTAAGATAAAAATTATAAAATCCGAAAGAATTTAACCCCTTCCCACACTTAAGATCTTGCAATGCCCTCATTTGCAAGAAATCAGTAACAATTTAAATTATTGAGGGTGATTTGTGTGAAAATGATTAAATTTTTACCAAAGTTTCCAAATATATTGGCGTTTGTTTGCTGAATGATAAATGGTGCACATCATTTGTTCATTCCGTCTTGTTGTTATTTCATATATATTTTGCATCTTGTCGTCAAAATTAGTTGCTTTTGCTGAACTTAATGCCAGTCTTTGAAAATGCGTTGTTTTACCCTGTTGTGTACATAAGATAAACTGCAAACATATATACATATTTTTGAAGTTTGGTATATTACCCCACATTCAAAAATTATTAAAATCTAAGAATAAAAGTTAGAAAATTATAAAAACTATTACAATATTAACATAAGTATTAAACGTATCAACATTACAAATTACAAAATAAATAAAACTAAGTAGACTAGGGATGATACTGATACCAATAGGGGTTCCATGCATAACCATAGGTGCTATAAAATGCTTCGGCAGGGTTATACGTAGGATACGGTGGTTGCATCTCTATAGACCAGGGAGGGAATATGGGTTTTGGAGTAGGAATATAGTTTCTACCTATATGTTGGCAATGAGCTATGATTTGGTTTTGATGAACTTGCCAATCTTCAAATGCTCTCTGTCTAGCATTTTCGTACTCCTGTGAAGCTATAAACCTTTGCATTTCTTGCATTTCATTTCCCCCTCCTACATTACCTTGCTGTTGGTTTCTCTCAACCTGTGGATGTCTACCATGGTATTGTACTGCGGCGTTATTTCGCCTCTTCAAAACTTTCGCACCATGGTATACATTTAAACCTATAGTATCGCGGGGTTCTGGTTCTTCGACTAATAATCCCCCCCGACTTATATCCACACCGAGATATTCAGCAATCAAAGTAATAAAAATACCACCTCCTATTATGATATGCGGTCTCATCCCCCTAACCATAGCTGATAAATAATAACCCACACAATAAGGTATACTTACAGCGCTTTGTGGGTCTCGAATACACATATGGTAAAACAAATCCTGTTCATTTACCTTTTCCTTGTTCTTACCTCTTTGTGTAATCGAATTAGCTAAAAACCTATGAATCACTCTTAATTCAGCTCTATCTATATCCAAATAAGAGTAATTTCCCCCTTTGAATCGGTGATGGCTTGTCATTTGACTCCATACACTATGTGTATCAAAATTTCCATCTATCTTTCTACCATTTAGTATCAACCCTCTACAATCGGCAGATGCTAACTCCTCAGGCGTATATATATGTAAAGCCTGAGCCATGTCTAGTAAAGACATGTGGCGCATCGAACCTCCTAACAAAAATCTAATAAAAGATCGATCGGTTAAACTAGCTACCCGATCATTTAATTCTATACTACACAACAATTCTTCACACCATACTTTATATACAGGTCTACGCATGGTGAATAAACGTACCCAGTCATTAAAAGTAGAATTACCATACCTCTGTGCAAGTAATTCCCTAATTGGCCCGGCCAATTCTACAGCTTCTAATGGTCCCCATTCTATGACCCTAGGTACCTCAACAACTTTAGAATGAAGAGTATGCAAACCCCTTTGGTATTTTGGATAATCTATCCAAAGTCTGTCAAATCTCAGGTTCGGGTGCAAATCTTCCAAGTGCATATCAGAAAATGTCATGACTGGATGAGGTATATCTTGCTTGTAGTAGCTATCCATCTCCTGTTGTTCCGCATTCTCAGCAGGAGCATTGCGAGCTTGGGATGAAGATTCACCCCTTTCAGTCTGCAAAACACATCAAACACAATTTTTGTGCATCCAAATATGCATTAGTGTCAGCAAAATCATCAATCAAAATAATTACAATGACATGATCAATTTATATCAAACTTAAGCTCATTTTCACATTTTTATCAAATCTACACTTTTTCAAATAAGCATATACGAAAATGTTCGCCAAGTTCATAAGCATTCAACTCAAATAACATGTCAAAATAATCATTACTAGCAATTAAACAGGTTTCAAATGGCATTATCTCTCAAAAATCAAGTTCATGAATTTTAGACTTGAAAAAGTCCACTTTAATTCTCAAAATCATGTTTAGGCTCAAAGTTTGGATCATTTAACTACCTAAACATGTTACACTACTTAATTTAACAACAATTCATGACAAAAATCGGCCATAACCTGTTTATATCAAAAAGCCCCAAAGTTGCTCAAGAACACAAACCCTAGATTACTCAAAATTTGAAGTTTAAGGCTTCTAATCATGTTAAATAGCATCAATCTAGGTTATACAAGCATAATACATAAACAATTTAAGCATAATTACACTAAAAAGCATCAAAATCAAATTGGGGAAAAAATTGCTCAAGAACACTAATTTTCGGATTAAATGGTGTTTAGGTGCAGAAATTTACCGTTTTTCTTGAGTAATTCCTTGATAGCATCCTTCTCAACATGATTTTAGTAAAAGATTTGATGATTAACGGTTAAAAATTGTGATTTTGGGGGTGTTTTTGCGTGTTTTTCCGGAGTATTTTCGCAGTGTTTTCTGTTTTTGTGGTGTGGACTGATCAGTTCTGCGTTTATATTTTTTTCTTCTGTATTTTGGTCCTCCCGCGAGTCGCGGGGTTTAAACCTTCAAACTCCGCGAGTCGCGGAGTTTTTTTTTTTTTTTTTTTAACATCTTATACTAATTGAAACAATTAAGTAATTAATTTTAAAATTTTGTTTCCCTTGTTATTTAGGACGAGGTCGTTTCGGATCGATGTCCTAGTCCGTCCTTCGACAAAATTTTAAAATTTGTCTTTTTGTAGCGATTGTTTTAAAAGCTAAGATTTTTGGGTTTTTTTTTAATGTTTTTGGCATACTTTAATTCAATAAGTTTAAAAAAATAATGATAATAAAAGTTCTCGTCCCTCCCTCGAGTAAAGCAATTTCGGTTCAACGACCTAGTCTTCAACTTACGACGAATTTTAAAAATCATATTTTTAACTTAATGAGATAAAGTAAATTTTTGTTTTTAAATTCACACAATTTAAATATAAAATTCAAAATTAATATTAAAAATTCACACCAAACTTTAAAATTTGAAATGCATAAAATTAAAAATTCATATTTTAAAAATTAAAAATTCACACCAAACTTAATTTAAAAATTCATATTATAAATTCACACCAAACTTATATTAATTTTTCAAATATTTACAATTTTAAATATATTATTTTTACAAAGTTTACAATATTAATTTAAGATTTAAATATTAATTTTAAAAACATGGTAAAAATAAAATTAAAAATCTTTTTTCGCTTTTTATCCCACTTTAATCAATCAAATATTATCAAAAATATGCGCCCCTTTTTTTCGGTAAAGTAATTTCGGTTCCAAGACCTAATTTAACTCATGACGAATTTTTGAAATATTTTGGGTTGATTGATTAAAGATATTTATACCTTAAGAATAAACGTTAAATTTTTGAATGATATCAATAATTTCGGTCGCCAAACCTAATTTTATTCAATACCAATTTAATACTTTATAGCGAACAAATTAGCATTTATTATCAAAAGGTTAAAAATAAAAATAAAAATAAAGACTGTACAGACTTACCTGTGTGATAGTATTCTTAGTTATATGATCTATCCCATTCATAAGATAGTCGGTTTAATTGGTTTTCCATAGCTACATAGGCGTAACCTCGAGCATTCTGTGTCTTTTCTTCTGAACATATGAACGGTCCGTCTCTGCATAAAGTAACAAATTCGGTATTTGAATAGGTTTGATTATTTGAACATTTACCTCCATGTGACCATTTTCCGCATTTGTGACATCTCTCTAGGTGTCGTGCTCTTCTTTTTGCTGCGGATTTTGATTTTCCTTTACCAAATTGTAACTTATTATCTTCGCATCTGGATTCTTTTCTAACTCTGTCCATTCTTTCTCTGATTACTGATACTATTTCACTCGGAAGTGTGTCATTATTACGTTTAGTGATCAAAGCGTGTAGCATTAGACCATGGTTTAGTTCACAGGCAGTCTTCATTTCCTAAAAAAAATAAAAATTCAGAATGGGGGGAGAAGACTAGTTCTTTAGGGTCTGCTAGGGAAAGACCATTCGGGTTCCATTTTCGAGAACTACACGAAAACAGATAATCTAACTCTAACAGAAATACATATTATCCTTTAAAGACTTGATTCTCCCCACACTTAGTTAGCTGTGGTGTCGAAATTGTGATTAACTTCGTTGTCGACTTCCATCGGACTATCTATGTAGTGTTTAACTCTGTGACCATTAACTTTAAATTCAATCCCATTTGAATTTATCAATTCTACTGTTCCGTATGGGAAAACTCTTTTGACTATGAATGGTCCAGACCATCTTGATTTCAATTTTCCAGGAAATAGCTTGAATCGTGAATTGAAAAGAAGAACTCTGTCTCCTTCTTTAAATTCTTTTAAACTTCTGATTCTTTTATCATGCCATTTCTTCGTTCTTTCCTTATAGATTAACGAATTATCGTATGCTTCATGTCTTAATTCTTCTAATTTGTTTAGTTGACTTAATCGTAGACGTCCAGCTTCATGTATATCAAGATTACATGTCTTCAAAGCCCAAAATGCTTTGTGTTCAATTTCTACTGGAAGATGACATGCTTTTCCATAAACAAGTCTAAAAGGTGTGGTTCCAATTGGAGTTTTGTAGGCTGTTCTAAAAGCCCAGAGTGCATCCTCCAATTTAATGGACCATTCCTTCGGATTTGATCCTACGGTTTTCTCTAGAATACGTTTTAAAGCTCGGTTGGTATTTTCAACTTGTCCACTTGTTTGTGGATGATATACGGTGGAGATTTTATGAGTTACTCCATATCTTTTAAGAACTTTCTCAAGTTGATTATTACAGAAATGAGTACCCCGATCACTTATTAAAGCTTTCGGTGTTCCAAACCTTGCAAAAAGACGTTTTAAAAAGTTGACTACAACTCATGCATCGTTAGTTGGGAGAACTTGTGCTTCTGCCCATTTAGATACATAATCAATGGCTATGAGTATATATAGATTATTATGAGATTTTGGAAATGGACCCATAAAGTCAATACCCCAAATGTCAAATACTTCACATACTTGGATGACATTTTGTGGCATTTCATCACGTTGACTTATTTTTCCGGCCCTTTGACAAGCATCACAGGATTTGCAAAGAAGGTGTGCGTCTTTGTAAATTGTAGGCCAATAGAATCCAGCATCATAAACTTTTCTTGCTGTTAGTTGAGGCCCATAATGCCCTCCTGTTGGTCCTGTGTGACAATGGTTTAATATTTTACTAGCTTCATCTCTAAATACACATCGGCGTATTATTCCATCGGGACAACTTTTAAACAAATGTGGATCTTCCCAAAAATAGTGTTTTATATCACTGAAGAATTTCTTTCGTCTTTGGTACGATAATCCTTTTTCAAGGAATCCACAAACTAAGTAGTTTGCATAGTCTGCAAACCATGGAATTTCTTTATAATCTATCTTCAATAGATATTCATCAGGAAAGTTGTCTTGTATGGCCGATTCATTTAGAACTTCTAATTCGGGATTTTCAAGACGAGAAAGATGATCAGCGGCGAGATTTTCTGCTCCTCTTTTATCTCGGATTTCAATATCAAACTCTTGTAAGAGTAAGATCCAACGGATTAATCTTGGTTTAGCATCTTGTTTTGAAAATAGGTATCTAAGAGCAGAATGGTCGGTATAGACCACCGTTTTTGCTAGAACGAGATATGAACGAAATATGTCAAAAGCAAAGACAATAGCAAGGAGTTCTTTTTCAGTAGTTATATAGTTTGTTTGTGCTCCTTGTAACGTCTTACTAGCATAATATATAGGTTGAAATCGTTTTTCAATCCTTTGTCCTAAAACGGCTCCCATTGCAAAATCACTTGCATCGCACATTAGTTCAAATGGTAGATTCCAATTTGGTGTTATCATGATCGGCGCATTAGTGAGTTTCTCTTTAAGAATATTAAAAGATTTGATACACTCATCTGAAAAGATGAATGGGGCATCCTTTTCTAGGAGTTTATTCATAGGAGTGGCAATTTTAGAAAAATCTTTTATGAAACGTCGGTAAAAATCGGCATGCCCTAGAAAACTCCTAACTCCTCTAACATTGGTGGGACGTGCAAGTTTAGCAATTACATCTACTTTAGCTCTATCCACTTCAATTCCTTCTTTTGAAATTTTATGTCCAAGAACGATGCCTTCTTTAACCATGAAATGGCATTTCTCCCAATTAAGTACTAGATTTGATTTTTCGCATCTAATAAGAATTCGTTCAAGATTAGCTAGGCATGTTTCAAATGTATCACCGAAGACCGAAAAGTCATCCATGAAAACTTCCATGCATTCTTCTATCATGTCGTGAAAAATCGCCATCATGCACCTTTGAAAGGTTGCAGGGGCGTTGCAAAGTCCAAATGGCATGCGTTTGTAATCAAAAGTACCATAAGGGCACGTGAACGTGGTTTTCTCTTGGTCCTCGGGTGCTATTAGAATTTGAAAATATCCGGAAAATCCATCTAGAAAACAATAGTAACTATTCCCGGCTAATCTTTCCAACATTTGATCTATGAAAGGTAAGGGAAAGTGATCTTTTTTGGTGGCGTCATTTAATTTTCTATAATCAATACATACACGCCATCCTGTTAGAGTCCTAGTAGGAATAAGCTCATTTTTTTCATTTGTAATGACAGTCATGCCACCCTTCTTAGGTACGCATTGGACTGGGCTTACCCATGGACTATCAGAAATTGGATAAATTAAACCTGCATCTAGCAGTTTAATAATCTCTTTCTTAACTACATCTTGCATATTAGGATTTAGTCTTCGTTGGCGTTGCACATACGTTTTATGACCTTCTTCCATAAGGATTTTATGTGTGCAATACGAAGGACTTATTCCTTTAATATCATGAATCTTCCATGCAATTGCTGGTTTATGAGCTTTCAACACAGAAATGAGTTGTGATTTCTCATTTTCAGTAAGAGAAGATGATATTATTACAGGTAATTCAGATTCACCATGTAAATAAGCGTATTCCAAATGGTTTGGAAGTGGCTTTAACTCTAATTTCGGAGGTTCTTCTATCGATGATTTGTATCGATATCTGTCTTTTTATTTTAGCATTTGGATTTCTTCTGTTGTTGGTTCATATCCATTAGCTATAAGTGTAGCTAACATTTCAGCTTCATCAATTGGTTCATTACCTTCTCCTAAAGAACATTCTCATGTTCCTTGTAATTCTGGAAATTCTTCTAATAATTCTGCATGTGCATCTATAGTTTGAATATAATAACATGTATCATCTGCAGATTGTGGTTGTTGCATTGCTCTATCAACTGAAAAGGTAACACTCTCATCCTCTATACTTAGGGTCAGTTTCTTACCGAACACGTCTATCATTGCTTTAGCCGTGTTTAAGAATGGTCTTCCTAATATGAGAGGAACTTGAGAATCTTCTTCCATGTCCAGAACAACAAAATCTACTGGATATACTAAAGTACCAACTTTAACTTGCATGTTCTCCATTATCCTTCTAGGATATTTTATTGATCTATCGGCTAGTTGTATGCTTATTCTGGTTGGTTTCAATTCTCCAAGGTCTAGTTTAGCGTATAGTGAATACGGCATTAGATTTATACTAGCACCTAAGTCTGCCAATGCTTCTATTGAACTAAGACTACCCAGAAAATATGGAATTGTGAAACTTCCTGGATCAGATAGTTTTTCTGGTATCTTATTCAACAGCACTGCTGAACAATTAGCATTCATAGTAACAGCCGAGAGTTCTTCCGTTTTCTTTCTATTTGAAATTAGATCTTTCAAGAATTTAGCATATCTAGGCATTCCTGAAATCACATCAATGAAAGGAAGATTTACATTTATCTGTTTAAACATATCCAAGAAGTTGGATTGCTCGGCTTCAAGTTTCTCTTTCTTTATTTTACTCGGGTAAGGAAGTGGTGGTTGGTATGGTTTAACATAAGGTTTATCCTTAGCTGTGTTATCTTCATTAACCTTTTCAACTACCGGTTCTTTTTCCTTATCTTGATCAGGTTGTGGTTCTTGTGGAGTAGGAATAGCTTCATCAGAAGTTACAGGTATTTCCGGTGGTTTAAGTGTTGTACCACTTCTTGTGGTAATAGCTTTAGCTGTTTCATTCCGGGGGTTAGCATTTGTATCACTAGGTAGACTTCCCGGTTTTCTTTCACCTATTAACCTTGCTAGGTTACTTACTTCTTGTTCCAGATTTTGAATAGAAGCTTGTTGATTTCTAAATGCTTGAGCATTTTGTTCATTGGTTTGTTTCTGAGATGTGAAAAACTACGTTTGAGTTTCAACTAGCTTCGTCATCATATCTTCTAAATTCGGCTTTTTATCATCGGTTTGTTGTGGTGGTTTGTTTTGAAAATTAGGTGTAAGACCCAAATATTTATTGTACATAATGTATTTAAGGTATACGATGTGTGAATGGAGCGTGCACAACATGTAGGTGTTGCTTGCTCGACCGTCGAAGAATACTGGACGTTGTTTGAGGTACAAGGTGTGTACGTACCTTTTCAACAACAAATAAAGTTTGAGTTGATGTTTCAAAGCCTTACCATTGGATAGAATATCTTATTACGTTTCCAACAATATTTGATTCATCGAAAACGGAGTTACGGTTAGAAAGTTATGGCCAAAATAAGTTGCTGAAACCTGTTTTGGGCTCGACCACAATTTCCAGTTATTTGGAGCGGCGCTCCAACTTCTGGCGCGGCGCGCCGATTGCTGCTGAGGCAATTTTCAGCCTTTTTAAAAGGTTTAAATGAAGGGTATTTGGGTAATTTCACTTGGGGCCGGATTTGTGAGCCATATTAGCTGGTTTGGATCAGTTTTAGATCATTTTCACATCCATTCATCACTCCCAACTATCTAGAGAGAGAGAGAGAGAGAGATTCTAGAGAGAGATTTGGGGTTTTGGAGAAGAAGGAGGCCGTTTGGATCAAAAGCTCGGGTTCTAAAGTTGTTCCTCTCGTTCTTGGCTACGCGGTGATAGTATTGGTAAGCTCAAACTAAGAATTTCATTTATTGGATTTGTTATTCAAGTTAGGGTTTTGAGTTAGTTTGTTGTAAAACCCTTTTAGATGATGAAATGGGTTTAGTGATGCTAGTAATTGGGTTTATTGTTAATTGTTGGTGGATTTTGGGTTGGTGAACTAATTGGCCATGTTTAGGACTTGAAATTGAGTTTAATCACTTAAGTTAGTGATTAAGGAAGTATTGAAACCCATTTAAGGTTAATTGGTTGACTAATTGTGACTTTGGGTCAAATTAGGGTTTGGTGGTGATTATGACCCATTTGGCGATTTAATGAGGTTTATAAACTTGAAATGGATTAAGTTGAAGTATAAAACCAAGTTAAATGTGTTTTGGTGTCAAAACTTGTAAATGGTGAGATTTTGACTTAATGGGTCAAAATTAGGGTTTAAGTGTCAAAATGGGTATGACACGTGTTTAACACTTGAGTTCGGGTTTAATTGGCGTATTAGGACCATTCTCACTTGTGTTAGTGATTATTGGTTAGTTTTGGGCACGGTTTGTGCTTGGAAGTGCATTTGGGTCAAATTTGCACTAAGTGTCGAATTGGGTTGATTTGTGAATCCACTCTAAGTGTATTGTTGTAATGGTGATAATGGAATAGGTATTTTCCATTGGCGAGTTGCGGTTTACTTGGAAGCATTCTTCAAGACTTCAAGGTGAGTGATAATATCCTATGTGCATATGTATGTGTAGGATGGGTGCGGGTCGGGTGAAGTGGTTCTCGGTTATAGAGCTCACTTCACATATAGGTGGATTTGATAGACTTGCGTTTAGATCCAATTGGCACGATTGTGCGTTTTGGTTGACCATATTTGGCGAGGTACACGTTTTGTGTGTACACTATCACACGTGATTGTGATGTGGATGATATAACCCCAATGGCGAAGGGTTTTGAGTTGGAGAAGTGAATCGCGTGTAGTTCGGATTCACGATGACGCGTGTAGTTCGGTCATCTTATCAAAATGAATCTCGTGTAGTTCGGATTCATGGTGACTCGTGTAGTTCGGTCATCTTATTGAGGTAGTAAATCTCGTGTGGTTTCGGATTACTAAGGCTCGTGTAGTTCGGCCAACCTCGATGTTGTGAAGATAGTAATCTCGTGTGGTTTCGGATTACTAAGGCTCGTGTAGTTCGGCCAATCTTCATTGTGGTATTTGGTTCTCGGTATTGGGTTAAGGTGTTAACCTTGTTCGTTTATATTGTTATATATTAATGTATTGTTGTGTTGTAGTTAACCCTCCGGGTGTAGCTATTTGGCGTTGTTCACATCGTCGTTGGTGAACTTATATTGTTGTTGTATCTTTAGCTCGTTGCTTAGAGATCGTACGGTATGCTTAGTGTAGTGCCTTATATGGATGCCTCGGTATGCGGTATTTGATATTTGTGTGGCGTGTCCATTTTATACATATATATGTATGTAGTATATTATCATTCACTAAGCGTTAGCTTACCCTCTCGTTGTTGACTCTTTTTATAGATTGCATGCAGATGGTGGCTCGGGTAAGCGCGAGGATTAGAGGACTTGCATAGTTTGCGTAGAAGGCTTGCTTTTGGATTTATTAGGATTGGGTAGCGTATCCCCAATCGCCATGCTCGGCTTTGTTTTGTATTAAAAGTCTTATGGTCAAAAATTGTATTTCGATACTTAAAGGGTAATTTGGGTCGATGTGGGCCCTGCTTCGTAAACTAAATTTTATTAATGGAACGCGCTAGTTTTCATATATTGAACATGCGGTTAAAAGCGTTTTGTCTAAATACGTCGGGAACTAGTCGAACATTTTCGCATTTAAGAACTTTTCGGACAGTCCACTTTGGCGCGCCGCGCGGCCTATATGGCGCGCCGCGCCACATGCTGTTCAGGATTTTTTTTTATTTTGCTGTTTTCACGTGGTTTTGTCGTTGGATGGTTTGGGTTGTTACAAGTGGTATCAGAGCATGGACTAAGGGATTTAGGTGACTTGAGATAGGTGCCTAGACTTAGACTTGTGTGTGCTTAAATTGTTGCGGGACTTGTAGGATTACGGGTCGGAATGGGTTTGTTTAGTGCCTTGGCTATAGGTTGACTAACGTTTATATTAGTAATGCGGATATTATTAATATGTTGTTGTGTTGTGATAATAATTCTCGCGTGTGTTTGTACCGCGTAGAATTTTGGTTGTGTTTGTGTATATCATCGAGCGAGACGGTCGTTGTACTAACGAGTCAATGCGGCATGTGTGCGTAATAAGAACTTGCAAACCTTATTACGGGTGCAAATCGTGTCTAACAAGTGATGTACGATGAGTGTTTAGCAAGATGGGGCTGTGTCGTGCGTACGGTTTCACACGTTCGTGGACTAACCGTTTTGCATTCTTTAGAATGACGACGCGAAATGAGACCGAGGCGAATGACGTGGAGTTTAACGCTAGGGTTGCGGCCGCCGTTGCGGAGCAAATGGGTGCGTTAGAAGAAAGAATAGAAAGGAGGTATTCCGAACTTCAAAGTAGTGGTGAAATGGAGCGTTATCTTAAGAGCTTCATGAGGACTAAACCCCCGATGTATGACGGAAATTCGGATCCTTTGGTAAGCACAACTTGGATTTCGGACGTCGAAGGGTGTTTCCGTACTATTGATTGCCCTCCCGAGAGAAAGACGAGACTCGCTACGAGTTTGTTGCGGGGTAGGGCAAGGGATTGGTTGGATGGTAAGATTGATCTTGTTGGTGGCGAGACGTTTATGGCTTTATCGTGGGGCGACTTTAAGGAGGAATTCTTCGAGGAGTTCCGGACTTCGGCCGATTTGTGGGAATTGCGTAATGAGTTGTGAAATGTGCGACAAGGATCTATGGATTTGAGTACTCTCAAGACGACCTTTATGGCGAAGGCTCATTTTTGTCCGGAGTATTTGGGGAATGATCGTTTGTTGATGGGAGATTTCTATCGGACCTTGAATGATGACTTGAAAAGTAAAATTAGCCGGGGTCAAGCGAAATCATTTTCGGAATTATTCGACTTGGCTAGAGGTTTCGAGTCGTATTCACAATCTAAAAAGGGTGAACCTTCAAGTGAGCAAAGGGTCGTTTCTTATGGTGCTCCGAGTAAGAGGGCTAAGGGTCCGAGTGTGAGCACGGGTGGTACGCGAACGGGTATGTCGGATTCTAGTGCGGTTAGATGTTACAATTGTGGCGTGAGGGGTCACAAGTCTTGGGAATGTTCGGTACCAAAGGGTGATGGTATGGTGTGCTTCAATTGCCAAAAGGAAGGACATCGTAAGTCGGAATGTCCCAAGTAAGCGGGGACGGGTGCGTCCATGAGACGTTAAGGTACGTTTAATTTTGATAAATATGTCTTTTGATTATTTATTAAATGCCGTTTGAGTTTGAGTTGCGTGCCTTTGTTGTGCATGTTATGCTATGGGTGACGTTCCTAATGGAAGTACCCTATGTTGATGTTTGATTGACGGGCGAAGGGCGTAAGACTTGGCGTAACCAAGCATTCCTTAGTATTTGGAAAATGTCTCTACCAAGCCATGGAAATGAGTTTTGGTGTTCGGATGTTAGAGCATGTTCGCTCTCGTGTTGAAGTTGATGAACCATGAGGTTCGACGGGTGGGATGAAACCCGAGGAATCGAGTGTTTTGGATCTCGATGTATGTTGGTAAAGGATTCTACGTGACGCGACATTAGGTGCCTCTTTTATACCTACTAGCGTGGTGTTCGACTCCGATTGTGTTGCGGTACACTTTTCGTACAAAGTGTTTAAGGGTTGGTTAAAATCCTTCGTGTGCTCAAGGTTGGAGTAAGATGTGGTAATGGGTCGTGTGAGCCCAATTGTTGGTAAAGTCTACCTGTGGTAGCATTGTGCGGTTGTACGAGTTGTGGATATGGAACGTGGTTCTAAGTGGGGGAGTTACACTCCCGCACGAGGAAGTTTTAGTGTGAGATTTCGGACAATGCTTTTGGTAGATCCAAAATTTGTGTCGGGACCTAGATTTGGTCGATTGTGGTAGAGTACAATTTCGGTTAAATTGTACTTATGATTTTGGATTTGAATTATCACCAAGGTGGTAATGTGGTAAATCTCGTTGAGAGATAATGGACGTGTTTGGCAAGCAAGGTGAAATCCCTCGGTTAAGGGATGTGTGTGTCGGATTCTCTTTTAGAGGATTATTGTTTTGTACCTATGTTTGGTATAGGTGGTTCTTGCTCGATTATGGTATGGTTGTTTGATGAAGCATGATCTTTAGGGTCCGCTGACTTCATCATGGGAATACGTGATTGGTGGAGCATGACTTTCGGGGTCCGCTGACTTCATCATGAGCGTGGTGTTATATCGGTGAAGCATGATCTTCGGGTCCGCTGACTTCATCCGGTGTTGAGATTGGTGGAGCATGACCTTCGGGGTCCGCTGACTTCATCAAGGGAGTAGTGTTATGTCGGTATGGTGTAACACTATCGGGAAATGCGAGTACCGGTGGGAAATGCGAGTACCATTCCTATGTTGAGATTGTGAATCGCGTGTGGTTTCGGATTCACGATGACGCGTGTGGTTTCGGTCATCTTAACTAAATGAATCTCGTGTAGTTCGGATTCATGGTGACTCGTGTAGTTCGGTCATCTTATTGAGGTAGTAATCTCGTGTGGTTTCGGATTACTAAGGCTCGTGTAGTTCGGCCAACCTCGATGTTGTGGAAGTGAATCTCGTGTAGTTCGGATTCACAAATGACTCGTGTGGTTTCGGTCATTGTATTGAGGAGTGAGTCTCGTGTAGTTCGGATTCACAAATGACTCGTGTAGTTCGGTCATTCCTCCGGGATAGTGACTCTCGTGTAGTTCGGATTCACTATGGCGCGTGTAGTTCGGCCATTCCCGATTGTTGTTGTGGTGAAGGTAGTGAGTCGCGTGTAGTTCGGATTCACTAAGGCGCGTGTGTTTTCGGCCAGCCTTCGTGTGTTGTGTGATTAGTGATGCGATAGCCGTGTTTCGCTCACGTGTTGTTACGGGTGTGACGATCGTCAATTCTGTACACCATGGGATTAGCGTCGCCATAGTCGCTTGGGCGCTACCGGTTTCTAACCGTTGGATTATGATGTTACGATAGTTGCGTATTGGTTGTATTGCGTACTACAATGGATGTTTATTGATTGATGGGATCTGTAAGGATTAGTTTGGTTCGGTCTTCATCGTTTCGGGTTGTTGAACCTAGGTTGAGACTTGGTTGCTTCTAGCATTGTACTCGGTAATAGTACGCTAAGGGATTGATATCTCGGTACGAGATTAGTTGAGTTTCTCCCGATGTTGGGGTAGGAGCATGGTTTTAGTGCTCGGATTGTGGTTTTGATAAATCGTGGGTGACGATTTTAGTGGTTAAAGGTGATTCATTGGGAAGAATTGTCTAGGAAAATTCGTATTGGACTTATGATTGAGGATCGTTGAGTAGGTCCGGATTGGTTAAGTGGAGAAGATCACGAGGACGTGATCGATTCTAAGTGGGGGAGAGTTGTAAGACCCAAATATTTATTGTACATAATGTATTTAAGGTGTACGATGTGTGAATGGAGTGTGCACAGCATGTAGTGTTGCTTGCTCGACCGTCGAAGAATATTGGACGTTGTTTGAGGTACAAGGTGTGTACGTACCTTTTTAACCCCAAATAAAGTTTGAGTTGATGTTTCAAAGCCTTACCATTGGATAGAATATCTTATTACGTTTCCAACAATATTTGATTCATCGAAAACGGAGTTACGGTCGAAAAGTTATGGCCAAAACAAGTTGCTGAAACCTGTTTTGGGCTCGATCACAATTTCCAGTTATTTGGAGCGGCGCTCCAACTTCTGGCGCGGCGCGCCGATTGCTGCTGAGGCAATTTTCAGCCTTTTTAAAAGGTTTAAATGAAGGGTATTTGGGTAATTTCACTTGGGGCCGGATTTGTGAGCCATATTAGCTGGTTTGGATCAGTTTTGGATCATTTTCACATCCATTCATCACTCCCAACTATCTAGAGAGAGATAGAGAGAGATTCTAGAGAGAGATTTGGGGTTTTGGAGAAGAAGGAGGCCGTTTGGATCAAAAGCTCGGGTTCTAAAGTTGTTCCTCTCATTCTTGGCTACGCGGTGATAGTATTGGTAAGCTCAAACTCCGAATTTCATTTATTGGATTTGTTATTCAAGTTAGGGTTTTGAGTTAGTTTGTTGTAAAACCCTTTTAGATGATGAAATGGGTTTAGTGATGCTAGTAATTGGGTTTATTGTTAATTGTTGGTGGATTTTGGGTTGGTGAACTAATTGGCCATGTTTAGGACTTGAAATTGAGTTTAATCACTTAAGTTAGTGATTAAGGAAGTATTGAAACCCATTTAAGGTTAATTGGTTGACTAATTGTGACTTTGGGTCAAATTAGGGTTTGGTGGTGATTATGACCCATTTGGCGATTTAATGAGGTTTATAAACTTGAAATGGATTAAGTTGAAGTATAAAACCAAGTTAAATGTGTTTTGGTGTCAAAACTTGTAAATGGTGAGATTTTGACTTAATGGGTCAAAATTAGGGTTTAAGTGTCAAAATGGGTATGACACGTGTTTAACACTTGAGTTCGGGTTTAATTGGCGTATTTGGACCATTCTCACTTGTGTTAGTGATTATTGGTTAGTTTTGGGCATGGTTTGTGCTTGGAAGTGCATTTGGGTCAAATTTGCACTAAGTGTCGAATTGGGTTGATTTGTGAATCCACTCTAAGTGTATTGTTGTAATGGTGATAATGGAATAGGTATTTTCCATTGGCGAGTTGCGGTTTACTTGGAAGCATTCTTCAAGACTTCAAGGTGAGTGATAATATCCTATGTGCATATGTATGTGTAGGATGGGTGCGGGTCGGGTGAAGTGGTTCTCGGTTATAGAGCTCACTTCACATATAGGTGGATTTGATATACTTGCGTTTAGATCCAATTAGCACGGTTGTGCATTTTGGTTGACCATATTTGGCGAGGTACACGTTTTGTGTGTACACTATCACACGTGATTGTGATGTGGATGATATAACCCCAATGGCGAAGGGTTTTGAGTTGGAGAAGTGAATCGCGTGTAGTTCGGATTCACGATGACGCGTGTAGTTCGGTCATCTTATCAAAATGAATCTCGTGTAGTTCGGATTCATGGTGACTCGTGTAGTTCGGTCATCTTATTGAGGTAGTAAATCTCGTGTGGTTTCGGATTACTAAGGCTCGTGTAGTTCGGCCAACCTCGATGTTGTGAAGATAGTAATCTCGTGTGGTTTCGGATTACTAAGGCTCGTGTAGTTCGGCCAATCTTCATTGTGGTATTTGGTTCTCGGTATTGGGTTAAGGTGTTAACCTTGTTCGTTTATATTGTTATATATTAATGTATTGTTGTGTTGTAGTTAACCCTCCGGGTGTAGCTATTTGGCGTTGTTCACATCGTCGTTGGTGAATTTATATTGTTGTTGTATCTTTAGCTCGTTGCTTAGAGATCGTACGGTATGCTTAGTGTAGTGCCTTATATGGATGCCTCGGTATGCGGTATTTGATATTTGTGTGGCGTGTCCATTTTATACATATATATGTATGTAGTATATTATCATTCACTAAGCGTTAGCTTACCCTCTCGTTGTTGACTCTTTTTATAGATTGCATGCGGATGGTGGCTCGGGTAAGCGCGAGGATTAGAGGACTTGCATAGTTTGCGTAGAAGGCTTGCTTTTGGATTTATTAGGATTGGGTAGCGTATCCCCAATCGCCATGCTCGGCTTTGTTTTGTATTAAAAGTCTTATGGTCAAAAATTGTATTTCGATACTTAAAGGGTAATTTGGGTCGATGTGGGCCCCGCTTCGTAAACTAAATTTTATTAATGGAACGCGCTAGTTTTCATATATTGAACATGCGGTTAAAAGCGTTTTGTCTAAATACGTCGGGAACTAGTCGAACATTTTCGCATTTAAGAACTTTTCGGACAGTCCACTTTGGCGCGCCGCGCGGCCTATATGGCGCGCCGCGCCACATGCTGTTCAGGAATTTTTTTTT
Organism: Rutidosis leptorrhynchoides; assembly: GCF_046630445.1. NCBI lineage: Eukaryota > Viridiplantae > Streptophyta > Magnoliopsida > Asterales > Asteraceae > Rutidosis > Rutidosis leptorrhynchoides. Next base: position 57,882,720 of record NC_092342.1, read on the forward strand.
TTTATTTTGCTGTTTTCACGTGGTTTTGTCGTTGGATGGTTTGGGTTGTTACATTAGGTCTTTGCTGATTGTAATTATTATTGGATACCTGTTGATTGCTAGGACCTTGTTGGTTGTTGTATGGAATATTTCGGTTATAATTCTGGTTTTGATTGTAAATTGGTCTTGGCGGTTGATAATTATTCTGCTAATTATTTCCAGGCCTTTGGTTTATGTATGAAATATTCTCTCTTTGTTCCATTGTTAATTCAATACTGAGACAAACTTTTGTCAAATGTGGTCCTCCACACTGCTCACAACTAATTCGTATTGAGTGAATATCTTTAGTCATCTTTTCCATTCGTCTCTCGACAGCATCTATCTTTGCGGAAATGGAATCTAAGTCATGGCTAGAATCGGCTCTAGCTGCTTTAGATGATCTAACGATATCTTTTTCTTGGTGCCACTCATATGAGTGGGAAGCAGTGTTATCAATAATTTTGTAAGCATCAGTTTCGGTTTTTTTTCATAATAGAACCACCAGCTGCTATATCTATGTCTTTTCTTGTAGTGATGTCGCATCCTTGGTAGAATATTTGTACTATTTGACAGGTATCTAAACCATGTTGCGGACATCCTCTTAATAACTTTCCAAATCTTGTCCACGCCTCATATAGAGTTTCATTCGGCTTCTGTGTGAACGTAACAATTTCTGCTTGAAGTCTTACGGCTTTAGATGCCGGAAAGAATTGTTTAAGAAATTTTTCAACTAAAACGTCCCATGTATCGATCGCCCCTTCAGGTAACGATTCCAACCAATCTTTGGCTTCTCCCTTTAAAGTCCAGGGAAATAACATGAGATATATCTGTTCATCCTCCACTTCTCGGATTTTAAATAGTGTGCAGATCCTATTAAAGGTATGTAAATGTTCATTTGGATCTTCCTTCGGTGCACCACTAAATTGGCATTGATTAGTCACCATGTGTAGAATTTGTCCTTTGATTTCATAATCTAGCGCATTAATGTCTGGATGAGTAATTGCATGACCTTGGCCAGTGCGTTTAGGTCTCATTCGGTCTTCCATACTTAAAGGTTCCAGATTCTCCATAATTGAATTTGTTGAATCGGAATCACTAGAGGATTCTGATTTAATGGTTCGTTCCTCAACAATCTCTGTTTGAATGATTGGTGGTTCCGGAGGAAAGTATAGTGGTTCAGGATCTACGAATCGTTCCTGAATATTCTCCGAATTCTCAATTGTGAGGTCGGGTTCAAAAAATGGATTATCGGAAATTTAAACTGGAGTACTTGGTCGACTGGATGACGATTCTAAAGAAAAATCAACGGCAGTAATATTTGCTAAATGTCTTGATCTAGTTACAGGTGGTGAACGTACAAAAGGTGGTGAACGTCTTGCTCGGTGCATTCACTGAATATCCTATTAGTTTTAAAAAGGAAAGAAAAATTATAATAAGTTATCCAATCAATAGACTTTTCTGATTTTGCCCACGTTTCGAATAGCCAAAAGATGCAGCAGAGGGGCAGGATTCGTTTGGTCTCAATATAATTGAGGACTGTTTGGCTCCAATAACCCGGTCCACGTGCAAATCCAACTATTACTACGAACCAGAAAATTTTGATGTCTATTAATTTAACCACTTAAAATAAATTTTCGTAAATTTAAGAAATTTAGATAAGAAGTAGAATAAAAATCTATGTCCTAAAACTAGAATAGCGAGAAATAAGAAAGAAAAAGAGTTCGTCGAAAAAGGTCGAAAAAGAAAATTGGTTGAAAAATAAAAGGTGACGGAAAAATAAAAGAAACTTATAAAACTTAAAAATACTTGACTAACCTAACCTTATTACTACAACTAACTTAAAATTATAATCGCAAATTGAGATTACTAATTGGAATGATAATTGATACATAGGTAAAAGTCGTCTAAAAATATTAAAGCTTACAGGAAAAACTAAATTCCAAATTGAAATAACTTAAAAAGAAACTAAAACTTAAAAAGGCGTCGCAAAATTCTAGAGTACCTAAATCTTAGTCTAAAGAAAAAGCACTTAAGGAATTCTACGGCAAAGCCTAAAAATCTAGTAATAAAAATAACTATGGCAAAAACTAAGTTTAATACTAAATATGAGCGAAAAATACAAATATTACGCTAAAACAATTAAAAAGGGACAAAATATAAAAATATACTAAAAGTTGTAAAAAGTTACCAATTTTTATAAAAATATTATTTTTATATTATTTATTTATTAAAACTATTAATTTTACAATTTAATTAAACTAATTAAACAAAATAATAATAAAAACTAAAATAAATAATTAATTAAAACCTAATTAGGGTTTTATAATAATAATTATAATAATTACCCGTAATTAATGCCTGATTAGGGTTCTGTGTACCCGTGTCAGAGTGTCTCCGCGAGTCGCGGTATTCCAAGCAGCAAACCCCGCTAGTCGCGGGGTTCCAAAATTCAAATGACAGGTTATTTAATATTCGACGCGTTTTTTTTTTATGTTTTAAATGAAAACAAAATACTTAAATAAAACTTATATAAAAATAAAGAAACTTTATAAAACTTAAATATTTAACAAAATCTTAAAAATACTTATATTTTTGTTTTTCTTTTTATATTTTTGAATAATTAAAAACGTATTTTTATAAAAACGAATTTTAATAAAAGTAAACTAAAAATCTTTTTTTTTCTCTATATATTAGCGTTGCGCTTCCGTCGTTTAAGAACAAGATTAATCCCCGGCAGCGGCGCCAAAAATACTTGATGTGGTAGCGGAGCGTATATAAAATAGCTATTAAATTTTACAAGAAATATTATTAAATACGATACAATTTTACACAAGATATTTATTTATTTAGAGAATGGATATACTTAAACCTTGCTACAACACTTATAGGTAGTGTACCTAATCGTACAGTAGTGTAGTTTTTAGTAAGTCCGGTTCGTTCCACAGGGAAAATCTTTAAACAAAGCTTAACGCTATATTAGTTTACTTTCATAAAAATACAAATATATATATATAAGTAATATTATTATTATAAAGGGGGGTTTCTTACCGTTTAATGACCGGTTTGTCGATTTTAAAACTTTAGTCGCAGTTAAAACCAAATGTAAAATAATAAATAAATACAAGACTTAATTTAAAGTGTAAAGTAAATAACGATAATGAAATTGCGATTAATAAAAATGCGATAAAATAAACTTGCGATAATTAAAAAGTACGATAATTAAAAGTGCAATTAAATAAAATAACAATAAAAATGCGATAATTAGAAGTGCAATTAAATATAAAATAAAGGAAATTAAATATGAAATAAAGAATTATGCTTATTTAAACTTCCGTAATCATGATGGTTGACGTGTTGATTTTAGTTTTATGCCCATGGGTTAATTGTCCTTTGTCCTGGATTATTTAATATGTCCGTCTGGTTTTTGTCCATAACAGTCCATCAGTCATAAATATAAAGTGCGAGTATCCTCGTCAAATTATCCTTATACCCGAAGTTAAATATTCCAACTAATTGGGGACTTAAACTGTAACAAGATTTTAATACTTTGTTTAATAATTACACCAGGATGTCGACTGAGTGTAACCCAAGGTTTTAATATTTTGTTATCAATTATACCAAGTGTCCTTGTACATAATTTCACCCCTGTTTTAATTATTCTAGTGGCTATTAATCCATTCCCGTATCCGGTTAAATGAACGATTATTCGTACATATAAATACCCCGCCCATCGTGTCCGATCGAGTGTATATGGTAATTTATAGGGATGCCCAATTGTAAATCTTTATATTAACATTAACAAACTATCATTTAGTTAAACAAATATAAAGCCCATTAATATACCATAGTCTAATTTCCACAAGTGTCGTTCTTTTGTCCAAACTCCAATTATGGTACAAAGCCCAATTACCCAATTTTAGTAATTAGCCCAACATCATGATTACTTCGTTTTAAATAAGCATAATAATAACTTAGCTACAAGACATTAAATTAAAAAGGTTGAACATAACTTACAATGATTAAAAATAGCGTAGCGTTACACGGACAGAATTTCGACTTACACCCTTACAATATTCGCTAACATACCCTTATTATTAGAATTATAATTAAAATTAAAATTAAAATATAAATTATAAATATAAATATTACGTATATAGATAGAGAGATGGATATATGAGTGTGTAAAATGATCAGAATTCGGTTGGCTTTATAGGGAATTGAGTTCAGGTATACTCCGCGACTCGCTGCCCTTTTTGCCTTCAAACTCCGCGAGTCGCGGAGTTTGTAAATACAGCTCACTCCATTTTGGAGTCTTTCTTGCCGACGGTTTATTTTATTTGTATAATATATAAATAATTATAAGAATTATTTAAATATTATATTATATTTATGTGCATAGTTGACTTGTAATTTTTAGTCCGTTGCGTCGAGCGTTGAGAGTTGACTCTGGTCCCGGTTCCGGATTTTCGAACGTCCTTGCGTACAATTTAATATCTTGTACTTTGCGTTTTGAATCTTGTACTCTTGTAATTTCGAGACGTTTCTTATCAATAATTGAAACCTCTTTGATTGTCTTTTGTACTTTTGAGCTTTTTGGTCGTTTATGTCTTCAATTCATCGAATCTGTCTTTTGTCTTCACCTTTTATTATTTAAACGAATATCACTTGTAAATAGAACAATTGCAACTAAAAGCTTGTCTTTCTTGAGGAATAATGCTATGAAATATATGTTCGTTTTTAGCATTATCATATACCAATCTCTATTATCTCTGATTGTGATAGCAGATTTACTTCCAGATTCTAGCAGGCATTACACGAAGCGTTGGGAACTCGTCTAGATTTAAGTACTGCCTATCACCCACAAACTGATGGGCAGAGTGAAAGGATGATTCAGACACTTGAAGACATGCTACGAGCATGTGTTATTGATTTTGGAAGCAGTTGGGATCGACATCTACCGTTAGCTGAGTTTTCCTACAACAACAGCTATCATTCTAGTATTGAGGCGGCACCATTCGAGGCACTTTATGGGAGGAAGAGCATGTCTCCGATTTGTTGGAGTGATGTGGGGGATAAACAGATTACAGGTCCGGAAATTATCCAAGAAACCACCGATAAAATCATTCAGATCCAGCAACGATTGAAAACAGCCCGGAGTCGACAAAAGAGCTATGCGGATGTTAGAAGAAAACCTTTAGAGTTTGAGGAAGGTGATATGGTTATGCTTAAGGTATCACCTTGGAAAGGTGTTATTCGTTTTGGAAAGCGGGGGAAATTGAGCCCAAGATACATTGGGCCATTCAAGATTAAAAAAAGCATTGGGCCGGTGGCCTATCGACTTGAGCTACCTCCACAATTAGAAAAGATTCACAACACCTTCCATGTTTCAAACCTGGAGAAATTCCTAGCTACCGAAGATCTAATTATTCCTTTAGACAAGATTAAAATTGACGAGAAACTAAATTTCGTCGAAGAACCCGTCGAAATTATGGATCGTGAGGTCAAACGACTCAAACAAAGTAAGATACCAATCGTTAAGATTCGATGGAATGCTTGTAGAGGACCTGAATTCACTTGGGAACGAGAAGACCAAATGAAGCTGAAGTACCCACATTTATTTTCCGATATCGCACGTTAACTAGGTACTATTCTAAATTTCGGAACGAAATTTAATTTAACGGGTGTGTAATGTAACGACCCGGATTTTTCCGCTAATATATTGAAGATTAATATTTACATAATTAATGTTTACAACATGTTAAGCAATCAAACTCATTAAGAATTGGTTATTTGCAATGAATTTTATACAAACGTTTGGCCACCCAGTTTGTCTGACGATTCACGAACGTCATAAATTGAAATAATTATATAATGATGTATATATGGATATATATATATATACTTATGATTTGTTAAAATGATATTTAAGTATCTCATTATATATAATAACAATTGGTTATATACATAAAATGAGATTACTAACTTAAAGACTTCAAGACTATATACATATATATAACGATTAACGTTGTAATAACTTCTAAATTAAAATGTATGTATATGAATTGTATTAATATGTATTAATACACTTTTGAAAGACTTAATAATATATATCAATATATTTATACTCAATAAAGATAGCTATACTCATTTTCTCATTCAATTTTATCAAGAATCCTATTCGTATTCATACAGTGTTTATACCCGTATCATACCCATCTTCTATACGTATTTACTATGGGTATATACATACCAAATCATTGATCTTAGCAGCCCTCAATCAGTTGTTAGACATGTATAAACATGATGTAGACTTGTGGGAACCATGGCTTGGAAACTAGTATGAGTAAATGCATAAAATTACAAACCATGGAGTCATGTTGTTGCCCTCATTTTGATGCCAGCATGTAGGATAAATAACCATCCATTTTATTAAAATTAACTACATAATTTTACTCTATAAACACATACTCAAACACTCTCTCAAACCTCCATTCAATTCAGCAAGTATTGGTCTCATAATCCAAGTTATAATCATCATAACAAAGCTTGATCAAGAACACTTCAAGAATTCCAAGCCATCAAGGGTATCTTTGAACTCAAGATATTCTCCTTATTTCTTCAGCAACTTTACTCATTTTATTTGAGGTAGTAACCTTATTCATAATCTTGTTCGATTCGTATTCATATAGCTATCTTATTTTGAGTTATAACTTATAACAACAAGAACATAGTTTAGATTATTTCTAAACTTGTTTGCAAATAAACTTAATCCTTCTAAATTGACTTTTAAAACACTTTAACACATGTATTATGATAGTATGTCAAGCTAATATAAGGATATAAAACTTGTAAACACGAAGAACACCTTAAAATCGAATATAAACCGTCTTAGTCGAACGGGGGGCTGTTTTGGGTTTGATTTTAAAAACCTATCTTAAACTTTGAATTAAAAGATTTCATTTGGTGAAAAATCTTATTTTATATGGATATGAAATATATCCAAAATCCATGATTAAACTCTAATTGGAAGTATGTTTTTCAAAAGAGTCATCAAGATGTCGTTCTTACGACGGATATGACTATCTTCTTGTATTTGACACCTAAGCTATATTTTCGACTATAAACATATAATTTTTCTGTTTAGATTAATAAATAATGGTTCGATACAAAACCATGGCAAGTTGAATCACTCAAAACGGATTTGTAACGAAGAAATTATGGGTAAAACAAAATTAGATATTTTTGTTTGTTTTTAGCTACGGTTTTGATTAATAAAAATGGATGCTAACCTTATCCTAGCTAACTTACCTTGTATCCTATATGTATTTATACATGTCTTGTTCCCGAACTTATGGAAATATAGTTTATAATAGTCGTGATTAAGTTCTACGACAATATATTATAGTCTTAATAAAGATCGTAAGGCACCATATATATATGACTTGATCACCGTGGATTCGTATACAAAGTTTTGACATATCATTTTGACTTCTTCTATATATATTATTGGAACGAACTATTAGACACCATTGGCAGTAATCTCGAGTTAGCTGCGGGTTGAAGTGGATTCCAAAATATTATATACTTTGAGTTGTGATCGAGCCTGAGACATGTATACAATGGGTCGCGGATTGCTTCAGACAATATACATATTATGTGTCTTATTATATTAAGACAATATATTATAGTGTTAGTGAATTCTAACACAATATACGCATTTATATTTATATATATATTTATACTATTGGACTATTGGACTACGAACGTTAGACTACTAACAATGGACAATTAAAATTATCACAAGTATCATAAGTATGGAATATTAATTATATATATATATATATATATATATATATATATATATCTTGACACAAGAATATTATTATTAGGTTCGTGAATTTGTCAAAAGGCCAAGTCTTATCACCATCTATTCGAAAATCATCACAAGTGAGTTATAGTCCCATTTTTACTATCTAAATTGTTTTGGGATGAGAATACATGCAAAATTTATAAATGTTTTACAAAATAAGCACAAGTTCATGGAACTACATTCTACGATTGTTTTGTTATACCGGATATCTGTACTTATTATCATTATGCTTGGTAACCTAAGAATTAGTGAAAAACAATAATTAACGCGAATCCTAAAGGTAGATCTACGGGCACCAACCACCCCCATTTTCGAATAGTGGAAATGCTTTAATACTTCGAAGGGTTCTTGTCATACGTTTGAATAGTGGAATGTATGATGCCAGATATCTTAAGCGCTCTATGTTAAGGTCGGTTACCAGGCGACTCATCGTATGAATGATTTTTGCAGTTGTAATGATCCTGCGCATTTAATTAAATGAAATCTTGTGGCTTATTAAATGTTATGATTATTATATAGAAATTAAACCTATGACTTACCAACATTTTGTTGACGTTTTAAGCATGTTTATTCTCAGGTGAATATTAAAAACACTTCCGCTGTCGTATGCCAACCCAAGGTCAAGATTTGGAGTCGGCATAATTGTTTATATTGTTTAAACTTACATTCGGAGTATTTGTTGTAATATATTTGATCATATTGTAATGGGTTGTGTAAAAACTTATTTATTTGAGGAGATTGTCTTTGATAGACAATCTAAATTATGTCATTAAGACCTTTATTCAATAATAAAGGTTATGGTTGTTTTTTTAAAAACGAATGCAAGATTTGAAAAACGTCTCATATAGAGGTCAAAACCTCGTAAAGAAACCAATTAATATGAAACGTTTATAATTAATATGAACGGTACATTTCATCAGGGGATGCTATTTTGGTATACCTGTGTCTGCTTGATTTGAACAGACTGGATGCATTCGGACCTCTAATCCTTCTCCAAAAGGATTGTTCATTAAAACCCCTTTGTCCATGGTACTCTGAGCTTACCAAATATGTCCTTACTTGTGCGTCAGTAAGCTCGTTAAAAATACCCAAAACTCTACATAACCCAAAACTACTCAAACTTCTTTCCTCACCCCCTAGTCGGAATCTAAAGAAAGCATCCGATAGTGGATCGCGAACATTATTGAATCAGAAAGTTGAGTAGAATTCTTTACATAGCACGGGAAACACTTGATCGTGTAGACTGAAAATGTGTTCCCATGCGTAGGTTAATATATTATTATATGGTATAGCTAACAAACGAGTGACATGGGTGTGCATACCCGCCTCAATCAAAGGAGCCCAACCGATATACCACGTAGCATTAATTGGTCTACGGGTAATTCGAGCAAAAGTTTCCCTGTAATCATCATTGTCCCGAAGATGTTCTAACCATACTATTGGATTATTTTGATATTCTTCTTCGCCGAATGATGATGATGAATGTTGTTGAACCGGTGGTGGTGATGGAACGTTTCTTGATGTTCTGCCTCTTTTCGGTTGTCCACCTCTGCTAGATTGTCCCTGCAAAACATAATAACACCAAACCAAAGAACATAGAAACCTTTGTGTTAATGTTAACTAAAAACCTAACCGAGTAGCAAGGGGCATTAGTCATTCCATTCAAAGTTCATAAGCATTGTGATTCATATAAGCAAAAGCGTATGTTCAGAATAATTGATCACAGTCAACCAAAGTCAACATAAACTAGCAAATACACTCTCACAAAAATGTGGATCAAAATTCTCAATTAGGCATCAACTTAGGACTCAAGCATGTTACGTTCATAGGTCATGATATTTAAACTTGCATTCTAATGACATTCATTACAATCATAGCACAAGTATCACAATTTAGTTTAAAATGACCATTATAACGCCACTACATTATAGCATTCCATACCACCAATCCACTTCAATAGGCTTAAACAGGTGAGAAACTAGCATACATCTTTCATAAGAACATTATAATTCAAGGCATGCTAAAAATTCACGAACATTCAATTTATGACCCGGCCAAATTAACATCTACATCATCAACAACAATTAAACACTTCACAAGCTTCATAAACAACACAAACAAACTCAATATCTTGAATTAATTACCCTAATTTCGGATTTCATCACTACAAACCCTAGAATCATGAACATACCCATCAAACATATAATTATTTCAAAATCAAGACATAATGGGTAATTAAACAACTAAGGCATGTTAATCTAAACAAGAATCATGCAAATCAAACACCCCACACTTATCTTTTACAAAATTATACATATAGACATACAAATCAAGTAATTAAGAAAGAAAAGTATGAAAAGGGAGTAGCAATACCCAAGAAAACATGATTCAAGCTTGGATTTGAATGAAGAAATCGCGAATTTGAAGGAAGAAATTAGGGTTTTTAGAGTGTTGGTTCGTTTGTGGGATAAGGAATAAAAGATAAGTGTGTTTTGTGGTTGAAAATTGGGTTAGAATAGGTATAAAACGTATTTTTTTTCTGGGTCAGGTGTCTGGACGGCGTCCAAAATTCTGGACGGCGTCCAGTAAAGAAGATCTGGACGGCGTCCAGATTTCTGGACAGCATCCAGATTTCTGGACGGCGTCCAGTAAAGAAGGGTGGGACGGCGTCCAGTTTCACTAAAATGTACTGACCATATTTTGAGAAAATCCTTTGAAATTGGATGGCGTCCAAGGGTTTTTGGACGGCGTCCCACTGGTCTGGTGGCTCAAAATTTGCATAAAACTCATAAAAATTCCCATTTACAACACACAAAAGCTCATATCATCATCATAGATCATTTTGTACATTAAAAACAATCAAACCAATCATAAAATACGAAATTCACACTATTTACACGCGTGAACTTTCTTTAACGAGTCGTTCACCCAACTCGTCCCCATTTTGATTTAGGATTTGTTCTCGAAGTTGAGGCTAACCTCGTCTTCGATTTTCAGGGGACCATCGACATAGTGTTTGACCCGGTGGCCATTCACTTTAAAATTTTCGCCCTTCCAGTTCACCACTTCAATTGTACCATAAGGTTACACCCTTCTAACAATAAATGGTCCCGACCATCGGGACTTAAGCTTTCCTGGTGATAACTTGAAACGAGCATTGTAAACAAGGACACGATCTCCTTCCATGAATTCTTTTGGACTTTTCAATCTCTTGTCGTGCCATTGTTTGGTCTTTTCTCTATAAATTAGAGAGTTGTCATAGGCTTCAAGCCTCAACTCATCTAATTCATTTAACTGGGTCAAACGTAACCTACCCGCCTCTTGGTAATCCAAATTACATGCCCTTAGCGCCCAATGCGCTTTGTGTTCAATCTCCAAAGGGAGATGGCATGCTTTTCCGTATACCATACGGAAAGGAGTAGTTCCAATATGTGTTTTGTAGGCCGTGCGAAAGGCCCACAATGCATCGTTTAACTTAACTGACCACTCTTTTGGATTCGCACAAACGGTCTTTTCAAGTATGCATTTTAACGACCGATTGGTATTCTCCACTTACCCACTTGTTTGGGGATGATAGGATGTTGAAATTTTATGGATCACTCCATATCTTTTCAACACCTTTTCTAATTGCTTATTGCAAAAGTGGGTGCCCCGGTCACTGATAAGGGCTTTTGGTGTGCCAAACCTTGAGAAAAGTTCCATCAAAAAGGTTACTACAACTCGGCCATCATTTGTTGGTAGAGGTTTTGCCTCCGCCCATTTGGAAACATAGTCTATGGAAACAAGTATGTAGAGATAAGAATGAGACTTTGGAAAGGGCCCCATAAAGTCAATTCCCCAAACATCGAACACCTCGCATACTTGGATGCTTTGTTGAGGCATTTCATCCCGTTTAGTGATTTGACCGGCCCATTGGCACGCGTCACAAGCCTTACAAATAGTGTAGGCATCTTTGAATATTGTAGGCCAATAGAAACTGACCTCGTAAATTTCCTCCCCGTGATTTGGGGACCAAAGTGCCCACCTGTTGGACCAAGGTGAAAATCAAGCAGAATTTCGGTTCATTCCTTCCCCGAAACACACCTGCGAATAACTCCATCCGTACATCGCCTAAATAGATAAGGGTCTTCCCAAAAATAGTACTTTAGGTCACTAAAGAATTTCTTTCTTTTCTGATGTGACCAACCGGTTTCTAGGTACCCCCCAACAATGTAATTGGCGAAGTCAACATACCACGGGTCTTACACCTTCTCTACTTTCATGAGGTATTCACGGTGAAAATCATCTTTAATACTCTATTCATGGAGTACTTCAAGATTGGGATTTTCAAGTCTAGAAAGATGGTCAGCCGTGAGATTTTCGGCACCTTTCTTGTCCTTAATCTCGATATCAAATTCTTGCAAAAGCAAGACCGATCTTAGCAATCGAGGTTTTTCATCCAGCTTAAAAAAAGGTATTTCAATGCTGAATGATCGGTGAAGACAATTGTCTTTGTTAGGACAAGATATGATCGGAATTTGTCAAAAGAAAAGACGATAGCAAGGAGCTCTTTTTCCGTGGTTGTGTAGTTCAATTGAGCTTCTTGTAAAGTCTTACTTACATAATAAATGGGTTGAAAACGTTTCTCAACCCGTTAGCCCAAAACTGAACCAACTGCAAAATCCGATGCATCGCACATTAACTCGAATGGTAATGACCAATTTGGAGCTATGATTATTGGTGTGTTAACAAGTTTTTGTTTTAAAATGTTGAATGCCTTAGTGCATTCTGATAATGCTAAAAACGAACATATATTGCATCCCATTATCCCTCAAGAAAGACAAGCTTTTAGTTGCAGTTGTCCTATTTACAAGGAATATTTGTTTAAATATTAAAAGGTTAAGACAAAAGACAGATTCGACGAATTGAAGACGCAAACGACCAAAAAGCTAAAAAGTACAAAGTACAAGCAAAGAGGTTCAAATTATTGATGAGAAACGTCTCAAAATTACAAGAGTACAAGACGCAAAACACAAAGTACAAGATATTAAATTATACGAAAGGACGTTCGAAAATCCGGAACCGAGACATGAACCAACTTTCAACGTACGACGCAACGGATCGGAAATTATAAATTAACTATGTATATAAATATAATATAATATATAATTAATTATATAAATTATATATATATATTATATTTATATATTAAAACCGTCGACAGCCTTGGATCCTAGGAATGTTAGCTGGAATCAGGGGCTCCGCACTCGCGGAGCTTTGAAGACAAAAACCTCCGCACTCGCGGAGGTCAAACAGTATTACGCGGGCCTATAAAAGGCCGAGCATTCGGCCTATTTTTTACATCTTTTTTCCTTCTTCATTCATCAACGTATATGTATATATATTTATATTTATATTTTCTTTACCCAATTTATGTATCAAGTGTCACTCCAAATCATAATCACAATTTGTAATTTTAATTTTAAGTTAGTGATAATAATAAGGTTCGATTAGTCAAATGATTTAAGGTTTTGTAAGTCGAAACTCTGTCCGTGTACCGCTACGCTATTAATACCCACTGTAAGTTATGTTTATGTTATTTTCATTAATGTCTCGTAGCTAAATTATTATTATGCTTATTTAATGCCGAAGTAATCGTGATGTTTGACTAAATATTAAATTTGGGTAATTGGGCTTTGTACCATAATTGGGGTTTGGACAAAAGAACGACACTTGTGGAAATTAGACTATGGGCTATTAATGGGCTTTATATTTGTTTAACTAAATGATAGTTTTTTAATTTTAATATAAAGATTTATAATTGGACGTACCTATAAATAACCATATACACTCAATCGGACACGATGGGCGGGATATTTATATGTATGAATAATCGTTCATTTAACCGGACACGGGAATGGATTAATAGTCTATGAAATTATTAAAACATGGGTAAAATTATGTACAAGGACACTTGGCATAATTGATAACAACGTATTAAAACCTTGGGTTATACGCAGTCGATAACCTGGTGTAATTATTAAACAAAGTATTAAAATCTTGTTACAGTTTAAGTCCCCAATTAGTTGGAATATTTGACTTCGGGTATAAGGATAATTTGACGAGGACACTCGCACTTTATATTTATAACTGATGGACTGTTATGGACAAAAACCAGATGGACATATTAAATAATCCAGGACAAAGGACAATTAACCCATGGGCATAAAACTAAAATCAACACGTCAAACATCATGATTACGGAAGTTTAAATAAGCATAATTCCTTTATTTTCATATTTAATTGCACTTTTAATTATCGCATTTTTATTTATTGTCAGTGTATTTAATTGCACTTTTAATTATCTTACTCTTTAATTATCGCAAGTTTATTTTATCGCACTTTTATTTATCGCAATTTCATTATCGTTATTTATTTTACGCTTTAAATTAAGTCTTTTATTTATTTAATATTTTACATTAGGTTTTAACTGCGACTAAAGTTTTAAAATCGACAAACCGGTCATTAAACGGTAAAAACCCCCTTTTATAATAATAATATTACTTATATATATTTGTATTTTTATAAATTAAAACTAATATAGCGTTAAGCTTTGTTTAAAAGATTCCCTGTGGAACGAACCGGACTTACTAAAAACTACACTACTGTACGATTAGGTACACTGCCTATAAGTGTTGTAGCAAAGTTTAGGTATATCCATTCTATAAATAAATAAATATCTTGTGTAAAATTGTATCGTATTTAATAGTATTTCCTAGTAAAAATAAAGCTATTTCATATACACCTCGCATAACATCAAGTATTTTTGGCGCCGCTACCGGGGAACTTAAACGCCGAAAGCGCAACGCTAATGATATAAAAATATATAAAGTAAAAAAAAAAGTATTTTTACTTTTGAGTTTAAAAATAAGTATTTTATTGTTTTATAAAAATATTTAGTTATATTTATATTTTATATATATTTGATAAAACAGAAAAACAAAAAAACAAAAAAAACAAAAAAACTGAACCTGTGCAAAAACGAACCCCTTTTCAGCCTAAATTTGACCCTCCGCGACTCGCGGAGCATTTGAACTGGACCATACCGCACTCGCGGAGGTCTTCTGACAGGTCAAACCTAGGACTGTAATTAATACGAAATTAGGGTTTAAAATTTTATTATTATTAATAATTAGGGTTTTAATTAAATAAAATTAGTTTTACTTTTATTTTAATTTGTATTTTTAAGTTATATTAAGTTTTAATAAATTATAAAATTAATAGTTTTATAAAATAAATAATATAAAAATTATATTTTATAAAAATTATATTTTCATAAACTTTAGTTTTATTTTTTATATTTCGTACCTTTTTAATCGTTTCTTGTAATATTTTTAATTTTTTTTCGCTCGTATTTAATTTAAGACATAGTTTTTTGCTGTAGTTATTTTATTTCTAGATTTTTAAGATTTGCCTTAAAATCCCTTAAGTGCTTTTTCTTAGACTAAGATTTAGGCGCTTTAGAATTTTACGACACTACAAATTTTAGTTTCTTTTTAAGTTTCGACGCGCTACTTTCTTATTTTTATTTTGCGACGCCTAATTATTTTTCGCCTTTTTATTTTTCGACCTTTTTCGACGCGCTCTTTTTCTCTCTTATTTCTCGCCATTCTAGTTTTTAGGACTTAGAATTTTCTCTATTTCTTATCTAAAATTTCTTTAAATTACGAAAAATTATTTTAAGTGGTTAAATTGATAGACATCAAAATTTTCTGGTTCGTAGTAATAGTTGGATTTGTACGTGGACCGGGTTATTGGAGCCAAACAGTACTCAATTATATTGAGACCAAACGAATCCTGCCCCTCTGCTGCATCTTTTGGCTATTCGAAACGTGGGCAAAATCAGAAAAGTCTATTAATTGGATAACTTATATAATTTTTCTTTCTTTTTAAAAACTGATAGGATATTCAGTGAATGCACTGAGCAAAACGTTCACCACCTTTTGTACGTTCACCACCTGTAACTCGATCAAGACATCTAGCTAATATTACCGCCGTTGATTTTTCTTCAAAATTATCATCCAGTCGACCAAGTACTCCAATTCAAATTTCCGATAATCTATTTTTTGAACCCTATCTCACAATTGAGAATCCGGAGAATATTCAAGGACAATTCATAGATCCTGAACCACTAATCTTTTCTCCAGAACCACCAATCATTCAAACAGAGATTGTTGAGGAACGAACCATTAAATCAGAATCCTCTAGTGATTCAGATTCAACAAATTCAATCATGGAGAATCTGGAACCTTTAAGTATGGAAGACCGAATGAGAGCTAAACGCACTGGCCAAGGTCACGCAATTACTCATCCAGACATTAATGCGCCAGATTATGAAATCAAAGGACAAATTCTACACATGGTAACTAATCAATGCCAATTTAGTGGTGCGCCGAAGGAAAATCCAAATGAACATCTTCGTACCTTTAATAGGATCTGCACTCTATTTAAAATAAGATAAGTGGAGGATGAACAGATATATCTCATGTTATTTCCCTGGACTTTAAAGGGAGAAGCCAAAGATTGGTTAGAATCGTTACCTGAAGGGGCGATTGATACATGGGACGTTTTAGTTGAAAAATTTCTTAAACAATTCTTTCCGGCATCTAAAGCCGTAAGACTTCAAGGAGAAATTGTTACGTTCACACAGAAGCCAAATGAAACTCTATATGAGGCGTGGACAAGATTTGGAAAGTTATTGAGAGGATGTCCGCAACATGGTTTAGACACTTGTCAAATAGTACAAATATTCTACCAAGGATGCGACATCACTACAAGGAAAGACATCGATATAGCAGCTGGTGGTTCCATTATGAAGAAAACAGAAACTGATGCTTACAAAATTATTGATAACACTGCTTTCCACTCACATGAGTGGCACCAAGAAAAAGATATCGTTAGATCATCTAAAGCAGCTAGAGCCGATTCTAGCCATGACTTAGATTCCATTTCTGCAAAGATAGATGCTGTCGAGAGACGAATGTAAAAGATAACTAAGGATATTCACTCAATACGAATTAGTTGTGAGCAGTGTGGAGGACCACATTTGACAAAAGATTGTCTCAATATTGAACTAACAATGGAACAAAGAGAGAATGTTTCATACATGAACCAAAGGCCTGTAAATAATTATCAGAATAATTTTCAACCGCCAAGACCAATCTACAATCAAAACCAGAATTATAATCGAAATGTTCCATACAACAACCAACAAGGTCCTAGCAATCAACAAGTATCCAATAATACTTACAACCAGCAAAGACCTAATTTTCAAAACAAACCACCACAAACCGATGATAAAAAGCCGAATTTAGAAGATATGATGACGAAGCTAGTTGAATCTCAAACTCAATTTTTCACATCTCAGAAACAAACCAATGAACAAAATGCTCAAGCATTTAGAAATCAACAAGCTTCTATTCAAAATTTGGAACAAGAAGTAAGTAACCTAGCAAGGTTAATAGGTGAAAGAAACCGGGAAGTCTACCTAGTGATACAAATGCTAACCCCCAAAATGAAACAGCTAAAGCCATTACCACAAGAAGTGGTATTACACTTAAACCACCTGAAATACCTATAATTTCTGAGGAAGCTATTCCTACTCCACAAGAACCACAACATGATCAAGAAAAGGAAACAGAACCGGAAGTTGAAAAGGTTAATGAAGATAACACAGTTAAGGCAAAACCTTATGTTAAACCATACCAACCACCACTTCCTTACCCGAGTAAAATGAAAAAAGAGAGACTTGAAGCCGATCAATCCAAATTCTTGGATATGTTTAAACAGATAAATGTAAATCTTCCTTTCATTGATGTGATTTCAGGAATGCCTAGATATGCTAAATTTCTGAAAGATCTAATCACAAATAGAAAGAAAATGGAAGAACTCTCGGCTGTTACTATGAATGCTAATTGTTCAGCAGTGATGTTGAATAAGATACCAGAAAAACTATCTGATCCAGGAAGTTTCACAATTCCATGTTTTCTGGGTAGTCTTAGTTCAATAGAAGCATTGGCAGACTTAGGTGCTAGTATAAATTTAATGCCGTATTCACTATACACTAAACTAGACCTTGGAGAATTGAAACCAACAAGAATAAGCATACAACTAGCCGATAGATCAATAAAATATCCTAGAGGGATAATGAAAAACATGCTAGTTAAAGTTGGTACTTTAGTATTTTCAGTAGATTTTGTTGTTCTGGACATGGAAGAAGATTCTCAAGTACCTCTCATATTAGGAAGACCATTCTTAAACACGGCTAAAGCAATGATAGACATGTTCGGTAAGAAACTTACCCTAAGTATAGAGGAAGAGAGTGTTACATTTTCAGTTGATAGAGCAATGCAACAACCGCAATCTGCAGATGATACTTGCTATTATATTCAAACTATAGATTCACATTCAGAATTGTTAGAAAAATTTCCAGAATTACAAGGAACAGGAGAATGTTCTTTAGGAGAAGGAACTGAACCAATTGATGAAACTGAAATGTTAGCTACACTTATGGCTAATGGATATAAACCAACAACAGAAGAAATTCAAATGCTAAAAGAAGAAGACAATTATCAATATAAATCATCGATAGAAGAACCACCGACATTAGAGTTAAAGCCACTTCCAAACCATTTGGAATACGCTTATTTACATGTTGAATCTGAATTACCTGTAATAATATCGTCTTCTCTTACTGAAAATGAAAAATCTCAACTCATTTCTGTGTTAAAAGCTCATAAACCAGCCATTGCATGGAAGATTCATGATATTAAAAGAATAAGTCCTTCGTATTGCACACATAAAATCCTTATGGAAGAAGGTCATAAAACGTATGTGCAACGCCATCGAAGACTAAATCCTAATATGCAAGATGTTTTTAAGAAAGAAATTATTAAACTGCTTGATGCAGGTTTAATTTATCCAATTTCTGATAGTCCATGGGTAAGTCCAGTTCAATGCGTACCTAAGAAGGGTGGCATGACTGTCATTACAAATGAGAAAAAAGAGCTTAATCCTACTATGACTGTAACAGGATGGCGTGTATGTATTGATTATAGAAAATTAAATGACACCACCAGAAAAGATCACTTTCCCTTACCTTTCATTGATCAAATGTTGGAAAGATTAGCCGGAAACAGTTACTATTGTTTTCTTGATGGTTTTTTTGGATATTTTTAAATTCCAATAGCACCCGAAGACCAAGAGAAAACCACATTTACGTGCCCTTATGGTACTTTTGCTTACAAACGCATGCCATTTGGACTTTGCAACGCCCCTGCAACCTTTCAAAGGTGCATGATGGCAATTTTTCACGACATGATAGAAGAATGCATGGAAGTTTTCATGGATGACTTTTCAGTCTTCAGTGATACATTTGAATCATGTTTAGTTAATCTTGAACGAATACTTATTAGATGCAAACAATCAAATCTAGTTCTTAATTGGGAGAAATGCCATTTCATGGTTAAAGAAGGCATCGTTGTTGGTCATAAAATCTCAAATGAAGGAATTGAAGTGGATAGAGCTAAAGTAGATGTAATTGCTAAACTTCCACATCCCACCAATGTTAGAGGAGTTAGGAGTTTTCTAGGGCATGCCGGTTTTTACCGACGTTTCATAAAAGATTCTTCTAAAATTGCCACTCCTATGAATAAACTCCTAGAAAAGGATGCTCCATTCATCTTTTCAGATGAATGTATCAAATCTTTTAATATTGTTAAAGAAAAACTCACTAATGCGCCAATCATGATAACACCAAATTGGAATTTACCGTTTGAACTTATGTGCGATGCAAGTGATTTTGCAATGGGAGCCGTTTTAGGACAAAGTATTGAAAAACGATTTCAACCTATTTATTATGCTAGTAAGACGTTACAAGGAGCACAAACAAATTACACAACTACTGAAAAAGAACTCCTTGCTATTGTCTTTGCTTTTGACAAATTTCGTTCATATCTCGTTCTAGCTAAAACAGTGGTCTATACTGACCATTCTGCTCTTAGATACCTATTTTCGAAACAAGATGCCAAACCAAGATTAATCCATTGGATCTTACTCTTACAAGAGTTTGATATTGAAATCCGAGATAAAAAGGGAGCAGAAAATCTCGCCGCTGATCATCTTTCTCGTCTTGAAAATCCCGAATTAGAAGTTCTAAATGAATCGGCCATACAAGACAACTTTCCTGATGAATATCTATTGAAGATAGATTATTATGAAATTCCATGGTTTGAAGACTATGCAAACTATTTAGTATGTGGATTCCTTGAAAAAGGATTGTCGTACCAAAAACGAAAGAAATTTTTTAGTGATATAAAACACTATTTCTGGGAAGATCCACATTTGTTTAAAAGTTGTCCAGATGGAATAATACGTCGATGTGTATTCGGAGATGAAGCTAGTAAAATCTTAAACCATTGTCACACAGTACCAACAGGAGGGCATTATGGGCCACAACTAACAGCAAGAAAAGTTTATGATGCTGGATTCTATTGTCCTGCAATTTACAAAGATGCACACCTTCTTTGCAAATCCTGTGATGCATGTCAAAGGGCCGGAAAAATAAGTCAACGTGATGAAATGCCACAAAATGTCATTCAAGTATGTGAAGTATTTGACATTTGGGGTATTGACTTTCTGGGTCCATTTCCAAAATCTCATAATAATCTCTATATTCTCGTTGCCATTGATTATGTATCTAAATGGGTGGAAGCACAAGCTCTCCTAACTAACGATGCACGAGTTGTAGTCAACTTTTTAAAACGTCTTTTTGCAAGGTTTGGAACACCGAAAGCTTTAATAAGTGATCGGGGTGCTCATTTTTGTAATAATCAACTTGAGAAAGTTCTTAAAAGATATGGAGTAACTCATAAAATCTCCACCGCTTATCATCCACAAACAAGTGGACAAGTTGAAAATACCAACCGAGCTTTAAAACGTATTCTAGAGAAAACCGTAGGATCAAATCCGAAGGAATGGTCCATTAAATTGGAGGATGCACTCTGGGCTTTTAGAACAGCCTACAAAACTCCAATTAGAACCACACCTTTTAAACTCGTTTACGGAAAAGCATGTCATCTTCCAGTAGAAATTGAACACAAAGCATTTTGGGCTTTGAAGACATGTAATCTTGATTTACATGAAGCTGGACGTCTACGATTAAGTCAACTAAACGAATTAGAAGAATTAAGACAAGAAGTATAAGAAAATTCGCTAATCTATAAGGAAAGAACGAAGAAATGGCATGATAAAAGAATCAGAAGTTCAAAAGAATTTAAGGAAGGAGACAAAGTTCTTCTTTTCAATTCACGATTCAAGCTATTTCCTGGAAAATTGAAATCAAGATGGTCTGGACCATTCATAGTCAAAAGAGTTTTCCCATACGGAACAGTAGAATTAATAAATTCAAATGGGATTGAATTTAAAGTTAATGGTCACAGAGTTAAACATTACATAGATAGTCCGATGGAAGTTGACAACGAAGTTAATCACAATTTCAACACCACAGCTAACTAAGTGTGGGGAGAATCAAGTCTTTTAAGGATAATATGTATTTCTGTTAGAGTTAGATTTTCTATTTTCGTGTAGTTCTCGCAAAATGGAACCCGAATGGTCTTTCCCTAGCAGACCCTAAAGAACTAGTCTTCTCCCCCCATTCTAAATTTTTATTTTTTTTAGGTTTTACGAAATGAAGACTTCCTGTGAATTAAACCATGGTCTAATGCTACACGCTTTGATTACTAAACGTAATAATGACACCCTTCCAAGTGAAATAGTATCATTAATCAGAGGAAAATTGGACGAAGTAAGAAAAGAATCAAGATGCGAAAATAATAAGTTACAATTTGGTAAAGGAAAATCAAAATCCGCAGCGAAAAGATGAGCACGACACCTTGAAAGATGTCACAAATGCGGAAAATGGTCACACGAAGGTAAATGTTCAAATAATCAAACCTATTCAAACACCGAATTTGTTACTTTATGCAGAGACGGACCGTTCATATGTTTTGAAGAAAAATCGATAAATGCTCGAGGTTACGCCTATGTAGCTATGGAAAACCAATTAGTCCGACTATCTTATGAGTGGGCTAGAGCATATCACTAAGAAATCTCTTTCATAGGTAAGTTTGTACAGTTTTCATTTTTATTTTTATTTTTATTTTTAACCTTTTGATAATAAACGCTAAATTGTTCGCTATAAAGTATTAAATTGGTATTCGATAAAATTAGGTTTTGCGACCGAAATTATTGATATCATACAAAAATTTATTACATCACTGCGAAATTTAACGTTTATTCTTAAGGTATAAATATCTTTAATCAATCAACCAAAAATATTTCAAAAATTCGTCATGAGTTAAATTAGGTCATGGAACCGAAATTACTTTACCGAAAAGAGTGGCGTATATTTTTGATAATATTTGATTGATTAAAGTGGGATAAAAGACCAAAAAGATTTTTAATTTTATTTTTACCTTGTTTTTAAAAATTAAAATAATATTGTAAACTTTTTAAATCAATATATTTAAAATTGTAAATATTTGAAAAATTGATTTTTTTTAATATAAGTTTGTATGTATAAAAAAAAAATATAATTTAAGTTTGGTGTGAATTTTTAATATGAATTTTTAATTTTATGCATTTTAAATTTAAGTTTGGTGTGTTTAAAAAATTTTTTTTTACGTTATTTCCTTAAGTTATAAATATTAAAATTCGTCGTGCGTTGAAGACTAGGTCGTTGAACCGAAATTGCTTTACCCGAGGGCGGGATGAGAAATTTTATTATCATTATTTTTAATCTTATTGAATTAAAGTATGCCAAAAATATTAAAAAAAAAAAAAAACCAAAAATCTTTGCTTTTAAAACAAACGCCAATATGTTTGGAAATTTTGGTAAAATTTAATTATTTTTCTACGCTAATCACCCTCAATAATTTAAATTGTTACTTATTTCTTGCAAATGAGGGCATTGCAAGATCTTAAGTGTGGGAAGGGGTTAAATTCTTTCGGATTTTAAAATTTTTTGATTTAAACACTTGGTTACCATTAAAAATACTAGTAACGTAGTAGTTGTATTAGAATCTAGTGCTCTCTGATAACAAAGAACAACCCTAGTCTTATATACTGACTACCCACTTCTAGTAAAATTTTTCAAAATTTTCAATTAAATGAATTCAAAATCATGTTTATACATATTTATGAACGATAAAACTAGGTGTTAACACTGAAATTATTGTTACCTCGGAAAGGACATAAATTGAGAAACAAACCAAAATGTTAGAATTTATTTAAAATGGAATAGAGGACAATAAAAAGGCAAATGAAAGAAAATAAAAGCCAAGTGTGGGAAAATTTACCAAGTTATTTAAAACATAAGTCACATATTTTTGTGACAAATAACTGAAGATACTTTTGTTTTGGACGATTTTAATCAGTTTTACCCGATTTACTGTAATATATTTGAAAGAAAGATGGATCTACACGATGAATCAATTCTATCATTAAAAGGAAGTAAAGTCTTCCGAAAAAAAAAACGCGCTTCTTGATTTAGGTCAAGAAGTTGTCGTCCAGACCAGCTGTAGGTTGACGAAAAATCTAGAAAAGTCATCTCTAAAATTAGCAGGAAATCCACGGACCTCAGCATCAAACAGGGTCGCCAAGTGGCCAAACTTATCCTAACCATGAGAGGATCTGTCTTGTAAAATGGGGAGGACGCCGTGCAAATTAGCTTGATAAGACTAATGAATCAGACCCCCAGAAAGGATAATCTACTTAAAGATTAAAAATCAGCTTTTAAGCCTGATATTACTCAATCCTTGAGATTGACCTTAAAGATTGAGAATTACAAACTCATGGAATTCAATGATATCTAAACTCGAGCTTGAACGAGAAAATATTTTGATCAAAATTTCAAACCGATTTGTTTTCTGAAAACCCATTTTCAATGCGTTCATTACCATTGAACGTAAAATCCTAGGAATTCACCTGGAATTCATTAGGTCACCTGAATCAAATCGGGTGTCAACCGTAAGAACGGTGGTTGCATAGCATGGTCAAAGACAGGACCTTGTGCCAGACCGGAAAATTATAAGGGTGAGCTTTACTATTGCTCCTACCAAGGATAGTAATTGCATCCGACACGTTATAGACCATAATTAAAAGCATGTCAGGGGACATTTCCTTAACAGTTGCTTGTTCAAACGCTTTCCTTTACAACCGGACGGTAGTTTACCGAAAGGTAATATACGGAGAAAGTATACTGGACGTGTTGCTTTCCCAATAAAAGGTTAGCAAGTGGGTGACACAAAACCTTAAGTTTTGAGCTAAAAATTTCAAATCTAAAACCCACCAAACCTACAAAAAGAATTTGCAAACACCGGTGAAGGGTTATTCCGGAAAACTTATCTAGGGTAAAAACTAGATTGAATTTTTAAAAAGATCAAATGTTTTCATAAAGATCCAATTTCCTTAAAGGATCTAAATTTTTATAGTCATGTGGGACTGTAAACCATAACGTTACTACCATTGTTCATACCGCTGTAATGAAATCACTGATGTACAAAGTGTGAAGAATAAAGAAGTGATTCTAGTATATTTCAAGACTATATTGCTTGAGGACAAGCAACGCTCAAGTGTGGGAATATTTGATAATGCTAAAAACGAACATATATTTCATAGCATTATCCCTCAAGAAAGACAAGCTTTTAGTTGCAGTTGTCCTATTTACAAGGAATATTTGTTTAAATATTAAAAGGTGAAGACAAAAGACAAATTCGACGAATTGAAGACGCAAACGACCAAAAAGCTAAAAAGTACAAAGTACAAGCAAAGAGGTTCAAATTATTGATGAGAAACATCTCAAAATTACAAGAGTACAAGACGCAAAACGCAAAGTACAAGATATTAAATTATACGAAAGGACGTTCGAAAATCCGGAACCGAGACATGAACCAACTTTCAACGTACGACGCAACGGATCGGAAATTATAAATTAACTATGTATATAAATATAATATAATATAATATATAATTAATTATATAAATTATATATATATATATATATATATATATATATATATATATATATATATATATATATATTATATTTATATATTAAAACCGTCGGCAGCCTTGGATCCTAGGAGAATCAGGGGCTCCGCACTCGCGGAGCTTTGAAGACAAAAACCTCCACACTCGCGGAGGTCAAACAGTATTACGTGGGCCTATAAAAGGCCGAGCATTCGGCCAATTTTTTTACATCTTTTTCCTTCTTCATTCA
Organism: Rutidosis leptorrhynchoides; assembly: GCF_046630445.1. Taxonomy (NCBI): domain Eukaryota; kingdom Viridiplantae; phylum Streptophyta; class Magnoliopsida; order Asterales; family Asteraceae; genus Rutidosis; species Rutidosis leptorrhynchoides. The sequence continues at coordinate 57,907,925 of NC_092342.1, forward strand.
TCAACGTATATGTATATATATTTATATTTATATTTTCTTTACCCAATTTATGTATCAAGTGTCACTCCAAATCGTAATCACAATTTGTAATTTTAATTTTAAGTTAGTGATAATAATAAGGTTCGATTAGTCAAATGTTTTAAGGTTTTGTAAGTCGAAACTCTGTCCGTGTACCGCTACGCTATTAATACCCACTGTAAGTTATGTTTATGTTATTTTCATTAATGTCTCGTAGCTAAATTATTATTATGCTTATTTAATGCCGAAGTAATCGTGATGTTTGACTAAATATTAAATTTGGATAATTGGGCTTTGTACCATAATTGGGGTTTGGACAAAAGAACGACACTTGTGAAAATTAGACTATGGGCTATTAATGGGCTTTATATTTGTTTAACTAAATGATAGTTTGTTAATTTTAATATAAAGATTTATAATTGGACGTACCTATAAATAACCATATACACTCAATCGGACACGATGGGCGGGATATTTATATGTATGAATAATCGTTCATTTAACCGGACACGGGAATGAATTAATAGTCTATGGAATTATTAAAACAGGGGTGAAATTATGTACAAGGACACTTGGCATAATTGATAACAAAGTATTAAAACCTTGGGTTACACGCACTCGATAACCTGGTGTAATTATTAAACAAAGTATTAAAATGTTGTTACAGTTTAAGTCCCCAGTTAGTTGGAATATTTGACTTCGGGTATAAGGATAATTTGACGAGGACACTCGCACTTTATATTTATGACTGATGGACTGTTATGGACAAAAACCAGACGGACATATTAAATAATCCAGGACAAAGGACAATTAACCCATGGGCATAAAACTAAAATCAACACGTCAAACATCATGATTACGGAAGTTTAAATAAGCATAATTCCTTTATTTTCATATTTAATTGCACTTTTAATTATCGCACTTTTATTTATTGTCAGTGTATTTAATTGCACTTTTAATTATCGTACTCTTTAATTATCGCAAGTTTATTTTATCGCACTGTTATTTATCGCAATTTCATTATCGTTATTTCTTTTACGCTTTAAATTAAGTCTTTTATTTATTTAATATTTTACATTAGGTTTTAACTGCGACTAAAGTTTTAAAATTGATAAACCGGTCATTAAACGGTAAAAACCCCCTTTTATAATAATAATATTACTTATATATATTTGTATTTTTATAAATTAAAACTAATATAGCGTTAAGCTTTGTTTAAAAGATTCCCTGTGGAACGAACCGGACTTACTAAAAACTACACTACTGTACGATTAGGTACACTGCCTATAAGTGTTGTAGCAAGGTTTAGGTATATCCATTCTATAAATAAATAAATATCTTGTGTAAAATTGTATCGTATTTAATAGTATTTCCTAGTAAAAATAAAGCTATTTCATATACACCTCGCATAACATCACATTCACTTGTGAAAACAAAGGGTGCATCTTTTTCGAGAAGTTTATTCAATGGCGTTGCAATTTTTGAAAAATCTTTAACAAATCGCCGGTAAAACCCAGCATGCCCAAGAAAACTTCTCACACCCTTCACATTTGAAGGAGGTGGAAGGTTGGCAATGACATCAACCTTTGCTGGATCCACCTGAATACCAACACTTGAGATTTTGTGCCCCAATACAATGCCTTCTTTAACCATAAAGTGGCATTTTTCCCAATTTAGCACTAAGTTTGATTTCTCACACCTAATTAGCATTTTCTCCAAATTTAGAAGGCATGAATCGAAAGTGTCACCGAAGACTGAAAAGTCATCCATGAACACTTCCATGCATTTTTCAATCATATCGTGGAAAATGGCCATCATGCACCTTTGGAATGTTGCGGGAGCATTACATAGACCAAAGGGCATTCGGAGGTATGAAAAGGTGCTATAGGGACACGTGAATGTAGTCTTTTCTTGATCTTCGGGGGAGATGAGAATTTGAAAGTACCCCAAAAAACCATCTAGAAAACAATAAAAGCTATTTCCTGCTAGTCTCTCTAACATTTGATCAATGAATGGTAGCGGAAAATGGTCTTTTCTCGTGGCATCGTTTAGCTTACGATAATCTATACAAACTCGCCACCCCGTGACAGTTCGTGTTGTGATAAGCTCATCTTTATCATTGGTGATAACAGTTATACCACCCTTTTTAGGAACACAATGGACCGGGCTTATCCACGGACTGTCTGAGATTGGGTAGATTAAACCTGCATCTAGCAATTTAATGATTTCCTTTTTGACAACATCTTGCATATGAGGATTTAGTCTCCTTTGACGTTGCACCACTGGTTTGGAATAGGACTAATTCCTTTTATATCATGGATTTTCCATGCAATGGCCGGTTTGTGGGCATGTAACAAGGAAAAAAGATGTTCTTTTTCATGTTTAGAAAGAAGTGAGGAAATAATTACCGGAAGCTTCGAATCTTCATGAAGGAAAGCGTACTCAAGATGATCAGGGAGCGGCTTAAGCTCCAAAATTGGAGGTTCCTCAATTGAGGTTTTACTCCGGTACTCGCTATCCTTGTTCATTTGTTCTATCTCCTCCTCAGTTGGTTCATATCCATTTGCCATCAAAGTGGCCATCACATCCATTTCTTCAACGAAAAATTCTTCATCTCCACTCGCCAAATCGTATACACCTGTTTCATCCGATTCGGGAAATTCCTGCAAGAACTCATAATGCGAGTCTATGCTTTGCATAAAATAACAAGTATCATCTGAAGATTCAAGATATTTTAATGACTTGTCAATTGCAAAAGTTGCACTAGCTTCACCAATTCTAAGGGCCAACTGCTGGTCATAAACATCAATGACACATCTAGCAGTATTCAAAAATGGTCGACCCAAAATAATTGGTATTCTTTCATCAACTTCCATGTCTAAAACCACAAAGTCTGCCGAAAAAATCAGATTTTCGGTCTTAACTAACAAATTCTCTATTATTCCTCGAGGGAATTTTATAGAGCGATCAGCTAGTTGAATAGCCATTCGTGTGGTCTTGAGTTCCCCAGGGGCTAATTTAAGGTAAATCGAATAGCGCATTAAATTGATACTAGCCCCCAAATCGGCCAATGCCCTCATACAGTAGAGGTTACACATTAGACATGGAATAGTAAAACAACCTGGATCCTGAAGCTTTTCAGGAAGTGTGTTGGACACCAACGATGAACATCTAGCATTTAAAGTGACTGATGAAACGCTTTCCATCTTCTTGCGCTTAGTAAGTAAGTCTTTTAAGAACTTAGCATACTTGGGCATACCTGAAATCACATCAATAAAAGGCATATTTATGTTAATTTGTTTAAACATATCTAGAAATTTTAACCTTTCGGCTTCGAGCCTTTCTTGTTGTTGCTTTCTTGGGTATGGGAGTGGTGGTTGAAATGGCTTCACTACGGGTTTCTCCCGTTCTTCCTTCTCAACCACTTGTTCCTGCTCCTTAACCGGTTCGTCATTTTTGTTCAACAAAACACTGAAATCAGAATCTTCGGGCATTTTTGGAGCTTCGTATGCTAGACCACTCCGTGTGGTGATAACATTGGCGTGTTCATTTCGGGGGTTCTTATTAGTATCCCCTGGTAAACTCCCTGGTTTTCTTTCGCTAAGTAAACTAGCTAAACCACTCATTTGCTTCTCCAGATTCTGAATTGTAGCTTGTTGGTTTTTAAATTGGTGCTCGTTCTTCTCGTTTGTTTGGCTTATATTGGTGACAAGCTGGGTCTGAGATGCAATTAACTTCTCCAACAAACTCTCCATATTTGACTTTTTCTCTTCTTGTTGGGGTTTTTGATAAAAACCCGGAGTTTGTTGTTGGAACCCACTACTTGACCCTTGTTGGTAATTGGAATTTTAACCTTGAGGGTTGTAGGGGTTGTTGAAGTTTCGGTTAAATTGGGCTCTTCCTTGAAATTGATTATTATTTCTTTGGCTTATGAAAGCCACTTCTTCTTTTTAAGCCATTGTTAAACTGGTATCACAATCTTTTCCTAAATGAAGACCATTACAGTATTCACAACCTACTTTCATACTATGAATTTTCTTGGTGATTTTGTCCATGTTTTGAGCAACACCATCTATTTTCACACTTAGGGATCTAAGGTCATCATAAGCACCGGCACTATGGACTTGAGCATTACGAGTAATTGGTCGTTCTTGATGCCACTCATGAGAATAATCGGCTTGCTTCTCGATTATCTCATAAGCCTCTTGCTCGATTTTGTCCATGAGTGAACCTCCGGCCGCTTGATCAATGGAAATTTGGGTTGTAACATCACAACCCTTGTAAAAAATTTGAACTTGTTGGAAGGTATCCAGACCATGGTTTGGACAACCTCTTAGCATTTTGGAAAACCAATTCCATGATTCATATAAGGTTTCCATCGGCTTTTGACAGAATTGGGTAATTTCTTGTTGGAGTCTCGCGGACTTAGAAGCTGAAAAATATTTCTTAAGGAATTTTTCCATCATACCATCCCAAGTTTCTATCGTAGCCTCGGCCAATGAATCTAACCAACTTCGTGCTTAACCGTGGAGTGTCCATGGGAAAAGTCTTAAAAATATGGCCTGATCAGTGTCTGGTTTAAATTTGAATAGAAGACATATCTCTTGAAAAAGACGAATATGTTCATTTGCATCTTCATTCGGACCACCACCAAATTGACATATGTTGTTAATCATTTGGAGAATAGGTCCTTTTATTTTAAATTTTTCTTCACCTGTGGGTGGAGTAATGGCACTACCTTGTCCGGTTTGGGTTGCTTTCATCTTGGCCGCCATTGATTGTCTTGGTACCACCTGCCTTGCCTCTCCTTACATTTCAAAATTTGGAGGATGAACTGTTTCACCAAATTCAGAGTATCTTGGCTTGGTTGTACTTGATTCTGAATCAAAAGTTTCTTGCTTTGATGAAGATTCAAAAAGTTCAAGTACTTCTTTTGGGATCCTACCAAGCTTTCTATCAGGTTCTGTAAGCGGTGTAAGTAATGGAGAATCTGAACTTAGGGTATGTGGCATATGCAACCTAAAATCTGTCAATCACACAACTAACAAAACTATTAAATGCACCGATTCTATAAGTTTAAAAATCAAAGACTATTAATAATTTAAAATAATTAAGAAACTACTTAATCACAAATTAGTTAACAATTCTATTTTAACACAAAACGTTCCCCGGCAGCGGCGCCAAAAACTTGATGTGCAAAACGTGGTATATGAATTGTTGTATGAAATAGTATAGAAAAATACGGATTAAAGATTGTTACACACTAACGGGCAGTGTACCCAATCGTGTAGTAGTATAAATAATGGTTTAGTTCCATGTATCGTTCCAAGGACAGTTGTATTAGTCAAATATAATTAGAAACTATATTATGATTAACTAAGTAAATGAAACTTAAAGGTACAAGATATTATTTTTTGTGGCTATTTAACGATTTAGTCAAATCAGAGAAGATTAAAAGTAAAAACAATATTTTTGGTCTTTTAAGTTTATATAATGAAAACAAGTGCAAAGAAAACAATTAAGATAGTTTGATTAAGATCAAAGATGTGAAATGTTTATCTAGATATTTTACCCTCGGTATTGGATGTAAGTTATATTGTTAAGACCCGATTGAATGAATATGTGTGCAAGTTACCTAATAGATTTACCAAGAGTTCTCTTTAGTAAACACGCAAACTCGATTACAAGATCAAGGGTTCCCTTTTCTCTATAGTTCTCGTGTTTGTAACCAAATAACTATGATATATATGCTAATCACCCAAATCGGCTTGCCAAGAGTTCTCTTTAGCAAGTACTCAAGCTAGAATTACTAAGTGGAGGGTTCCCTATCACCTAGGCCTTTTCGTTTGTGACTAGTTGATTAGCTAGATCAAAGACTTGAATACCAATTGTCTTTTGCGTTCGCTCTACACAATTCATCCATATATCGTCTAATCGTTTTGATCTAATTTACCCCCTTGGTCCGATTTAGTAAACAATCAATCTAAGACAAGTTGATTGTAAATCAATATGATACATCAACAAGAGTTCTCTTTATCAACAACATATCAATTAACTAGATACAAATGATTTAACATCAATAAGCATGGTTCTTTAATTCAAGCTTTAATCTATCACACATAATACATTCAATCAATAAGTTTACATCCAATACTTTGGTTATTAATCTAGACAAACATTATAGAGTTTAGCCAACAATTATGATAACAAGCAAAATAACAATCAAATGATAAGTAGAATTCATTGTGAAGAACAAGAAATCAACCTAATTGAGAATGAATCTTGAATGGAGAAGGTGTTGAATCTTGATTCTTGGATGTTTAAGCCTCTTCAAAGAGCTTGGAATTCCCCAAAATAGCTCCTAAAATCGTCTTCTAACTCCTCTGGTTCGTATCTCCTCGTATATCCCTCAATCATTTGGTTTTAAAGCAGTTAAAGTTGGTCAAAAAGCAAAAGTAGGCTGAAACCTACTTCTGGACGGCGTCCAAGATACTGGACGGCGTCCAGTTGTAAAGGGCTAGACGGCGTCCAGATTTCTGGACGGCGTCCAGTTGTAAAGGGCTGGACGGCGTCCAGAGCTGAATTTTATTGTCTCTAAAAACTAAAAATTAAAAGTTGCGTCTAAAGGTATTAAAGCTTAAAAGGAATTCTAAATCCAAAACGGCAATAACTTAGAAAGTACTAAAATCTTAAAATGGCGTCGCAAAATTCTAAAGCACCTCAATCTTAGTCTAAAGAAAAAGTACTTAAGGGATTTTACGGCAAAGCCTAAAAATCTAGAAATAAAAATAACTATGGCAAATACTAAATTAAAAACTAGTTACGAGCGATAAAAATACAAATTATGCTAAAACAAATAAAAAGATACAAAATATAAAAATAAAAATAAAGTTGTAAAAAGTACAATTTTTTTAAAAAAAAATATTATTTTTATATTATTTATTTTATAAAAGTATTAATTTTATAATTTATTAAAACTAATTAAAACTAAAAATAAAAATTAAATCTAAAAACTAAAATAAAAACTAATTAAATATCTATAACCTAATTAGGGTTAATAATAATAATTATTATTATTTAAAAACCCTAATCGTACAGACTTAGGTACCAGGCCTGTCAACTCAGCTCATGCGATCGCATGAGCTGACCGTTGTAATACCATGCAGTCGCATGGCTTAAGATAGCAGGCCAGAAGTTGGGCTGCTACAGTGTAGTGGCCCGATTGTTTTATTTATTTATTTTTTTCTGTTTTATATTTATATAAAATATTTATATAAATGAAATAAAAACTTATATTTTCAAAAAAAAAAAACTAAAATAAAGAAACTTTATAATTTTATATATATATTTAACAAACTCTTAAAAATATATAAATTTTGTTTTTCTTTTCTTTTTATGGTTTTTGTATTTTTAATAATTAAAATGTATTTTTACAAAACTAAACTAAGAATTTTATATATATATATATATATATATATATATATATATATATATATATATATATATATATATATATATATATATATATATATATATATATATATATAGCGTTGCGCTTATGGCGTTTTAGTGTCCCCGGCAGCGGCGCCAAAAATACTTGATGTTATGCGAGGTGTATACAAAATAGTTATATTTTTACAAGGAAATACTATTAAATACGATACAATTTTACACAAGTTATTTATTTATTTATAGAGTGGATATACCTAAACCTTGCTACAACACTTATAGGCAGTGTACCTAATCGTACAGTAGTGTAGTTTTTAGTAAGTCCGGTTCGTCCACAGGAAACTCGCCAAGTTTAACGCTATATTTTTAAAACTATATTTGTATAAATATAAATATAAATATAAGTAGTATTATTATTATAAAAGGGGGTTTTTACCGTTTAATGACCGGTTTGTCGATTTTAAAACTTTAGTCGCAGTTAAAACCTAATGTAAAATATTAAAAATAAATATAACTTAATTTAAAGCGTAAAGTAAATGACAATAATTAAAGTGTGATAAATAAAAGTGCGATAATTAAAATGACAATAAATTAAAGTGCGATAATTAAAAGTGCAATTAAATATGAAATAAAGGAATTATGCTTATTTAAACTTCCGTAATCATGATGTTTGACGTGTTGTTTTTAGTTTAGTACCATGGGTTAATTGTCCTTTGTCCTGGATTATTTGATATGTCCATACGGTTTTGTCCATAATAGTCCATCAGTCATAAATATAAAGTGCGAGAGTCTTCGTCAAATTATCCTTATACCCGAAGTCAAATATTCCAACTAATTGGGGATTCGAATTGTAACAAGGTCTTAATACTTTGTTTAATGAATACACCAGGTTATCGACTGCGTGTAATCCAAGGTTTTATTACTATGTTAACAATTACACCAATTACCCTTGAATGTAATCCACCCCTGTTTCAACTAGTCCATTAACTATTAATCCAGTTCCGTGTCCGGTAAAATGAACAATTATTGGTATTTATAGATATCCCGCCCACCGTACCCAGTCAAGCGTATGTGGTTATATATAAATACGTCAAATTATAAGTCTATATATTAAATTAACGAGGTATCATTTAGTTAATATAAAGCCCATTAATAGCCCATAGCCTAATTTCCACAAGTGTCGTTCTTTTATCAAAACCCCAATTATAGTACAAAGTCCAATTATCCCGACTTTAATATTTAGCCCAACATCACAATTACTTCGGCTTAAATAAGCATAATAATAACTTAGCTACGAGACATTAATTTAAAAAGGTTGAACATAACTTGCAATGATTAATAATAGCGTAGCGTTACACGGACAGAATTTCGACTTACACCCTTACAACATTCGCTAACATACCCTTATTATTAAAATTAAAATTAAAATTATAATATATATATATATATATATATATATATATATATATATATATATATATATATATATATACGTTTGAGACTGAGAAGAGAAAAAGATGTAAAACATTCGGCCAAAACACCCGAAATTTATAGGACCTGACCCAACTTTTGGGGCCATGTGATCGCATGGGTTTTGTTCTTCCAGGTGCTTGCTGACGTTTATAATATATAATATAATATATATATAATTTTAAGAATTAATTATATATTATATTATATTCATGTGCATAGTTGACTTGTAATTTTTAGTCCGTTGCGTCGAGCGTTGAGAGTTGACTCTGGTCCCGGTTCCAGATTTTCGAACGTCCTTGCGTACTATTTAATATCTTGTACTTTGCGTTTTGCGGCTCGTATTCTTGTAACTTTTAGACGTTTCTCATCAATAATTTGAACCACTTTGATTGTACTTTGTAGTTTTGAGCTTTTTGGTCGTTTGCGTCTTCAATTCGTCGAATCTGTCTTTTGTCTTCACCTTTTATTATTTAAACGAATATCACTTGTAAATAGAACAATTGCAACTAAAAGCTTATCTTTCTTGAGGGATAATGCTATGAAATATATGTTCGTTTTTAGCATTATCAAATATTCCCACACTTGAGCGTTGCTTGTCCTCAAGCAATATAGTCTTGAAATAAAAATACTAGAATCACTTCTTTATTCTTCACACTTTGTACATCAGTGAATTCTATAGAGCGGTATGAACAATGGTAGTAACGTTGTGGTTTATAGTCCCATATGACTATGAAAATTTAGATCCTTAAGGAAATTGGATCTTTATGAAAACATTTGATCTTTTTAAAATTCAATCTAGTTTTTACCCTAGATAAGTTTTCCAGAATAACCCTTCACCGGTGTTTGCAAATTGTTTTTGTGGGTTTGGTGGGTTTCAGATTTGAAAATTTTAGCTCAAAAATTGCGGTTTTGTGTCACCCACTTGCTAAGCTTGTATTAGGAAAGCAACACGTCCAGTATACTTGCTCCGTAAATTACCTTTCGGTAAACTACCATCCGGTTGCAAAGGAAAGCGTTGAACAAGCAACTATTAAGGCAATGTCCCGTGACATGCTTTTAATTATGGTCTTTAATATGTCGGATGCAATTACTATCCTTTGTAGGAGAAATAGTAAAGATCACCCTATAGTTTTTCGGTCTGGCACAAGGTCCTGTCTTCGACCATGCTATGCAACCACCGTTCTTACGGTTGACACCAGATTTGGTTCAGGTGACCTGATGAATTCCAGGTGAATTCCTATGATTTTACGTTCAATGGTAATGAACGCATTAAAAATGGGTTTTCAGAAAACAAATCGGTTTGTAATTTTGATCAAAATATTTTCTCGTTCAAGCTTGAGTTTAGATATCATCGAATTCCATGAGTTTGTAATTCTCAATCTTTAAACTCAATCTCAAGGATTGAGTAATATCAGTCTTAAAAGCTGATTTTTAATCTTTAAGGAGATTATCCTTTCTGGGAATCTGATTCATTAGTCTTATCAAGCTAATTTGCACGATGCCCTCCCCATTTTACGAGACAGATCCTCTCATGATTAGGATAAGTCTGACCACTTGACGACCCTGTTTGATGCTGAGGTCCGTGGATTTCCAGCTGATTTTCGAGAAAACTTTTCAAGGTTTTTCATAGACTCTACAACTGGTCTGGACGACAACTTCCTAACCTAAATCAAGAAGCGCGTGTCTTTTTCAGAAGACTTTACTTCCTTTTAATGATGGAATTGATTCATCGTGTAGATCCATCTTTCTTTCAAATATATTATAAGAAATTGGGTAAAACTGATAAAATTGTCCAAAACAAAAGTATCTTCAGTTATTTGTACAAAAATATGTGATATATGTTTTAAATAACTTGATAAATTTTCCCACACTTGGCTTTTATTTTCCTTTCTTTGCCTTTTTATTGTCCTCTATTTCATTTTAAATGAATTCTAACATTTAAGTTTGTTTCTCAATTTATGTCATTTCTGAGGTAACAATAATTTCGGTGTTAACACCTAGTTTTATCGTTCATAAATATGTATAAACATGATTTTGAATTCATTTATTTAAAAATTTTGAAACATTTTACTAGAATTGGGTAGTCGGTATATAAGACTAGGACTGTTCTTTATTATCAGAGAGCACTAGATTCTAACACAACTACTGCGTTACTAGTATTTTTAATGGTAACCAAGTGTATAAGTTAAAATTTTAAAAATCCGAAAGAATTTAACCTCTTTCTACACTTAAGATCTTACAATGCCCTCATTTGCAAGAAATCAGTAACAATTTAAATTATTGAGGGTGATTAGCGTAGAAAAATGATTAAATTTTACCAAAGTTTCCAAACATATTGGCGTTTGTTTTAAAAGCAAAGATTTTTGGTTTTTTTTTTTTTAATGTTTTTGGCATACTTTAATTCAATAAGATTAAAAATAATGATAATAAAATTTCTCGTCCCTCCCTCGGGTAAAGCAATTTCGGTTCAATGACCTAGTTTTCAACTCACGACGAATTTTAAAAATCATATTTTTAACTTAGTGAAATAAAGTAAATTTTTGTTTTTAAATTCAAACCAAACTTTAATTTAAAATGCATAAAATTAAAAATTCATATTATTAAAATTTTAAAAATTCACACCAAATTTATATTATATTTTTGTTTTTATACATACAAACTTATATTAAAATTATTAATTTTTTTTCAAATATTTACAAACTTAAATATATTAATTTTAAAAAGTTACATTAATAATTTAATATTTATATATTAATTTTAAAAACAAGGCAAAAATTAAAAATTAAAAATCTTTTTGGTCTTTTATCCCACTTTAATCAATCAAATATTATCAGAAATATACGCCCCTCTTTTCGTTAAAGTAATTTCGGTTCCATAACCTAGTTTTACTCCTGACGAATTTTTGAAATATTTTGGGATGATTGATTAAAGATATTTATACCTTAAGAATAAACGGTAAATTTCGCAGTGATGTAATAAATTTTTGTATGATATCAATAATTTCGGTTACGCATACCTAATTTTATTGAATACCAATTTAATACTTTATAGCGAACGATTCATCGTTTATTATCAAAAGGTTAAAAGCAATAAAAAAAAATAAAAACTGTACATACTTACCTGTGAGAAAGAATTCTCAGAGACCTGCTTTAGCCGACTCATAGGAGAGTCGTGTGATTTGGTTCTCCATAGCTACGTAAGCATAACCTCGAATCTTCAATATCTTTTCTTCTAAACATATAAACGGTCCTTCTCTGCATAGAGTAACAAATTCGGTATTTGAATATGTTTGATTATTTGAACATTTACCTTCGTGTGACCATTTTCCGCATTTATAACATCTTTCAAGGTGTCGTGCTCTTCTTTTTGTTGCGGATTTTGATTTTCCTTTACCAAAATGTATCTTATGATGATCTTTTCTGAGTTCTTTTCTTACTCCGTCCATTTTGCCTCTTATGAATGATACCAGTTCACTCGGAAGGGTGTCATTATTACGTTTAGTAATCATAGCGTGTATCATTAGACCATGGTTCAGATCAAAGGAATTCTTCATCTCGTAAAACCTAAAAAAATAAAAATTCAGAATGGGGGGAGAAGACTAGTTCTTTAGGGTCTGCTAGGGAAAGACCATACGGATTCCATTTTCGAAACTACACTACACGAAAAAGGAAAATCTAACTCTAACATAAATATAAATAACCCTAAATAGATTCGATTCTCCCCACACTTAGTTAGATTTGGTGTCAAAATTATGATTAACTTCGTTTTCAATTGGACTATCAACAGCTTGTATATCTTTGACTTTTACTTCAAGCCAATTGTTGATTTCTTCTGTAACTTTCACAAATTCAACTAACATTGCCTTTTCTTTTGGCAATAAATTGGATACTAATCGGTTACATAACTTAAAGTTCCCCTTAATCCTAGCATCGTGAATCCGTTTATAAAGTTTCTTCATTGAACTGTTAAAAACGGGTTCATCTAATTTCGTATCATTACGGGGTTCTTTGTTATCGGATCATCATTAAGTGTTTCTTCATCTTCCCCACACTTATGCGTTTTTATTGGTTTAACAGTTTTGGTTGGTGGAGATCTAAACTTTCGGTTCACAAAGGTGACCGATTTATCACCATCCCTAAGTGTCATTCTACCTTCTCTTACATTAATGAATGTTTCGGTGGTTGCTAAAAATGGGCGACCTAAAATTAGAGGAATATCAAGGTTTTCCTCCATATTAATAACTATGAAGTTTGCAACAAAGGTCAAACTTCCCACTTTAACAAGTAAATTATTTGTTATTCCAACCGGGTGTTTAATGGTTAGGTCAAATGATTGAACACCTATTTTGGTTGGTTTTAATTTACACATACCTAATCTTTTGTATAAGGAAAGAGGCATAATATTTGCACTTGCTCCTAAATCTGCGAGTCCATTATATATAGCACCATCATTAAGCAAGCAAGAAATGATAAATTCACCCGAGTCTCCTACTTTTGTAAGTCGAGTTGGTTTGTTAACCTTTTTCGAGTGTTCTTTTCTTGGTTCTTTCACTTCTATTTGAACTTCTTTTTATTCATTTCTTGGAATGGGAGGTTTGTATAGAAATTCTTCTTCATCACTCCAATTTGAATCCTCCCCATTTTTCAATTTTGATTTTTCACATGTTGTTGATAACATATTTATGTTATCATTCTGAGGGTTTTCTTGGGTGGTGAAATTATGATTGACTTCGTTGTCAACTTCCATCGGACCATGTATGTAATGTTTAACTATGTGACCATTAACTTTAAATTCAATCCCATTTGAATTTATTAATTCTATTGTTCCGTATGGGAAAACTCTTTTGACTATGAATGGTCCAGACCATCTTGATTTCAATTTTCCAGGAAATAGCTTGAATCGTGAATTGAAAAGAAGAACTCTGTCTCCTTCCTTAAATTCTTTTGAACTTCTGATTCTTTTATCATGCCATTTCTTCGTTCTTTCCTTATAGATTAACGAATTTTCATATGCTTCATGTCTTAATTATTCTAATTCATTTATTTGACTTAATCGTAGACGTCCAGCTTCATGTAAATCAAGATTACATGTCTTCAAAGCCCAAAATGCTTTGTGTTCAATTTCTACTGGAAGGTGACATGCTTTTCCGTAAACGAGTCTAAAAGGTGTGGTTCCAATTGGAGTTTTGTAGGCTGTTCTAAAAGCCCAGAGTGCATCCTCCAATTTCATGGACCATTCCTTCGGATTTGATCCTACGATTTTCTCTAGAATACGTTTTAATGCTCGGTTGGTATTTTCAACTTGTCCACTTGTTTGTGGATGATAAGCGGTTGAGATTTTATGAGTTACTCCATATCTTTTTAGAACTTTCTCAAGTTGATTGTTACAAAAATAAGTACCCCGATCACTTATTAAATCTTTCGGTGTTCTGAACCTTGCAAAAAGACGTTTTAAGAAGTTGACTACAACGCGTGCATCGTTAGTTGGGAGAGCTTGTGCTTCTGCCCATTTAGATACATAATTAACAGCAACGAGAATGTAGAGATTATTATGAGATTTTGAAAATGGACCCATAAAGTCAATACCCCAAATGTCAAATACTTCACATACTTGAATAACATTTTGTGGCATTTCATCACGTTGACTTATTTTTCCGGCCCTTTGACATGCATCATAGGATTTACAAACAAGGTGTGCGTCTTTGAAAATTGTAGGCCAATAGAATCCAGCATCGTAAACTTTTCTTGCTGTGAGTTGAGGCCCATAATGCCCTCCTGTTGGTCCTGTGTGACAATGGTTTAAGATTTGACTGGCCTCATCTTCGAATACACAATGGCGTATTATTCCATCGGGACAACTTTTAAACAAATGTGGATCTTCTCAGAAATAGTGTTTTATATCACTAAATAATTTCTTTCGTTTTTGGTACGATAATCCTTTTTCAAGGTATCCACATACTAAGTAGTTTGCATAGTCTGCAAACCATGGGATTTCACTATAATCTATCTTCAATAGATATTCATCAGGAAAGTTATCTTGTATGGCCGATTCATTTAGAACTTCTAATTCGGGATTTTTAAGACGAGAAAGATGATCAGCTGCGAGATTTTCTGCTCCCTTTTTATCTCGAATTTCAATATCGAACTCTTGTAAGAGTAAGATCCAACGGATTAATCTTGGTTTGGCATCTTGTTTCGAAAATAGATATCTAAGAGCAGAATGGTCGGCATAGACCACCGTTTTAGCTAGAACGAGATATGAACGAAATTTGTCAAAAGCAAAGACAATGGCAAGGAGTTCTTTTTTAGTAGTTGTATAATTCATTTGTGCTCCTTGTAACGTCTTACTAGCGTAATAAATAGGTTGAAATCGTTTTTCAATCCTTTGTCCTAAAAAGGCTCCCATTGCAAAATCACTTGCATCGCACATTAGTTCAAACGGTAGATTCCAATTTGGAGTTATCATAATCGGTGCATTAGTGAGTTTTTCTTTAAGAATATTAAAAGATTTGATGCATTCATCTAAAAAGATGAATGGAGCATCCTTTTCTAGGAGTTTATTCATAGGAGTGGAAATTTTAGAAAAATCTTTTATGAAACGTCGGTAAAAACCAGCATGCCCTAGAAAACTCCTAACTCCTCTAACATTGGTGGGATATGGAAGTTTAGCAATTACATCTACTTTAGCTCTATCCACTTCATTTCCTTCCTTTGAGATTTTATGTCCAAGAACGATGCCTTCTTTAACCATGAAATGGCATTTCTCCCAATTAAGTACTAGATTTGATTGTTCGCATCTAATAAGCATTCGTTCAAGATTGACTAGACATGATTCAAATGTATCACTGAAGACTGAAAAGTCATCCATGAAAACTTCCATGCATTCTTCTATCATGTCGTGAAAAATCGCCATCATGTACCTTTGAAAGGTTGCAGGGGCGTTGCAAAGTCCAAATGGCATGCGTTTGTAAGCAAAAGTACCATAAGGGTACGTGAATATGGTTTTCTCTTGATCCTCGGGTGCTTTTGGAATTTGAAAGTATCCGGAAAAACCATCAAGAAAACAATAGTAACTATTTCCGGCTAATCTTTCCAACATTTGATCAATGAAAGGTAAGGGAAAGTGATCTTTTCTGGTGGCGTCATTTAATTTTCTATAATCAATACAAATACGCCATCTTGTTACAGTCCTAGTAGGAATAAGCTCATTTTTCTCATTTGTGATGACAGTCATGCCACGCTTCTTAGGTAAGCATTGAACTGGGCTTACCCATGGACTATCAGAGATTGGATAAATTAAACCTGCATCGAGCTAAATTTAATAATTTCTTTCTTAACAATCTCTTGCATATTAGGATTTAGTCTTCTTTGGCGTTGCACATACGTTTTATGACCTTCTTCCATAAGGATTTTATGTGTGCAATACGAAGGACTTATTCCTTTAATGTCATGAATCTTCCATGCAATAGCTGGTTTATGAGCTTTTAGCACAGAAATGAGTTGAGATTTTTTATTTTCAGTAAGAGAAGACGATATTATTACAGGTAATTCAGATTCACCATGTAAATAAGCATATTCCAAATGGTTTGGAAGTGGCTTTAACTCTAATGTCGGTGGTTCTTCTATCGATGATTTGTATCGATATCTGTCTTCCTCTTTTAGCATTTGAATTTCTTCTGTTATTGGTTCATATCCATTAGCCATAAGTGTAGCTAACATTTCAGTTTCATCAATTGGTTCAGTTCCTTCTCCTAACGAACATTCTCCTGTTCCTTGTAATTCTGGAAATTCTTCTAACAATTCTGCATGTGAATCTATAGTTTGAATATAATAACATGTATCATCTGCAGATTGCGGTTGTTGCATTGCTCTATCAACTGAAAAGGTAACACTTTCGTCCTCTATACTTAGGGTCAGTTTCTTATCGAACACGTCTATTATTGCTTTGGCCGTGTTTAAGAATGGTCTTCCTAATATGAGAGGAACTCGAGAATCTTCTTCCATGTCCAGAATAACAAAATCTACTGGAAATACTAGAGTACCAACTTTAACTAGCATGTTTTCCATTATCCCTCTAGGATATTTTACTGATCGATCGGCTAGTTGTATGCTTAGTCGTGTTGGTTTCAATTCTCCGAGGTCTAGTTTAGCGTATAGTGAATATGGCATTAAATTTATACTAGCATCTAAGTCTGCCAATGCTTCTATTGAACTAAGACTACCCAGAAAACATGGAATTGTGAAACTTCCTGGATCTAATAATTTTTCTGGTATCTTATTCAACAGCACTGCAGAACAATTAGCATTCATAGTAACAGCCGATAGTTCTTCTATTTTCTTTCTATTTGTGATT
This sequence comes from Rutidosis leptorrhynchoides, assembly GCF_046630445.1. Taxonomy (NCBI): domain Eukaryota; kingdom Viridiplantae; phylum Streptophyta; class Magnoliopsida; order Asterales; family Asteraceae; genus Rutidosis; species Rutidosis leptorrhynchoides. The sequence continues at coordinate 57,925,217 of NC_092342.1, forward strand.
AGATCTTTCAAGAATTTAGCATATCTTGGCATTTCTGATATCACATCAATGAAAGGAAGATTTACATTTATTTGTTTAAACATATCCAAGAATTTGGATTGCTCGGCTTCAAGTCTCTCTTTTCTCATTTTACTCGGGTAAGGAAGCGGTGGTTGGTATGGTTTAACATAAGGTTTAGCCTTAACTGTGTTATCTTCATTAACCTTTTCAATTACCGGTTCTGTTTCCTTATCTTGCTCAGATTTTGGTTCTTGTAGAGTAGGAATAGCTTCATCAGAGATTACAGGCATTTCAGGTGGTTTAAGTGTAATACCACTTCTTGTGGTAATGGCTTTAGCTGTTTCATTCCGGGGGTTAGCATTTGTATCGCTAGATAAACTTCCCGATTTTCTTTCACCTATCAACCTTGCTAGGTTACTTACTTCTTGTTCCAAATTTTGAATAGAAGCTTGTTGATTTCTAAATGCTTGAGCATTTTGTTCATTGGTTTGTTTCTGAGATGTGAAAAATTGCGTTTGAGATTCAACTAGCTTCGACATCATGTCTTCTAAATTTGGCTTTTTATCATCGGTTTGTGGTGGTTTGTTTTGAAAAATAGGTCTTTGCTGATTGTAAGTATTGTTAGATACTTGTTGATTGCTAGGACCTTGTTGATTGTTGTATGGAACATTTCGGTTATAATTCTGATTTTGATTGTAGATTGGTCTTGGCAGTTGATAATTATTCTGATAATTATTTCCAGGCCTTTGGTTCATGTATGAAACATTCTCTCTTTGTTCCATTGTTGGTTCAATACTGAGACAATCTTTTGTCAAATGTGGTCCTCCACACTGCTCACAACTAATTCGTATTGAGTGGATATCTTTAGTCATCTTTTCCATTCGTCTCTCGACAGCATCTATCTTTGCAGAAATGGAATCAAAGTCATGGCTAGAATCGGCTCTAGATGCTTTAGATGATACGATATCTTTTTCTTGATGCCATTCATGTGAGTGGGAAGCAGTGTTATCAATATTTTGTAAGCGTCAGTTGCGGTTTTCTTCATAATGGAACCACCAGCTGCTATATCGTTGTCTTTTCTTGTAGTGATGTCACATCCTTGGTAGAATATTTGTACTATTTGACAAGTGTCTAAACCATGTTGCGGACATCCTCTCAATAACTTTCCAAATCTTGTCCACGCCTCATATAGAGTTTCATTTGGCTTTTGCGTGAACGTAACAATTTCTCCTTGAATTCTTACGGCTTTAGATGCTGGAAAGAATTGTTTAAGAAATTTTTCAACTAAAACATCCCATGTATCAATCGCCCCTTCGGGTAACGATTCTAACCAATCTTTGGCTTCTCCCTTTAAAGTCCAGGGAAATAACATGAGATATATCTGTTCATCCTCCACTTCTCTTATTTTAAATAGAGTACAGATCCTATTAAAGGTACGAAGATGTTCATTTGGATCTTCCTTCGGCACACCACTAAATTGGCATTGATTAGTTACCATGTGTAGGATTTGTCCTTTGATTTCATAATCTGGCTCATTAATGTCTGGTTGAGTAATTGCGTGACCTTGGCCATTGCATTTAGCCCTCATTCGGTCTTTCATACTTAGAGGTTCCAGATTTTCCATGATTGAATTTGTTGAATTTGAATCACTAGAGGATTCTGATTTAATGGGTTGTTCCTCGACAATCTCTGTTTGAATGATTGGTGGTTCCGGAGGAAAGATTAATGGTTCAGGATCTCTGAATTGTCCCTGAATATCTTCCGGATTCTCAATTGTGAGGTCGGGTTCAAAAAATGGATTATCGGAAATTTGAATTGGAGTACTTGGTCTACTTGATGACGATTCTAAAGAAAATTCAACGTCGACAATATTGGCTAGATGTCTTGATCGAGTTACAGGTGGTGAACGTATAAAAGGTGGTGAACGTTTTGCTCGGTGCATTCACTGAATATCCTTTTAGTTATAAAAGATAAAAATTATATAAGTTATTAAATTAATAGACTTTTCTGCTTTTGCCCACGTTTCGAATAGCCAAAAGATGTAGCAGGGAGCCAGAACCCTTTAAATCGGAAGCTCACAACTCAGCCACTAACAAATCCAACTATTACTACGAAGCAGAAAATTTGGATGTCTATCAATTTAACCGCTTAAAATAATTTTTCGTTTTGATTTTTAAAGAAATTTTAGAGAAGAAATAGAAAATTCTATGTCCTAAAAACTAGAGCGGCGAAAAATAAGAAAGAAAAAGAGTGCGTCGAAAAACGTCGAAAAATAAAAAAAAACGTAGCGCGTCGAAACTTAAAATTCTAAAAACTAAAAATTAAAAGTTGCGTCTAAAGGTATTAAAGCTTAAAAGGAATTCTAAATCCAAAACGGCAATAACTTAGAAAGTACTAAAATCTTAAAATGGCATCGCAAAATTCTAAAGCACCTCAATCTTAGTCTAAAGAAAAAGTACTTAAGGGATTTTACGGCAAAGCCTAAAAATCTAGAAATAAAAATAACTATGGCAAATACTAAATTAAAAACTAGTTACGAGCGATAAAAATACAAATTATGCTAAAACAAATAAAAAGATACAAAATATAAAAATAAAAATAAAGTTGTAAAAAGTACAATTTTTTTTAAAAAATATTATTTTTATATTATTTATTTTATAAAAGTATTAATTTTATAATTTATTAAAACTAATTAAAACTAAAAAATAAAAATTAAATCTAAAAACTAAAATAAAAACTAATTAAATATCTATAACCTAATTAGGGTTAATAATAATAATTATTATTATTATTTAAAAACCCTAATCGTACAGACTTAGGTACCAGGCCTGTCAACTCAGCTCATGCGATCGCATGAGCTGACCGTTGTAATAGCATGCGGTCGCATGGCTTAAGATAGCAGGCCAGAAGTTGGGCTGCTACAGTGTAGTGGCCCGATTCTTTTTTTTCTGTTTTATATTTATATAAAATATTTATATAAATGAAATAAAAACTTATATTTTCAAAAAAAAAAAAACTAAAATAAAGAAACTTTATAATTTTATATATATATTTAACAAACTCTTAAAAATATATAAATTTTGTTTTTCTTTTTCTTTTTATGGTTTTTGTATTTTTAATAATTAAAATGTATTTTTACAAAAGTAAACTAAGAACTTTTTATTTTATTTTATATATAGCGCTGCGCTTATGGCGTTTTAGTGTCCCCGGCAGCGGCGCCAAAAATACTTGATTTTATGCGAGGTGTATACAAAATAGTTATATTTTTACAAGGAAATACTATTAAATACGATACAATTTTACACAAGTTATTTATTTATTTATAGAGTTAATATACCTAAACCTTGCTACAACACTTATAGGCAGTGTACCTAATCGTACAGTAGTGTAGTTTTTAGTAAGTCTGGTTCGTCCACAGGGAACTCGCCAAGTTTAACGCTATATTTTTAAAACTATATTTGTATAAATATAAATATGAATATAAGTAGTATTATTATTATAAAAGGGGGTTTTTACCGTTTAATGACCGGTTTGTCGATTTTAAAACTTTAGTCGCAGTTAAAACCTAATGTAAAAATATTAAAAATAAATATAACTTAATTTAAAGTGTAAAGTAAATGACAATAATTAAAGTGCGATAAATAAAAGTGCGATAATTAAAATGACAATAAATTAAAGTGCGATAATTAAAAGTGCAATTAAATATGAAATAAAGGAATTATGCTTATTTAAACTTCCGTAATCATGATGTTCGACGTGTTGTTTTTAGTTTAGTACCATGGGTTAATTGTCCTTTGTCCTGGATTATTTGATATGTCCATACGGTTTTGTCCATAATAGTCCATCAGTCATAAATATAAAGTGCGAGAGTCTTCGTCAAATTATCCTTATACCCGAAGTCAAATATTCCAACTAATTGGGGATTCGAATTGTAACAAGGTCTTAATACTTTGTTTAATGAATACACCAGGTTATCGACTGCGTGTAATCCAAGGTTTTATTACTTTGTTAACAATTACACCAATTACCCTTGAATGTAATCCACCCCTGTTTCAACTAGTCCATTAACTATTAATCCAGTTCCGTGTCCGATAAAATGAACAATTATTGGTATTTATAGATATCCCGCCCACCGTACCCAGTCAAGCGTATGTGGTTATATATAAATACGTCAAATTATAAGTCTATATATTAAATTAACGAGGTATCATTTAGTTAATATAAAGCCCATTAATAGCCCATAGTCTAATTTTCACAAGTGTCGTTCTTTTATCCAAACCCCAATTATAGTACAAAGCCCAATTATCCCGTCTTTAATATTTAGCCCAACATCACAATTACTTCGGCTTAAATAAGCATAATAATAACTTAGCTACGAGACATTAATTTAAAAAGGTTGAACATAACTTACAATGATTAATAATAGCGTAGCGTTACACGGACAGAATTTCGACTTACACCCTTACAACATTCGCTAACATACCCTTATTATTAAAATTAAAATTAAAATTATAATATATATATATATATATATATATATATATATATATATATATATATATATATATATATATATATATATATATATATATATATACGTTTGAGAGTGAGAAGAGAAAAAGATGTAAAACATTCGGCCAAAACACGCGAAATTTATAGGACATGACCCAACTTTTGGGGCCATGCGATCGCATGGGTTTTGTTCTTCCAGGCCATGCGATCGCATGGCCAGCTGGATCCAGCCCAAGTGCTTTTGTTCACTAGCTTGCCGACGTTTATAATATATAATATAATATATATATATAATTTTAAGAATTAATTATATATTATATTATATTCATGTGCATAGTTGACTTGTAATTTTTAGTCCGTTGCCAGATTTTTGCGAGCGTTGAGAGTTGACTCTGGTCCTGGTTCCAGATTTTTGAACGTCCTTGCGTACTATTTAATATCTTGTACTTTGTGTTTTGCGGCTCGTACTCTTGTAACTTTTAGACGTTTCTCATCAATAATTTGAACCACTTTGATTGTACTTTGTACTTTTGAGCTTTTTGGTCGTTTGCGTCTTCAATTCGTCGAATCTGTCTTTTGTCTTCACCTTTTATTATTTAAATGAATATCACTTGTAAATAGAACAATTGCAACTAAAAGCTTGTCTTTCTTGAGGGATAATGCTATGAAATATATGTTCGTTTTTAGCATTATCAGTCTCGTTTTTTCATAATCTCCCTTCATTTGGACGGAGTCCCAATCATTTTGGACGGCGTCCAACATATCTGAAGCCTTGTTTTATCATTTAAGAGCGCTAATTTGACCATAACTTGTATCGGGATCAACTATGATGAAATCACAACTTATAGAATGGTCATAATTCACCAAAACTCTTTATAAACCACTTTTCGATACACTTTTCATACCGTTGCGTATTACTTGTAGAAACCGCCTTAACTATCCTTGATTCGAGAGTATTTCACACGATATTGCGAGATATATATATGATGTATTTGAGCAATATCAGTCGTCAACCTAAGTCAAAAGGTCACTATGTCAGTATGTTGTCCCAAAAGTTTAAAAGTGAATAAATTAAGTTTAAGTGTCATCATCAACATCATCATTATCATCATCATTCATCAACACTAAGGTAAGTTTAACAAGAATAGAGATCGAAACAAAAGGCTGACTTCGGACAGCTGTTACGACCTCTATACAAATCGAAAAGACGCGTAGTCAGTGGCCATAGATCTGTATGTGAGTCCTCTAACCGCTGACCAATTTTCAGAACTAACTCGTCTTCGTTTGACCTTGGCGACGGTTTAAGTGCGAGTAGGTCAGAAATTTCAGCACAACGTTACAAAGGCGTAGTGACTTTTGGAAGGCTATAAATCCTAAACCGTATATCGAATTAAGTCGACGCCTAAACGGAAAGTCATCTACTCGAAACGAACTATCTGAAAATCAATTTTCCAGAAGCCCAGGAGTCCGATCAGACCCCGAAAAATAGCAAACAAGTGCCCCGGTGAGATTCTTGGTGCTTGAAGCTCATCAAGGTTCTCATCCTTGATGCTTGTAAGCTTCAAGTGTACAAAACGTTGATGTTTTAGCATCATTTTGACCAAGGTTCAACCATCAATAATCAACTAAGAGTAAAATCTATCATTCTACAAGTTTTGAACAACAAGATTGCCTCTTTATTGCATAGATCCAATAAAGCTTCAACCTTTGTCCATTTTACACAAGTTTATGCATCTCCATCATATATGATGATGAAGACTTGATCTTTATCATCACAACAAACACAAAAAGGTTCCAAGTAAGTGAGATCTACAATAATAACTTAGATCTCAAGTATTAAGAAAACCCTAAGCTAGAAAGCTTGGATCTTTACAAGATTAATGAGACCATAAGCTAGAAAGCTAAGATCTTTAACAAAATAATGAAAGTAATGAGACCATAAGCTAAAAAGCTAAGATCTTTAACATAATAATGAAACCCTAAGCTAGAAAGCTTGGATCTTTAGTGTTCTTGAAGATCTTGAAGCATAAAGCTTGGATCTTTAAGATACATGAAGATCATAAACACAAGTTTTGATCTGTATAACAAAACAAGGAAATCACAAGCTAGATCTAACAAGTAAATGAAGATTCCAAGCTAGAAAGCTTAAATCTTTCATGTTCTTGAAGGATTCAAACCCAAGTTTGAATCTACAAGATATAACAAGATCAAAAGCTAAAAGCTAGATCCATTAAATGATGATGATGATGTCGACTTTATGAAGAAGAAAATAAGAAGAAGAAAATTTAAAACTTACACTTTTTAGAGTGAGAAAGACTAGAGAGAGAATTGGAGAGTAAGTGTGTGTAATTTGTAAATGAGAGCAAGTGTGAATTGTGAGGAAATAGCTTGGTATTTATAGGAAATGAGGGTGGTGGGGAGGCTCCAAAACCGTAGCCTTTGGGAGGGGACAAGGGGGACCAACTTTTGCTTTTTGGTTAATGGCTGTCTAAAGTTGGTACTTATGTTAGGATCCCATGCAACATTAAGGATAATGCTTAACAAAAATGCTAGTATGTTCCCTCTAATAAATGGGCATTTGTCTTTCATTATTATGGGTCACTAACTTATTATAATTGGGCTAATTAAATAGTCCACTAGCTAGTGTAGGGTGAGCTAAAGTCCAACAAGGTAGAAAGTCCAACAAGACTAACTAGCGTGCTCTAGTAAATTACTAAGCGTAATTAAGCATCCAAAAACCCAAGTAATTGTTATTATAAAATAACAATTAGTGTTTCGTAGTCATAATATTCCGATCATGACCAAAGTTAAACGTGTACCGAAATACATAGCTCGTTTCAAACGTCAAGTGACACCAACGGTCGTTGATAATGCTAAAAACGAACATATATTTCATAGCATTATTCCTCAAGAAAGACAAGCTTTTAGTTGCAATTGTTCTATTTACAAGTGATATTCGTTTAAATAATAAAAGGTGAAGACAGAAGACAGATTCGACGATTTGAAGACGCAAACGACCAAAAAGCTCAAAAGAACAAAAGACAATCAAAAAGGTTCCAATTATTGATAAGAAACGTCTCGAAATCACAAGAGTACAAGATTCAAAACGCAAAGTACAAGATATTAAATTGTACGCGAGGACGTTCGAAAATCCGGAACCGGGACCAGAGTCAACTCTTAACGCTCGACGCAACGGACTAAAAATTACAAGTTAACTATGTATATAAATATAATATAATATATAATTAATTATATTAATTATATATATATTATATATATATATTAAAAACCGTCGGCAGCAAGAAACTCCAAGGGTGTGAGCTGTAAATACATCTCCGCGACTCGCGGAGTTTTAAGGGCATTTTGCCGCGAGTCGCGGAGCCCCAATTTTCAACTCTGGCTATAAAGCCAACCGAATTCTGATCAAATTTCATATCTTTTTTTCTTCTCATTCATACGAGTAATATATATATATATAATTTATATTTTAATTTTAATTTTAATTTTAATTCTAATAATAAGGGTATGTTAGCGAATGTTGTAAGGGTGTAAGTCGAAATTCTGTCCGTGTAACGCTACGCTATTTTTAATCATTGTAAGTTATGTTCAACCTTTTTACATTAATGTCTCGTAGCTAAGTTATTATTATGCTTATTTAAAACGAAGTAATCATGATGTTGGGCTAATTACTAAAATTGGGTAATTGGGCTTTGTACCATAATTGGGGTTTGGATAAAAGAACGACACTTGTGGAAACTAGACTATGGGCTATTAATGGGCTTTATATTTGTTTAACTAAATGAAAGTTTGTTAATGTTAATATAAAGATTTACAATTGGGCGTCCCTATAAATTACCATATACACTCGATCGGACACGATGGGCGGGGTATTTATATGTACGAATAATCGTTCATTTAACCGGACACGGGAATGGATTAATAGCCACTAGAATAATTAAAACAGGGGTGAAATTACATTCAAGGGTAATTGGTGTAATTGTTAACAAAGTAGTAAAACCTTGGTTTACACGCAGTCGATAACCTGGTGTATTCATTAAACAAAGTATTAAAACCTTGTTACAATTCGAATCCCCAATTAGTTGGAATATTTAACTTCGGGTATAATAATAATTTGACAAGGACACTTGCAATTTATATTTATGACTGATGGACTGTTATGGACAAAAACCAGACGGACATATTGAATAATCCAGGACAAAGGACAATTAACCCATGGGCATAAAACTAAAATCAACACGTCAAACATCATGATTACGGAAGTTTAAATAAGCATAATTCTTTTATTTCATATTTAATTTCCTTTATTTTATATTTAATTGCACTTCTAATTATCGCACTTTTATTTATTGTTATTTAATCGCACTTTTAATTATCGTACTTTTTAATTATCGCAATTTTATTTTATCGCATTTTTATTATTCGCAATTTCATTATCGTTATTTACTTTACGCTTTAATTTAAAGTCTTGTATTTATTTTTTTTACATTAGGTTTTAACTGCGACTAAAGACTTAAAATCGACAAACCGGTCATTAAACGGTAAAAACCCCCCTTTATAATAATAATATTACTTATATATATTTGTATTTTTATAAAAGTAAACTAATATAGCGTTGAGCTTTGTTTAAAGATTTCCCTGTGGAACGAACCGGACTTACTAAAAACTACACTACTGTACGATTAGGTACACTGCCTATAAGTGTTGTAGCAAGGTTTAAGTATATCCATTCTATAAATAAATAAATATCTTGTGTAAAATTGTATCGTATTTAATAGTATTTTCCTAGTAAAATAATAACTATTTTATATACACCTCGCATAACATCAAGTATTTTTGGCGCCGCTGCCGGGGAACACTCTTAAAAACCGAAAGCGCAACGCTAATATAAAAAAAAAAAAAAAAAGATTTTTAGTTACTTTTATTAAAAGTCGCTTTTGTAAAAATACGTTTTAATTATTCAAAAAAAAAAAAGAAAAAAAAAACAAAAATATATGTATTTTTAAGATTTTGTAAATATTTAAGTTTTATAAGTTTCTTTATTTCTATTTTAGTTTATAAAAATATAAGTTTTATTTTAAAATCTTTTATTTATTTAAAAAACAGAAAACAGAAAATAAAAAAAAAAAAAAAAAAAGAAAAACGCGTAAAAAGATAAATCTGTCAGCTCAAATTCTGAACCCCGCGACTCGCGGGGTTTTCTTCTTTAATCACCGCAACTCGCGGAGGGTTTCTGACAGGCGACAGGAAGCCCTAAACCTGCATTAATTACGGTTAATATTAATTATTATTAATTATTAAACCTAATTATTATTATTATTATTATTAGTATTAGTTTTAGTTTTATTTTTTTTTACTTTTTATTTTATTTATATATTTTAGTTTAATTAGTTTTATTAAATTGTAAAATTAGTAGTTTTATTTAATAAATAATATAAAAATAATATTTTTTTATAAAAATTGTACTTTTTACAACTTTTTGTATATTTTTATATTTTGTCCCTTTTTAATCGTTGTAGCGTAATATTTGTATTTTTTAGCTCATATTTAATTTTAAACTTAGTTTTTGCTATAGTTATTTTTACTCCTAGATTTTTAGGCTTTGCCGTAGAATTCCTTAAGTGCTTTTTCTTTAGACTAAGAATTAGGTGCTTTAGAATTTTGCGACGCCTTTTTAAGTTTTAGTTTCTTTTTAAGTTATTTCCATTTGGGATTTAGTTTTTCCTGTAAGCTTTAATATTTTTAGACCTTTTACTATGTATCAATTATCATTCCAATTAGTAATATCAATTTGCGATTATAATTTTAAGTTAGTTGTAGTAATAAGGTTAAATTAGTTAAGTATTTTTAAGTTTTTATAAGTTTCTTTTATTTTTCCGTCACCTTTTATTTTTCAACCATTTTTCTTTTTCGACCTTTTGCGACGAACTCTTTGTCTTTCTTATTTCTCGCCATTCTAGTTTTTAGGACTTAGAATTTTATTCTACTTCTTATCTAAATTTCTTAAAATTACGAAAATTTATTTTGAGTAGTTAAATTGATAGACATCAAAATTTTCTGGTTCGTAGTAATAGTTGGATTTGTACGTGGACCGGGTTATTGGAGCCAAACAGTCCTCAATTATATTGAGACCAAACGAATCCTGCCCCTCTGCTGCATCTTTTGGCTATTCGAAACGTGGGCAAAATCAGAAAAGTCTATTGATTGGATAACTTATTATAATTTTTCTTTCCTTTTAAAAACTAATAGGATATTCTGTGAATGCACCGAGCAAGACGTTCACCACCTTTTGTACGTTCACCACCTGTAACTCGATCAAGACATCGTTTAACAAATATAACCGCCGTTGATTTTTCTTTAGAATCGTCATCCAGTAGACCAAGTACTTCAGTTCAAATTTCCGATAATCCATTTTTTGAACCCAACCTCACAATTGAGAATCCAGAGAATATTCAGGAACGGTTCGTAGATCCTGAACCATTAAACTTTCCTCCGGAACCACAAATCATTCAAACAGAGATTGTTGAGGAACGAACTATTAAAACAGAATCATCTAGTGATACCGATTCAACAAATTCAATTATGGAGAATCTGGAACCTTTAAGTATGGAAGACCGAATGAGAGCTAAACGCACTGGCCAAGGTCACGCAATTACTCATCCAGACATTAATGCGCCAGATTATGAAATCAAAGGACAAATTCTACACATGGTGACTAATCAATGCCAATTTAGTGGTGCGCCGAAGGAAGATCCAAATGAACATCTACGTACCTTTAATAGGATCTGCACACTATTTAAAATCCGAGAAGTGGAGGATGAACAGATATATCTCATGTTATTTCCCTGGACTTTAAAGGGAGAAGCCAAAGATTGGTTGGAATCGTTACCTGAAGGGGCGATCGATACATGGGATGTTTTAATTGACAAATTTCTTAAACAATTCTTTCCTGCATCTAAAGCCGTAAGACTTCAAGCAGAAATTGTTACGTTCACACAGAAACCAAATGAAACTCTATATGAGGCGTGGACAAGATATGGAAAGTTGTTAAGAGGATGTCCGCAACATGGTTTAGACACCTGTCAAATAGTACAAATATTCTACCAAGGATGCGACATCACTACAAGGAAAGACATAGATATAGCAGCTGGTGGTTCTATTATGAAGAAAACCGAAACTGATGCTTACAAAATTATTGATAACACTGCTTCCCACTCACATGAGTGGCACCAAGAAAAAGATATCATTAGATCATCTAAAGCAGCTAGAGCCGATTCTAGCCATGACTTAGATTCCATTTCAGCAAAGATAGATGCTTTCGAGAGACGAATGGAAAAGATGACTAAGGATATTCACTCAATACGAATTAGTTGTGAGCAGTGTGGAGGACCACATTTGACAAAAGATTGTCTCAGTATTGAATTAACAATGGAACAAAGAGAGAATATTTCATACATAAACCAAAGGCCTGGAAATAATTATCAGAATAATTATCAACCGCCAAGACCGATTTACAATCAAAATCAGAACTATAACCGAAATATTCCATACAATAACCAACAAGGTCCTAGCAATCAACAAGTATCCAATAATACTTATAATCAGCAAAGACCGAATTTTCAAAACAAACCACCACAACAAACCGATGATAAAAAGCCGAATTTAGAAGATATGATGACGAAGCTAGTTGAAACTCAAACGCAGTTTTTCACATCTCAAAAACAAACCAATGAACAAAATGCTCAAGCATTTAGAAATCAACAAGCTTCTATTCAAAATCTGGAACAAGAAGTAAGTAACCTAGCAAGGTTAATAGGTGAAAGAAAACCGGGAAGTTTACCTAGTGATACAAATGCTAACCCCCGGAATGAAACAGCTAAAGCTATTACCACAAGAAGTGGTACAACACTTAAATCACCTGAAATACCTGTAACTTCTGATGAAACTATTCCTACTCCACAAGAACCACAACCTGATCAAGATAAGGAAAAAGAACCGGTAGTTGAAAAGGTTAATGAAGATAACACAGTTAAGGATAAACCTTATGTTAAACCATACCAACCACCACTTCCTTATCCGAGTAAAATGAAGAAAGAAAAACTTGAAGCCGAGCAATCCAAATTCTTGGATATGTTTAAACAGATAAATGTAAATCTTCCTTTCATTGATGTGATTTCAGGAATGCCAAGATATGCTAAATTCTTGAAAGATCTAATCACGAATAGAAAGAAAATGGAAGAACTCTCGGCTGTTACTATGAATGCTAATTGTTCAGCAGTGCTGTTGAATAAGATACCAGAAAAATTATCTGATCCAGGAAGTTTCACAATTCCATGTTTTCTGGGTAGTCTTAGTTCAATAGAAGCATTGGCAGACTTAGGTGCTAGTATAAATCTAATGCCGTATTCACTATACGCTAAACTAGACCTTGGAGAATTAAAACCAACCAGAATAAGCATACAACTAGCCGATAGATCAATAAAATATCCTAGAGGGATAATGGAGAACATGCTAGTTAAAGTTGGTACTTTAGTATTTCCAGTAGATTTTGTTGTTTTGGACATGGAAGAAGATTCTCAAGTTCCTCTCATATTAGGAAGACCATTCTTAAACACGGCTAAAGCAATGATAGACGTGTTCGGTAAGAAACTGACCCTAAGTATAGAGGATGAGAGTGTTACCTTTTCAGTTGATAGAGCAATGCAACAACCACAATCTGCAGATGATACATGTTATTATATTCAAACTATAGATGCACATGCAGAATTATTAGAAGAATTTCCAGAATTACAAGGAACAGGAGAATGTTCTTTAGGAGAAGGTAATGAACCAATTGATGAAGCTGAAATGTTAGCTACACTTATAGCTAATGGATATGAACCAACAACAGAAGAAATTCAAATGCTAAAAGAAGAAGACAGATATCGATATAAATCATCGATAGAAGAACCTCCGAAATTAGAGTTAAAGCCACTTCCAAACCATTTGGAATACGCTTATTTACATGGTGAATCTGAATTACCTGTAATAATATCGTCTTCTCTTACTGAAAATGAGAAATCACAACTCATTTCTGTGTTGAAAGCTCATAAACCAGCCATTGCATGGAAGATTCATGATATTAAAGGAATAAGTCCTTCGTATTGCACACATAAAATCCTTATGGAAGAAGGTCATAAAACGTATGTGCAACGTCAACGAAGACTAAATCCTAATATGCAAGATGTAGTTAAGAAAGAGATTATTAAACTGCTAGATGCAGGTTTAATATATCCAATCTCTGATAGTCCATGGGTAAGCCCAGTTCAATGCGTGCCTAAGAAGGGTGGCATGACTGTCATCACAAATGAAAAAAATGAGCTTATTCCTACTAGGACTGTAACAGGATGGCGTGTATGTATTGATTATAGAAAATTAAATGACGCCACCAGAAAAGATCACTTTCCCTTACCTTTCATAGATCAAATGTTGGAAAGATTAGCCGGAAATAGTTACTATTGTTTTCTAGATGGATTTTCCGAATATTTTCAAATTCCAATAGCACCCGAAGATCAAGAGAAAACCACATTCACGTGCCCTTATGGTACTTTTGCTTACAAACGCATGCCATTTGGACTTTGTAACGCCCCTGCAACCTTTCAAAGGTGTATGATGGCGATTTTTCATGACATGATAGAAGAATGCATGGAAGTATTCATGGATGACTTTTCAGTCTTCGGTGATACATTTAAATCATGTCTAGTTAATCTGGAACGAATGCTAATTAGATGCGAAAAATCAAATCTAGTACTTAATTGGGAGAAATGCCATTTCATGGTTAAAGAAGGCATCGTTCTTGGACATAAAATTTCAAAAGAAGGAATTGAAGTGGATAGAGCTAAAGTAGATGTAGTTGCTAAACTTCCACATCCCACCAATGTTAGAGGAGTTAGGAGTTTTCTAGGGCATGCCGGTTTTTACCGACGTTTCACAAAAGATTTTTCTAAAATTGCCACTCCTATGAATAAACTCCTAGAAAAGGATGCGCCATTCATCTTTTCAGATGAGTGTATCAAATCTTTTAATATTCTTAAAGAAAAACTCACTAATGCACCAATCATGATAACACCAAATTGGAATCTACCATTTGAACTAATGTGCGATGCAAGTGATTTTGCAATGGGAGCCGTTTTAGGATAAAGGATTGAAAAACGATTTCAACCTATATATTATGCTAGTAAGACGTTACAAGGAGCATAAACGAACTATACAACTACTGAAAAAGAACTCCTTGCTATTGTCTTTGCTTTTGACAAATTTCGATCATATCTCGTTCTAGCAAAAACGGTGGTCTATACCGACCATTCTGCTCTTAGATACCTATTTTCAAAACAAGATGCTAAACCAAGATTAATCCGTTGGATCTTACTCTTACAAGAGTTTGATATTGAAATCCGAGATAAAAGAGGAGCAGAAAATCTCGCCGCTGATCATCTTTCTCGTCTTGAAAATCCCGAATTAGAAGTTCTAAATGAATCGGCCATACAAGACAACTTTCCTGATGAATATCTATTGAAGATAGATTATAAAGAAATCCCATGGTTTGCAGACTATGCAAACTACTTAGTTTGTGGATTCCTTGAAAAAGGATTATCGTACCAAAGACGAAAGAAATTCTTCAGTGATATAAAACACTATTTCTGGGAAGATCCACATCTGTTTAAAAGTTGTCCCGATGGAATAATACGCCGATGTGTATTTGGAGATGAAGCTAGTAAAATTTTAAACCATTGTCACACAGGACCAACAGGAGGGCATTATGGGCCTCAACTAACAGCAAGAAAAGTTTATGAAGCTGGATTCTATTGGCCTACAATTTACAAAGACGCACACCTTCTTTGCAAATCCTGTGATGCATGTCAAAGGGCCGGAAAAATAAGTCAACGTGATGAAATGCCACAAAATGTCATCCAAGTATGTGAAGTATTTGACATTTGGGGTATTGACTTTATGGGTCCATTTCCAAAATCTCATAATAATCTATATATACTCGTAGCCATTGATTATGTATCTAAATGGGCGGAAGCACAAGCTCTCCCAACTAACGATGCACGAGTTGTAGTCAACTTTTTAAAACGTCTTTTTGCAAGGTTTGGAACACCGAAAGCTTTAATAAGTGATCGGGGTACTCATTTCTGTAATAATCAACTTGAGAAAGTTCTTAAAAGATATGGAGTAACTCATAAAATCTCCACCGCATATCATCCACAAACAAGTGGACAAGTTGAAAATACAAACCGAGCTTTAAAACGTATTCTAGAGAAAACCGTAGGATCAAATCCGAAGGAATGGTCCATTAAATTGGAGGATGCACTCTGGGCTTTTAGAACAGCCTACAAAACTCCAATTGGAACCACACCTTTTAGACTTGTGTATGGAAAAGCATGTCATCTTCCAGTAGAAATTGAACACAAAGCATTTTGGGCTTTGAAAACATGTAATCTTGATTTACATGAAGCCGGACGTCTACGATTAAGTCAACTAAACGAATTAGAAGAATTAAGACATGAAGCATACGAAAATTCGTTAATCTATAAAGAAAGAACGAAGAAATGGCATGATAAAAGAATCAGAAGTTCAAAAGAATTCAAAGAAGGAGACAGAGTTCTTCTTTTCAATTCACGATTCAAGCTATTTCCTGGAAAATTGAAATCAAGATGGTCTGGACCATTCATAGTCAAAAGAGTTTTCCCATACGGAACGATAGAATTAATAAATTCAAATGGGATTGAATTTAAAGTTAATGGTCACAGAGTTAAACATTACATACAGGGTCCGATGGAAGTCGACAACGAAGTTAATCACAATTTCGACACCACAGCTAACTAAGTGTGGGGAGAATCAAGTCTTTAAAGGATAATATGTATTTCTGTTAGAGTTAGATTGTCTGTTTTCGTGTAGTTTTCGAAAATGGAACCCGAATGGTCTTTCCCTAGCAGACCCTAAAGAACTAGTCTTCTCCCCCCATTCTGAATTTTTATTTTTTTTAGGTTTTTACAAAATGAAGACTGCCTGTGAATTAAACCATGGTCTAATGCTACACGCTTTGATCACTAAAAGAAATAATGACATACTACCGAGTGAATTAGTATCAGTAATCAGAGAAAGAATGGACGGAGTTAGAAAAGGATCCAGATGCGAAGATAATAAGTTACAATTTGGTAAAGGAAAATCAAAATTCGCAGCGAAAAGAAGAGCACGACACCTAGAACGATGTCACAAATGCGGAAAATGGTCACATGGAGGTAAATGTTCAAATAATCAAACCTATTCAAATACCGAATTTGTTACTTTATGCAGAGACGGACCGTTCATATGTTTAGAAGAAAAGACAATGAATGCTCGAGGTTACGCCTATGCAGCCATGGAAAACCAATTAAACCGACTATCTTATGAATATAATAGATCATATAACTAAGAAATCTATTTCACAGGTATGTCTGTACAGTTTTTATTTTTATTTTTATTTTTAACCTTTTGATAATAAACGCTAATTTGTTCGCTAAAAAGTATTAAATTGGTATTAAATAAAATTAGGTTTAGCGACCGAAATTATTGATATCATTCAAAAATTTATTACATCACTGCGAAATTTAACGTTTATTCTTAAGGTATAAATATCTTTAATCAATCAACCCAAAATATTTCAAAAATTCGTCATGAGTTAAATTAGGTCTTGGAACCGAAATTACTTTACCGAAAAGAGGGGCGCATATTTTTGATAATATTTGATTGATTAAAGTGGGATAAAAAGACAAAAAGATTTTTAATTTTTTTTTTACCATGTTTTTAAAATTAATATTTAAATCTTAAATTAATATTGTAAACTTTGTAAAAACAATATATTTAAAATTGTAAATATTTGAAAAATTAATATAAGTGTGGTATGAATTTATGAATTTTTAAATTAAGTTTGGTGTGAATTTTTAATTTTTAAAATATGAAATTTAAATTTTATGCATTTCAAATTTTAAGTTTGGTGTGAATTTTTAATTTTTAATTTTTAATTTTGAATTTTATATTTAAGTTGTGTGAATTTAAAAACAAAAATTTACTTTATCTCATTAAGTTAAGAATATGATTTTTAAAATTCGTCGTAAGTTGAAGACTAGGTCTTTGAACAGAAATTGCTTTACCCGAGGGAGGGACGAGAACTTTTATTATCATTATTTTTAATCTTATTGATTTAAAGTATGCCAAAAACATTAAAAAACCCAAAAATCTTAGCTTTTAAAACAATCGCTACAAAAAGACAAATTTTAAAATTTTGTCGAGGGACGGACTAGGACATCGATCCGAAACGACCTCGTCCTAAATAACAAGGGAAACAAAATTTTAAAATTAATTTCTTAATTGTTTTATAAGTTAAAGATTATAAAAAAAAAAAAAAAAAAAAAAAAAAAAAGGGGTAAACTCCGCGACTCGCGGAGTTTGCAGTGCAAAACCTCCGCGACTCGCGGAGGGACCAAATTACAGAAAAAAAAAATAAAAGAGCTGCACGATCAGTTCACTCAACCCACACAAAAACACACAAAAACACAGCGAAATAGCTGCGAAAAAAACCCCGAAAAACCACCCAAAAACACCCCAAAAATCCCAATTTTTAACCGTTAATCACCAAATTTTTTGCTAAAATCATGTTGAGAAGGATGATATCTAAGAATTACTCAAGAAAAATGGTAAATTTCTACACCTAAACACCATTTAATTCGAATTTTAGTGTTCTTGAGCTATTTTTTCCCCAATTTGATTTTGATGCTTTTTAGTGTAATTAGACTTAAATTGTTTATGTATTATGCTTGTATAACCTAGATTGATGTTGTTTAACATGATTAGAAGCCTTAAACTTCAATTTTTGAATAATCTAGGGTTTGTGTTCTTGAGCAAATTTGGGGCTTTTTGATATAAACAGGTTATGGCCGATTTTTGTCATGAATTGTTGCTAAATTGAGTAGTGTAACATGTCTAGGTAGTTAAATGATCCAAACTTTTAGCCTAAACATGATTTTGAGAATTAAAGTGGACTTTTTCAAGTCTAAAATTCATGAACTTGATTTTTGAAAGATAATGCCATTTGAGACTTGTTTGATTGCTAGTAATGATTATTTTGACATGTTATTTAAGTTGAATGCTTATGAACTTGGCGAAAATTTTCGTATATGCTTATTTGAAAAAGTGTAGATTTGATAAAAATGTGAAAATAAGCTTAAGTTTGATATAAATTAATAATGTCATTGTAATTATTTTGATTGATGATTTTGCTGACACTAATGCATATTTGGATGCACAAAATTTGTGTTTGATGTGTTTTGCAGAATGAAAGGGGTGAATCTTCATCCCAAGCCCGCCATGCTCCTGCTGAGAACTTGGAACAACAGGAGGTAGATAACTACTACAAGCAGGATGTACCTCATCCAGTCATGACCTTTTCAGATATGCACTTGGAACAGTTGCACCCGAACCTGCGATTTGACAGACTTTGGATAGATTATCCAAAATATCAACGGGGTTTGCATACTCTTCATTCCAAGGTTGTTGAGGTACCGAGGGTCATAGAATGGGGACCCTTAGAAGCTGTAGAATTGGCCGGGCCAATTAGGGAATTACTGGTACAGAGGTATGGTAATTCTTCTTTTAATGACTGGATATGTTTATTCACCATACGCAGACCTGTATATAAAGTATGGTGTGAAGAGTTGTTATGTAGTATAGAGTTGAATGATCGGGTAGCTAGTTTAACCGATCGTTCTTTTATTAGATTTTTGTTAGGCGGTTCGATGCGCCACATGTCTTTACTGGACATGGCTCAGGCTTTACGTATATATACGCCTGAGGAGTTAGCGTCTGCCGATTGTAGAGGATTGATACTAAACGGTAGAAAGATAGATGAGAATTTTGATACACACGGTGTGTGGAGTCAAATGACAAGCCATCACCGTTTCAAAGGGGGAAACTACTCTTATTTGGATATAGATAGAGCCGAATTAAGAGTAATACATAGGTTTTTAGCTAATTCGATTACACAAAGGGGTAAAAACAAAGAAAAGGTAAATGAACAAGATTTGTTTTACCATATGTGTATTCGAGACCCACACAGCGCTGAAAGTATACCATATTGTGTGGGTTATTATTTATCAGCTATGGTTCGGGGGATGCGTCCACATAGCATAATAGGAGGTGGTATTTTTATTACTTTGATTGGTGAATATCTCGGTGTGGATATAAGTCGGGGGGATTATTAGTAGAAGAGCCGGAACCCCGCGACACTATAGGTTTAAATGTATACCATGGTGCGAAAGTTTTGAAGCGGCGAAATAACGCCGCAGTACGATACAATGGTAGACATCCACAGGTAGAGAGAAACCAGCAGCAAGGTAATGTAGGAGGGGGGAATGAGATGCAAGAAATGCATAGGTTTATAGCTTCTCAGGAATACAAAAATGCTAGACAGAGGGCATTTGAAGATTGGCAAGTTCATCAGAACCAGATCATAGCGCATTGCCAACATATAGGTAGAAACTATATTCCTACACCGAAACCCGTCTTCCCTCCTTGGTCGATAGAGATGCAGCCACCATATCCTACGTATGACCCTGCTGAAGCATTCTATAGCACTTATGGTTATGCGTGGAACCCCTATTGGTACCAATATCATCCTTAGTTTACTTTTTATTTTTTTTTATTATTTTGTAATTTGTAATTATTGATGCATTTAATATTTTTGTTAATATTGTAATCATTTTTATAATTATCTAACTTTTATTCTTAGATTTTAATAATTTTTGAATGTGGGGTAATATACCAAACTTCAAAAATATGTATATATGTTTGCAGTTTATCTTATGTACACAACAGGGTAAAACAACGCATTCTCAAAGACTGGCATTAAGTTCAGCAAAAGCAACTAATTTTGACGACAAGATGCAAAATATATGTGAAATAACAACAAGACGGAATGAACAAATGATGTGCACCATTTATCATTCAGCAAACAAACGCCAATATATTTGGAAACTTTGGTAAAAATTTAATCATTTTCACACAAATCACCCTCAATAATTTAAATTGTTACTGATTTCTTGCAAATGAGGGCATTGCAAGATCTTAAGTGTGGGAAGGGGTTAAATTCTTTCGGATTTTAAAATTTTTTACTTTATACACTTGGTTACCATTAAAAATACTAGTAAAGCAGTAGTTGTATTAGAATCTAGTGCTCTCTGATAAAAAAGAACAGCCCTAGTCTTATATACTGACTACCCAATTCTAGTAAAATTTTTCAAAATTTTCAATTAAATGAATTCAAAATCATGTTTATACATATTTATGAACGATAAAACTAGGTTTTAACACCGAAATTATTGTTACCTCGGAAAGGACATAAATTGAGAAACAAATTAAAATGTTAAAATTCATTTAAAATGGAATAGAGGACGATAAAAAGAAAAATAAAAAGCCAAGTGTGGGAAAATTTACCAAATTATTTTAAACATATGTCACATATATCTGTAACAAATAACTGAAAATACTTTTGCTTTGGACTAAACTAAACTGTTTTACCCAATGAAAGAAAAGAAGAGATGGATCTACACGATGAATCAATTCCATCATTAAAAGGAAGTAAAGTCTTCCGAAAAAGAAACGCGCTTCTTGATTTAGGTCATGAAGTTGTCGTCCAGACCAGCTGTAGGTTGACGAAAAATCTAGAAAAGTCATCACTAAAATCAGCAGGAAATCCACGGACCTCAGCATTAAACAGGGTCGCCAAGTGGTCAGATTTATCCTAACCATGAGAAGGATTTATCTCGTACAATGGGGAGGCACCGTGCAAATTAGCTTGATAAGACTAATGAATCAGATCCCCAGAAAGGATAATCTCCTTAAAGATTAAAAATCAGCTTTTAAGACTGATATTACTCAATCCTAGAGATTGACCTTAAAGATTGAGAATTCAAACTCATGGAATTCAATGATATCTAAACTCGAGCTTAAACGAGAAAATATTTTGATCAAAATTATAAACCGATTTGTTTTCTGAAAACCCTATTTTCAATGCGTTCATTACCATTGAACGTAAAATCCTAGGAATTCACCTGAAATTCATTAGGTCACCTGAACTAAATCGGGTGTCAACCGTAAGAACGGTGGTTGCATAGTGGTCAAAGACATGACCTTGTGCCAGACCGAAAAAAATTATAAGGGTGAGCTTTACTATTGCTCCTACCAAGGATAGTAATTGCGTCCGACACGTTATAGACCATAATCAAAAGCATGTCACGGGACATTGCCTTAACAGTTGCTTGTTCAACGCTTTCCTTTACAACCGGACGGTAGTTTGCCGAAAGGTAATATACGGAACAAGTAAACTGGACGTGTTGCTTTCCAAATACAAGGTTAGCAAGTGGGTGACACAAAACCGCAAGTTTTGAGCTAAAATTTTCAAATCTGAAACCCACCAAACCCACAAATATTTTGCAAACACCGGTAAAGGGTTATTCCGGAAAACTTATCTAGGGTAAAAACTAGATTTAATTTTCAAAAGATCAAATGTTTTCATAAAGATCCAATTTCCTTAATGGATCTAAATTTTTATAGTCATGTGGGACTGTAAACCATATCGTTACTACCATTGTTTATACCGCCATATAGAAATCACTGATGTACAAAGTGTGAAGAATAAAGAAGTGATTCTAGTATTTCAAGACAATATTGCTTGAGGACAAGCAACGCTCAAGTGTGGGAATATTTGATAATGCTAAAAACGAACATATATTTCATAGCATTATTCCTCAAGAAAGACAAGCTTTTAGTTGCAATTGTTCTATTTACAAGTGATATTCGTTTAAATAATAAAAGGTGAAGACAGAAGACAGATTCGACGATTTGAAGACGCAAACGACCAAAAAGCTCAAAAGAACAAAAGACAATCAAAAAGGTTCCAATTATTGATAAGAAACGTCTCGAAATCACAAGAGTACAAGATTCAAAACGCAAAGTACAAGATATTAAATTGTACGCGAGGACGTTCGAAAATCCGGAACCGGGACCAGAGTCAACTCTTAACGCTCGACGCAACGGACTAAAAATTACAAGTTAACTATGTATATAAATATAATATAATATATAATTAATTATATTAATTATATATATATTATATATATATATTAAAAACCGTCGGCAGCAAGAAACTCCAAGGGTGTGAGCTGTAAATACATCTCCGCGACTCGCGGAGTTTTAAGGGCATTTTGCCGCGAGTCGCGGAGCCCCAATTTTCAACTCTGGCTATAAAGCCAACCGAATTCTGATCAAATTTCATATCTTTTTTTCTTCTCATTCATACGAGTAATATATATATATAATTTATATTTTAATTTTAATTTTAATTTTAATTCTAATAATAAGGGTATGTTAGCGAATGTTGTAAGGGTGTAAGTCGAAATTCTGTCCGTGTAACGCTACGCTATTTTTAATCATTGTAAGTTATGTTCAACCTTTTTACATTAATGTCTCGTAGCTAAGTTATTATTATGCTTATTTAAAACGAAGTAATCATGATGTTGGGCTAATTACTAAAATTGGGTAATTGGGCTTTGTACCATAATTGGGGTTTGGATAAAAGAACGACACTTGTGGAAACTAGACTATGGGCTATTAATGGGCTTTATATTTGTTTAACTAAATGAAAGTTTGTTAATGTTAATATAAAGATTTACAATTGGGCGTCCCTATAAATTACCATATACACTCGATCGGACACGATGGGCGGGGTATTTATATGTACGAATAATCGTTCATTTAACCGGACACGGGAATGGATTAATAGCCACTAGAATAATTAAAACAGGGGTGAAATTACATTCAAGGGTAATTGGTGTAATTGTTAACAAAGTAGTAAAACCTTGGTTTACACGCAGTCGATAACCTGGTGTATTCATTAAACAAAGTATTAAAACCTTGTTACAATTTGAATCCCCAATTAGTTGGAATATTTAACTTCGGGTATAATAATAATTTGACAAGGACACTTGCAATTTATATTTATGACTGATGGACTGTTATGGACAAAAACCAGACGGACATATTGAATAATCCAGGACAAAGGACAATTAACCCATGGGCATAAAACTAAAATCAACACGTCAAACATCATGATTACGGAAGTTTAAATAAGCATAATTCTTTTATTTCATATTTAATTTCCTTTATTTTATATTTAATTGCACTTCTAATTATCGCACTTTTATTTATTGTTATTTAATCGCACTTTTAATTATCGTACTTTTTAATTATCGCAATTTTATTTTATCGCATTTTTATTATTCGCAATTTCATTATCGTTATTTACTTTACGCTTTAATTTAAAGTCTTGTATTTATTTTTTTTACATTAGGTTTTAACTGCGACTAAAGACTTAAAATCGACAAACCGGTCATTAAACGGTAAAAACCCCCCTTTATAATAATAATATTACTTATATATATTTGTATTTATATAAAAGTAAACTAATATAGCGTTGAGCTTTGTTTAAAGATTTCCCTGTGGAACGAACCGGACTTACTAAAAACTACACTACTGTACGATTAGGTACACTGCCTATAAGTGTTGTAGCAAGGTTTAAGTATATCCATTCTATAAATAAATAAATATCTTGTGTAAAATTGTATCGTATTTAATAGTATTTTCCTAGTAAAATAATAACTATTTTATATACACCTCGCATAACATCAGTCGTAAAAGCTTTCGGGGATCAAGTTAAGTGATTACACACTTAATAGCACGTTGTAAGATATCAATGAGAGTAATTAATCATTAAATAAGATCCTAGAGCATAAACTTGCTCAGTACGCACATATACGCAGTTTCGTGAAGGCACAAAGCACAAAAGCAAGTCGGAAAAAGCCGGGTCGTTACAGATGTGCCCATTGAGAGTACTTTTTCTATTAAAGATAATACTGACAACATAGAATGTGGAGAGGCGGTACAAAGGTTTTTCATGAAGTCCAACGTTGAGGGTTCTTCTGGTGGCGATCATATTGGATGTTTTTCAACAATTTAAGGATCAAGGAATGCCTTGGGTTCCCGGGAAACGTATTGGGAGTTCCTCGTCGAATGTTGTTTCTTATAATTTTGAATCTCGTGGTGGCAAAGGAATTCGTATCGACAAAATTAATGGTTTCACAAATCGACCGGACAAGAGGAATGGTAACAAGCCTTCTTAATTTCGGTTATTTTTCGTTTTTTTGTCTTTGTTATTGTTAATTTAATTGTTTTTCAATTAGCTGCTGTTAGAGAGGTAGTTTGTATTGGTTTAGGTTTTGGAAGTCAATGTTTGGCTCGGTTGGAGTGAATGTCGACGTGTGACGTTTACTAGTTTCGAGCCATCCCGGTCTCTTGTCTTTGTACGCTTCGTTTAGGATCTTCATTTTTCGATGAAGATCTCATCTCTATAGTTTTCATTTTTTTGCCAAAAAAAAAAAAAAAAAGAAAAAAAAGAAAAAAGAAAAGATATACCTTTAAGCTTGATTTCAATAAATTTAGGAGAATTAGGGTTTACAAGAAGAGTGAAAGCCAAAAATAGACTACAAACTTACACAAATGTACCGATGTCGCCCACAAACCCATTTCCGTCCTACTGTCGCTTACAAACTTTCAAAAAGTGTACCAATGTAAACAAAAACTTTTAAAAAGTGTACCAATGTAAACAAAAATGAATTGCTACTGGCTAAACTGGTTAAAATCAACACGTGTCGTTCGTGGATTGGATCTTAAAAAAAAAAAAAAATAATTTATCAGGTCAAAATTAGTATGTAACAGGTCAAAACCATAAAATGTTGATATTAGCACATTTTTTGAAAGTTTGTATGCGACAATAGGACGGAAATGGGTTTGTGGGCGACATCAGTACATTTTTGTAAGTTTGTAGTCTATTTTTGGCTTTAACCCTTGCAAGAACATACTTCTTCTCATTTATCTTAGATATGGTCTCCCTCACATGTTTCATTTGTAGTTTCTGTCTTAGATTTCTTGATGTTTGCCTGCAACTTCACTAAACGTACGATCATTTTGGAAAGAGTTCATTGCCGGATACCCATAGTTGTTGTGAACTGATCTTTGCCTGCAATTTGTTTACATGTTTAGTCACATTGACTCCACCTAAAATATGTAAACGTTAAGGGTTTAATCAAATTGTCAAAATATATAATAATTCGTATAGTTATAATTTTGAATTTAAACAAACACTACTTTTATTTTTTAAATCCGATCCAGTTCTCAATTAATGTACACAACACTCAAGGTTTTGCTAATGTATATCTTTTTTAATAATCTCGTAACTTTTTTTAAATATCAAAAGTTATAATTAGTAACTAATGTTACATAATAAAAGTAACTATTATATTAATATATTAAATATTTAATTTATCGTAAATGCTAAGACCTTTCAGTAAACTACCTCTCGGTACAACGAGAAAACGATGAAAAAGTACTTGACAAAAGAAAAAGACCTAAAAAAAACTTAAATAAAAATGATTTAACGTGTGTCAATGAGACATAAATTACAAGTATTTGATGAACTTTAATTAAATTTAAATATATGAGTATATAAAATATAAAATAAAATTATAATACAAATAGTAAATTTAGTTAGATGTTCCATGAATTAGCTAAATTACATTTATCAATTTTCATTTTTAAAAGTAATATAGAGAGAAAAATATAAAAAGTAAAAAGGAAATGTTAATGACAACTCTTATAGTTGTCATTAAAAATAATATAAATATTAGTTATACATGATGGAGTAGTTATTTATATGAAGGTAGTTAATTTTTATGAGTACAAGATTTATTACCTATTCTAACCTCCTAAGACCACTCCCTACCGTTCATTATCCGTTCATTACCCGTCATTACCCGTCATTTCCCGTAACTAACCATATGCACGAGCTAGTTACCTGCTTTAGTTACCCGCATCCACCATCAATTTAACGGAAGTTTTAAGTTTAGTTATAGGAATTGTGGGTCCAGTGGCTTTTTATTGTTGGACTTGATGCTTTATCGCTTGTACGTTGTATATTAAGAGGAGTATTGTTTTAGCCATTATAGGGAGTGTTTAATTATGAGTTAGTTATAGGATATTGGTGTTGATGTGGCGTTGATGTGAAAGGTTAAGAGGATGAATAGTTTAGTTACGATAGGGAGAGCCGTAATGACAACTCTTTGAATTTATTAGCATTTCCGTGGATTGTATTGGTATGTCGGTCGAAGATGGAGATACAAATGAAAGGGACGTGGGGCCCTTATCTTTCTAAGAATGTCTCCATAAAACAATCATTCAATTTTCTCTTACTCATGAATTATGTGATCTTCAATCAATTCAATTTCACTTCAATTATTCATTTCAATCATTCAATTTAATTTTAAGGAGTTGTCATACGTTAATATTTAATATTCCAATATACGTACTTATTATGTATCGATGAATTAACCCTATAATACTAAAAGCCAGCCCACACATGTTTTGATCGTCTTGACCATCTGCAGGCTAATAAACGATAACAACAAAATATTTACTTCCTCCATCTCTTTCATGGTCTAATTTGTATCTTCTCTAGAAATATAAAACGTAAATTTAATTTTTTTTATTAAAAAAACCACCAAAATAACGGGCATTATCTTTCTATTCGCTGCGATTTATTTTTCACCGCCATCACCATTAAACTCGAAATAATTTTAAGAACAAAACGAAACTAGCAACGTTCGAAACGGACATTTAAAAAAAAAAACGCTAAACACGCCGACATCTAAAACGGGGCTTAACAATTGACTTGTTTCCCCTTCTGTAAATACATAGCACTACATTAAATATGATATGCAAGCCGAAAGGCCACGCTGCATCGCGCGGGCTGATTCGGATCTCGTCAAATTATATGTGACCTATTTTCAGGACACTTCAATGCAAACACATTAGTAGTGACTAGTGATTAGCAACTCACTACAAAAAATATATCATTTTTTGACAAATCTATTATTTTTTGACGGCTAAAAATGTAAATGACTTGACATGTTTTTGACACCTATAGGTGTGACCAAGTTTTTAATACTTAAAATTGTCAAAAAGAAACCTTTTTGACACTTTAATAGTGTCAAAAAGTTAATACAACTTACAAATTTTTTGACACTTCAATTTTTTGACACTATAATTTTTCACGTTTTCGACTTTGTGATACTTTTAGGTGTAAAAAACATGTCAAAGTTATTCATGTGCTAAGTGTCAAAAATAATGAAAGTGTCAAAAAACGAACATTTATTTGTAGTGACTTAAATATACGTCGACTCATCAACCAAATTTATCTCTTAAAAAAAAAACAATCCAATAAATTTGGTTGTCTGTTTTATCGTAATCAATTTCCGGTCGATAATAGATCTAGAAAAATGCTCTCTCGACTGTTCATCTTCTTCACTGGTAATCTTCTTCGTTAAACTGTAATCTCTCTGTTACGATTCATCTTTACTTCTGTTTGTTCTTTAATTTCTTCTTCTCTGTCTGCAACCACCATGTATCACATTCCTGTTTCACCTTTCACCCCCAAATCACATACCACTCAGGCACAATCGAAATCTACTTTCTTCACTGATAACAATAACATTACATACAAACCGATCAATGAAGGTATTTGGGTTACGGTAGATCGGAATAAACAACAATCTTCATCAAAGAACCCTAACCCTAATTACTACAATCTGCAAGACCACAAACCTTGTTACAGCCACCGAAACAATCAGAACCCTAAAACTAATACTTCGAGGCTAAATTCATCATCCCATCAGATCTATAATAATTTTAAACATCGTGAAACCTCCATTAATCTCATAAAACGTTTTGGCAACCCTAAACATGTTTCATCGAACCCTAGCACCAATTTCAACCCTGTACCGGTTAACAAGTCCAGAATCACCTCCTATCTCTTTCATAATTTCCCCGATAATTGGCGATCCGTCGACTTTTGGGATATATTCAAAAAATATGGGAACATTCATGAGGAATATATCCCAAAAAAGACACTAAAAAGTGGAAGGAAATTTGGATTCGTTAGATTTCTTGACGTGCCCGAATACCACAAAGAATCCCTCGCAAGAAGGCTTAATCTTATAGTGGCTGGTGATTATATGTTAAAGGTTTACAAAGCTCATGATCTTGTTGATAAGAAACATGCTGATGACCATAAATCCACTAGGGATGCTGCTGATTTCAAACCAACTGCTGCTCCTTTCTCCAAAGTTGATGATCGAAATTTTAAGGATGTGATTCTCAATAGGCAGGCTTCGAATTATAACATTCCTTCGATTAAGGTAAAATCTAACGCCGATCTTATACAAATCCTTGGTCAAGCCGTCATTGCCAAAGTCAAAGACCTTGAATATTTAGAATATTTTAGTGAAATCTGTGAAAGTGAAAATCTTAGTGGATTTACAATCAAATACTTAGGTGGTCATGATATTATGCTTATATTTGATGAGTCTGATCCGGCCCTCGACTTGATAAATAATTCGCAACACCCTCTTTGGAAATGGCTTGAGGATATTAATCCATGGGACCCTGAAGTTTATAAATCCTCGGGAAGATTAGCTTACATTAACATTTTTGGGGTCCCTATCACTTGTTGGTTAGAAACTACCTTTACCGATATCGCCAAAAATTGGGGTGATGTTATTGAAACGATTAATTGTTTGATCACTGACGAGAACAATCAAGAATTATCACATGGTTCGGTTATCGTCAAAACTAATGAATTCTCCCCGATAAATGGCAAAGCTTTTATTAATCCAGGTGACATCAATCAAGCTACGGTCTATATCACCGAAGTACACAATTTTTCTATGTTTAATCTTTACGGTGACATCGACGATTCATCAAATTGGGATGAGGATTGTCTTTCGGACGATCAAATATCGGACGAAGAATCACATCTTGATTGTGATAATTTTGTTGAAGGAAAGGATACAATGCATAATCGTGCAACATACCATAATTCACCCGACGATCACACCTCCTCCAACTCTTCCAAAAGAATGGATACAATTCGACTCCAACAAAAAGTAGATAATTTACCACAACAATCACCCAACATCTCATCTGCTACTAACTCTGAGGACACCACAAATATACATGTACAAAATCCCCCTACCTCTGCATCTACCCCCAAGACCACCACCCCCGCACATAATCACCTCTCATCAAATGAAAACGAATCACACGAACCACCCCCCATTCCCAAGTTCTCTGGTCACGAAACTGCAACCAACACCCCCTGTCCCATTAATACCGAAACAGTGAATTGCGAGTCCGTGGAGCCTACACAGCCTGCCTTCGATGCTTCGAGCACTTCCATCCATGATCTAGACAATAATGAAAAAAGGGATCTCATTCAGTAGCCCACGACCTCACTCCACAATCCCCTTATATCTCCACAAATCGCGACAGCAATGTTAACCATGTTACTGATCACGATTCAACTCCCTCCTTTGAACCTAATGATGAACCTTCTAATCCTATATCAAACCCTCAATCCAACTCGCCGATTAACTTTATGCCTGCTCCAAACGATTCACATCAAACTAACTCCGACCCATTCGAGCTAGATGCACTACTTTCTTCCGGAAAAGTTATTGCAAAAAAGAAAAAAAGCAACAAGAATTATAATAATCATATCCCTAATCCAAAATATTCATCTAACGCCTTTAAAAGGGTTAGCAGAGACGGCACCACTAAACCAAACCATGACACCTCATTCGTTACTGAAAAAGTAAGACCAAGATCCAACATGCTATATATCAAACATCTTGCTAGAAGCGGACAGAAACTCAGAATCTCTCACTTGGCAAAACGAAATAAATCTACAAATATTGTTGGCGGTAGTACATCACAGCTTACTAGAGGAACCAACAATGAATCGATGCGTGGCAAAAATAACAACAAAACAGGTTCCTCTACTAGTAGCAGTCTAAACACGAACGATTTTGGCAAAAGTATCGGGATCCGTCGCAACATCCATTGATTCCATTCTCCGTTGCATCGTTTATCTGTAAGTCTTCTCTCATGTGTACGATTTCTTTAAATATTCGGGGCATTGGGCAAACTGGTAAAATAAGCTGGCTTAATCGAATTTGTAATAAAGAAAAACCTGCGATTTTAGGGCTCCAAGAAACCAAATGCGGACAAACAAGTGACAACACCATTGAATCTTTCTGGGGTAATTCTGACTTTAAATTCGTCCAAAAGGATTCGGTGGGTGCATCCGGTGGTATCATTACTATTTGGAACACCAACATCTTCACATTTAAGTATGCAATTGAAGGTGAATTCTTCTTAGCAATCTGCGGATCATGGGCGGGATATGATTCTGAAATTGCTTTCATCAATGTATATGGCCCTCACTCCAGCTCCAAAAAACACAGACTCTGGAACGAACTTTCATCTCTCACTAATTCTCTCACCATTCCTCATATTATCTTCGGTGATTTCAATGAAGTCCGTAATAAAACTGAACGTATGAATTCTGAATATAATCAACATTGGGCTGACAACTTTAATAATTTCATTAAAAACTCGGGCTTAATTGATCTCCCCTTAGGTGGTAAAAGATTTACAAGGATATGCGAAAAAACAATGAAATTTAGCAAATTAGATCGATTTCTGGTCTCCGACAGCGTTTTTACGCTTTGGCCTAACACATCCTCCAAAACTCTCGATCGTGATCTTTCTGACCATTGTCCTATCATCCTAAGGAACAACTCCCTAGATTTTGGCCCTAAACCTATACGGGTGTTTGACGCATGGCTTAACCTTAAAGACATCGACACCGTCATAGAAAGGGCTTGGTCGATCCCAATTACTGGTAATAGGCCTGATTGCATCTTCCGTAATAAGCTAAAAAATGTTAAAATAGAACTTAAAAAACACAGTACCCAAATCGATAACATTGATTCACAAATTCGCGGGCATCTATCTGAATGTAATAATTGGGAACAAATTGCTGAAACCAGACAATTAATTGAAACGGAAAAACAAAAATGGCTTGAAGAAAAAATGCAATATATCACTAAAGAAAAAAAGAAAACAAATATGCTTAGACAAAAATCAAGAATTAAATGGACACTTGAGGGTGATGAAAACTCAAAATACTTCCATAATTACATCAAGCGTCGAACAAGTAAAAATAATATACATGGTTTGTCAATAAATGGCACATGGTCCGAAGATCCTATCCTTATAAAACAGGAAGCATACTCATATTTTAACAATCTCTTCCAATCCAAACATCTTCACGAGGAATGTCCTTTTGATAACGTTCCACACCTTGATTACATCACCCCTTTAGACAATCAACTCCTTGAAGCAAAATTCTGCGAAAAAGAAATATGGGAAGCCATTTCTAACTGTGATAGCTCAAAAGCACCTGGCCCAGACGGTTTCAATATGAAATTTTTTAAAAAACACTGGGAGCTGATCAAATACGACCTCATAAAATCTCTCGATTGGTTCTGGGTCAATTCGGAAATATCCAAAAGATGTAACGCCTCATTCTTCACCTTAATCCCGAAGAAATCTAATCCTATCGGTCTTAACGAATACCGTCCAATTTGCTTAATAGGTAGTTACTACAAAATTCTCACAAAAATTCTTTCCAACCGCCTCGCCAAAGTCATTGGCTCCGAACAAACCGCTTTTCTCAAAGGCCGAAACATCCTAGACAGTGTTTTAATCGCTAATGAAATAATTGATGAATTAAAACGTAAAAAACAAAAAGGCCTAATTTTTAAAGTTGATTTTGAAAAGGCATTTGACTGCATCGAATGGGACTTTCTATTTAACACCATGCATCACATGGGCTTTGGTCCAAAATGGATTAGCTTCATTCGAGCATGTCTTTCCTCTTCATCCATTTCCATATTAATCAACGGCTCACCCACCAGTGAATTCGTCCCTGAAAGAGGAATTCGACAAGGTGATCCCATATCGCCGTTTCTCTTCATCATCGTCGCCGAAGGTCTAAATATACTTACCAAAAGAGCATTATCCAATGGTCACCTGCAAGGTTTAAAAATTGGTCATGATAATCTTGTCATCACACATCTCCAATATGCGGACGATACAATCTTTTTCGGTGAGTGGAACAAAAGAAACGCCAAATATATCTCCAAATTACTTAAATGTTTCGAAAACATATCTGGACTCAAAGTCAACTTTCGTAAAAGTAAACTTTATGGTATCGGAACATCCACCTTTGAAACCGAGCAAATGTCCAATTACATTAACTGCACTGCAGGCTCTACTCCGTTTACGTATCTCGGTCTCCCTATCGGTGTACCCACATCTCACACTTCCTCTTGGCAGCCAATCGTTGAAAAATTCGACAAAAGACTTTCGGATTGGGCTGCCAAATCTGTTTCCTTCGGGGGTCGTCTTACGATCATCAATTCCATCTTAAGTAGTATCCCATTATACTACTTCTCCTTATTCCATGCACCTGCCACTATCCTTAAGGTACTTGAATCCAAAAGACGGAAAATTTTCTGGGGAGGTTCTTCAAATGATAATAAAATTAATTGGATTAAATGGGATCAGATTATTTTGCCATACGAAAAAGGGGGTTTAAATGTAAGGTCTCTCTTGGTTAAAAACATTTCCCTACTTTGTAAATGGTGGTGGCGTTTCAAAAATGAACATAATGCACTATGGATAAAAATTATAAAAAGTATTTATGGGCCGGGAGGGGGGTTGGATACTAATGTTTTATGCAGGAATATTTCAGGTCGTACCATTTGGAAAGAGATTATCAAAGCCGGAAAAGTTGCAGACAAACTAGGCACTTTCTTTACATCTTCAATTTCAAAGTGCATCGGCAATGGCACTTCGATTAGTTTCTGGCATGACATATGGATCGGATCTGAAACCCTCAAAACTACTTTTCATAGATTATACATGTTGGAATCTCAAAAAGACGCAACTGTTGCCGAAAGAATCTCGAATGTTAATTCCAATTCAATGGGAATTTGGGATTGGTCCCGTGCACCTAGCGGTCGGGCTTTAGATGAACTTACGGAACTCACTAACTTAATATCAACCGTAAGTATTTCGGATCGCCCTGATTCATGGAAATTCACCCTTGACGCATCCGACATCTTCACTACATCATCCTTGTCAAATTTGATTAATACACTTAAGTACGACGTCCACTCTCGAAATTTATCACTCCCCCGCAACAAATACGTTCCGCAAAAGGTCTTCATATTCATATGGAGAGTCTTTCAACTGAAAATCCCGGTTAGAAGCGAACTTGACAAAAAAGGTATCGACCTTCATACCATCTTGTGTCCCTTATGCGACCATCAAATCGAAACCATTGACCATGCGTTGATTAACTGTCCCAATGTGTCTTCAATTTGGGCACAACTTCTAGATTGGTGGAACCAAAATAATAGAACAATTTCCGACATTAATGGTGCCATCATCTCCGATCAAGGCTTTTCACACAACTCCGTTGAATCTTTCTTATGGCAAGCTACTAAATGGATTGCATGCTATATTATATGGAAACATCGCAACCTAAAAGTATTTTCAAATAAAATATGGAATCCCGTCATGATTATCTCCGAGATTCAATCTCAAAGTTTTAGCTGGATCTCTACTAGATCTCGGAAGAAAAATCCTATTGAATGGCATCAATGGCTTCTTAACCCTTCCTTTTATGTAGCACCGCCTCCAAATCGCATGGGAATCGGTTAATGGGTTATTACTTAAATCGGGTAGTGTTCGTAGCTTTTATTTAGTTTATGTGAGGTAGATTAAATGGGTCGGTTGTTTGGCAACTTTGTCGCCGCTTGATCGGTACTGTTGTCTCCTCCTTCCCTGCTTGTTTTTTCAAGTTCGTTCCCTCATAATGTTAAATAGGCTTCGCCGCTCCCGACTTTCTTTCTTTTTATACTCCAATCTCTTCAATTATCTCGATATGTCCATACCATTGTATAGATGAATATAGGGATTTGTAACGTTACAATCAATTTAATAATAATAATACTTTTTGCTTTTCAAAAAAAAAAAAAATTTATGAGAAAGTGTCTGAGCCCTTGAATTGTTGATCTCGGTGAGCAGTAAAAGTGAACATTTCTTTAAATTTATTGTAAATCTTAGCAAATATTTTGTAATAGTTGGTTTGATCAGTTTAAGTGTGTAAGATATATAAACTTAGTTCATTGGCAATGGACATGTGGTGCGTCTGTTAGGCACCAGACCAGGAATCAGTGCCATTACCTTTATTGACTCGTGGATGGCAAAATTGGTGTGTCGTGGTAGGCATATCACTTGCTTGTGCTTAGCCACCCATGGTAACTTTACTCTAGCATCTTGCTAGTTGAATTTCATATAACTTTGTCACTAAAATAATCTATAACAGCGTGATTAAAAAACTGCGTGTTTATTTAGAAAAATAATAATTTTAAAAAAAATAGCAACTAGCTAAAAAACAGTATTACAAAGGATGACAAAGTCTAATAGTTTCAATTAGGAAAAAAGTGATTGTTAGTTTTAAAGTGGTAAGTAAGTCGTGACTAAATGTAATTTTTAATGAGTTAACTGGTGTATAATTCGTATTTTAAATGTATATTTACTAAGAGTGCGTTTGATAAAACTGAATGATTTAGCGCTGAATGGTTCAGAATCTGAATGATTCAAAACATCTTAATAAAGTTTGTTCTGAATGAAAATAAGCTGTTTGATAATCATTTAGAATGAACGATATAAACTGAGTAAAATTACCTTATCAAAGTGTAACATTAATAAAATATTCAATATTATTGTTAGTTAAGTGCTCAAGATAAGATTTGAGGAGAAAATTACAGAAAATTTAGATTCTTAATGGTTAAGAAGGTATTTCATCTGTGAATGGTTCAGCACTGAATTCTGAACCATTCAGCACCATATGTCATTCAGAGGTCAGAAACAAACACACTGAATGCTGAATGGTTCAGCATTCAGTACTGAACCATTTCATCAATAGGCAAACAAATGCACCCTAAGTTAAGTGGTAGTAAAGTGGTATTGATGTGAATTTTTTTTTTTTTTTTGAAGCTAGAAGATTTTTATTACTATAATTTAAACTTTACAATCAAGATGGGCCAATTTGAAGCCCAGATTACACCGAAGAACGATGATATAGTATGTATGCTATACATAAATTACTAAAGATAAGCTGGGCAAAAAAAAAAAAAATACAACAAAGCATAGTCTGGAAATATGACAAAACTGCTCCACGATATGTCGATATTATAAGCATATAAGCATACTCTGAACTTAAACTGCCCCCTTAATTAGATTATAAGCATACTCTAAACTTCAACTTCAAATTCTTTACTGTATGTATAGTTATAGAATTCGATGAGATAGAACAGAACAGATATGTTAACTACCGTTCATCACAAAATTATAAGCATACTCTAAACTTAAACTGTCCCTTGATCAAGCTAAGTATTGATCATGTTAATTTTGGTCATTCTATGATATGTTATAGAGCTACTAAATCATACGTACTCCCAAATTACTAGTACATTATCTTGACATTAGTAACTCGTTGAAAGTTCTTTGCAACAAACATGAAAGCACCACAAGGTGTATAAAAACTATGTTGATTGAAGCCAAATTGTTGAGGTATCTTTGCGACACGATTCTCCGAAGAAATGAGATTCAATGGTTCCGACACACATTTGATAAATCCCCATATCCCTCCTAGTTTCAGTTTCAGTTTCAGTTTCGCTACAACAAATGATGCTATAATTACCGGACAATTGAATACATAATGGCATATGATTCGTATAATATATGCAATTACTCTTGATCACTCATGAAGTATCTATCCTCTATCCAAAAGGATGAACTAAACCTCACAAACAAATTTTTAAAAACAAGATCCTTCACTATCGACCATTTTCCATTTTCGAAATCATACTCAAAAACTCGAAAACTATCTGTCTTGAAAGCTCGAGACCTTTTACATTATCTCGTCTTTGTTCCGACAATAGTTTTCTGATGACCACCAACAACTTTTCTTTCCGTAATCCTCATCATCTGTAACGACCCAACCCTTTTATTAACGCAAAACTTTTTTTTTTGACTAAACATTTATGTCTGCACCTAGGCGCGGCGCGCCTATCCAGGCCGCGGCGCGGCTCATAAGGAGAGCTGAAGATCAGCAGCTCTAAAAGCTACTGTTACCGATTTACACTATCCACCTCGGCGCGCCTTATTAAGGCCGCGGAACGGCTCCTCCTGGGATCTGATTCCGCCTTCAATAAAAAACGTAAGTCCTCAAATTAAATCTTTAAACATGTTTTAACTCAAAAGACTCCCTATAACATAATTAAAGTAAGTTTACATGTTTTCATCAACAATTCAAATAATCCATCAATCGGACCACATTCGCCCATTTACAACCCAAAATATGAGTTTCGACCCGACAAGTTTAAGTGCCAAACAAGACCCGAGCATGACGTTTGGGGTTAAACTACCCAAAATATAGGTAGAACTTCAAAAGCAATCTCCTAGCATAATCAAAAGGGGAATGTCCCTTATCCGCAAGCTTACCCTTGCCCTTATCGACACCGGAACCTAAAAACAGTAAACAACGAGAGGGTAAGCAAAATCTTAGTGAATGCGACAATTATACACATACATATATAATATACTTATTTGCAAACACTTACTCACATACCGCATACATGCTAGCAATTTAATTAGCATACAATCACAAAGTACAAGCTAATTTCCCGACACGTTACAAGCTAGCATAATCCATAGCATATAATATATATAATGCTCAAGTAATTCACACACACACACACACACACACACCCACCATATGATTAACCATACTCGCGTCATGGTGCTACCCGCTCCGTGGTTCACACCATACGCATTTGTCATGATGCTACCTGCTCCGTGGTTCACATCACAACTTGAGTCATACTCACGCTAAGGCGCTACCGGCTCCGTGGTTCACACCTTAACAACTCGTGCTATAGTGCTACCGTCTCCGTGGTTCACACTACAACACACGTACCATGATGCTACCGGCTCCGTGGTTCACATCATAGCACACTTGCACATGCTATGGCACTACCGGCTTCGTGGTTCATACCATAGCGCACAAATAAATACACTATATACATACACGTATAAATATTCCACTCACCTTTAACCGGAGAGTGAAAGTAAGCAAACTCCTCAACCGTCAATGCAATCCACCTATTTCATTAGCATTAAATCAACACGCATCTAAGTAGAGCTTTCGACCCGCCCAAATAGATATTTAGTGCAAATGTTCACCATTTGCACTCACAACGCCACCCTTAGGCATAAACCACCAATAATAAAGCTAGTGACCATGGCTCTAATTCACCCAAATATACTTCATTAGGTCATTAAGTTCATACTAGTGCACTTTTGACCCAAAAACCCATTTTGACCTAATAATGGGTCAAACACTAAACTTGCAAGTCTCACACCCCAAATCACTAGTTAATAAAGTTCATTAGTGAACTTTAACCAATATTAGCTCATAATACTAGTAATTTCATCAACTAACTCGAAATCACTAATATTAGGTTTCTTACACTTTCACCCAAACCATAAACCCCCAATTTTTACAACTCTAGGGTTTAATTACTTGCAAGACCCAAATATGAACACTAAACACAATTAATTCATACAATTCGGGTTAGAGACTTACCACAACACTTAAAAGGATGTTAGGAGGTAGATCCACGCAAGATTAAACCTGATCTAGCAAAACCCACTTGGAAAGCTTCACAAATCTACTTTCTCTCTCTACTCTCTCTAATTGAAGATAATGAAGATAAGGTTGGTATGGGGATAAATGAGTCCCACCAGCCCTTTAGTGGCCATAAACTTGGCCCCATGTGAAAAGTCCATAATACCCCCCCCTTTAATTCGAATTTTCATCAGGTCGTAGCCGCGCTGCACCCCTATGGGCCGCGCCGCGGCCTAAAACAGGAACTGATGCCCTCCAGCTTTTTATTATTTATACATGATAATGCTAAAAATGAACATATATTTCATAGCATTATCCCTCAAGAAAGACAAGCTTTTAGTTGCAATTGTTCTATTTACAAGTGATATTCGTTTAAATAATAAAAGGTGAAGACAAAAGACAGATTCAACGATTTGAAGAATCAAACGACCAAAAAGTTAAAAAAATACAAAGTACAATCTAAGTGGTTTAATTTATTGATGAGAAACGTCTCAAAATTACAAGAGTACAAGCCGCAAAACGCAAAGTACAAGATATTAAATAGTACGCAAGGACGTTCGAAAATCCGGAACCGGGACATGAACCAACTATCAACACGCGACGCAACGGGCCTAAAATTACAAGTCAACTATGCACATGAATATAATATAATATATAAATAATTCATAAAATTATATATATATATATATATATATATTATATATATTAAATAAAAACCGTCGGCAAACAAGAAGACAAGTGAATGTGAGCTGTCCCAGGGGGCCATGCGATCGCATGGCCTGGAGGAGTAAAAGCCATGCGAGGCCATGCGATCGCATGGCTTACTGTACATGGCCAAGTCCTATAAATTGTAACGTTTTCTGCCGAGTTTGAGTACATAATATCAACTATCTCTCCCACTCTCTGATATATATTTATATTTATAATTATAATTTTAATTTTAATATTAAGTTAATAATAATAAGGTTATGTTAGCGAATGTTTTAAGTTTGTAAGTCGAAATTCTGTCCGTGTAACACTACGCGATTAATACTCATTGTAAGTTATGTTCAACTTTTTTAAATTAATGTCTCGTAGCTAAGTTATTATTATGCTTATTTAAATCAAAGTAATCGTGATGTTGGACTAAATAATAAAGAAGAGGTTATTGGGCTTTGTACCATAATTGGAGTTTGGACAAAAGAACGACACTTGTGGAAATTAGACTATGGGCTATTAATAGGCTTTATATTAACTAAACGATACCTCGTTAATTTAATATAAAGGTTACAATTTGACTTATCTATATATAACCACACACGCTTAATCGGGTACGGTGGGCGGGATATCTATAAATACAAATTATTGTTCATTTTACCGGACATGAGACTGAATTGATAGTTAATGGACTCGTTGAAACAGGGGTGGATTACATTCAAGGGTAATTGGTGTAATTGTTAACAAATATTAAAACCTTGGACTACACGCAGTCGATAACCTGGTGTATTCATTAAACAAAGTATTAAGACCTTGTTACAGTTCGAATCTCCAATTAGTTGGAATATTTGACTTTGGGTATAAGGATAATTTGACGAAGACTCTCGCACTTTATAATTATGACTGATGGACTATTATGGACAAAACCGTATGTACATATCGAATAATCCAGGACAAATGA
Organism: Rutidosis leptorrhynchoides; assembly: GCF_046630445.1. Classification (NCBI taxonomy): domain Eukaryota; kingdom Viridiplantae; phylum Streptophyta; class Magnoliopsida; order Asterales; family Asteraceae; genus Rutidosis; species Rutidosis leptorrhynchoides. The sequence goes on from NC_092342.1 coordinate 57,965,260, forward strand.
CAATTAACCCATGGCAATAAACTAAAATCAACACGTCAAACATCATGATTACGGAAGTTTAAATAAGCATAATTCCTTTATTTTATATCTTATCGCACTTTTAATTATCGTACTTTTTAATTATCGCAATTTTATTTATTGTCATTTTATTTATCGCACTTTAAATTATCGCACTTTTATTATTTACTTTACGCTTTAAATTAAGTCATTTGTATATTTAATATTTTACATTAGGTTTTAATTGTGACTTAAGACATAAAATCGACAAACCGGTCATTAAACGGTAAAACCCCCTTTTTATAATAATAATAATACTACTTATATATATATATATATATATATATATATATATATATATATATATATATATATATATATATATATATACAAATATAGTTTTTAAAAAAATATAGCGTTAAACTTGGCTAGCTCCCTGCGGAACGAACCGGACTTACTAAAAACTACACTATTGTACGATTAGGTACACTGCCTATAAGTGTTGTAGCAAGGTTTAGGTATATCCACTCTATAAATAAATAAATAACTTGTGTAAAATTGTATCGTATTTAATAGTATTTGGTAGTAAAAATATAACTATTTCGTATACACCTCGCATAACATCATGTATTTTGGCGCCGCTGCCGGGGAACATCTTAAACGCCGAAGCGAAACGCTATTAAAAAAAAAAGATTTTCTTTATTAAGTATTAATTTATTTTTTTTAAAATACGTTTTAAATACAAAAATATAAAAACAAGAAAAAGAAAAATACATATCTATATTTTTAAATTTTGTTAAAATTAAAAAATTTATATTTTTGTTTATTATTAAAAGTTATAAAAAACTAATAAGTAAATTTTTTTTTAAGTTTTTATTACATTTTATTTTCTATAAAATTTAAAAAAAATTATAAAAGTAATCGGGCCTGGTACTGTAGCAGCCCATAATCTGGCCTGGTACCCGAAGCCATGCGATCACATGGTATTAAAACACTCAGGTCATGCGATCGCATGAGCTGATTGGACAGGTCTGGTACCTTTGACCAACGAATTAGGGTTAGTTTTATTATATAATTAATTATAATTAGGGTTTAATTAAAATATTAATTAGTTTAAATTAGTTTTATTTTTAGTTTTAATTAGTATTATTAAGTTTAATAATTATTATTAAATATATAAAACTAATACTTTTATATAAATAATATAAAAAAATATTTTTATAAAAATTGTATTTTTATAACTTTAAGTTTTATTTTTATATTTTTGTATCTTTTTATTATTTAGTACGTAATTGTATATTATCGTTCGTAACTAGTTTTAAGATATAGTTTTTGCCGTAGTTATTTTTATTTCTAGATTTTTAGGCTTTGCCGTAAATTCCCTTAAGTGCTTTTTCTTTAGACTAAGATTTAGGTGCTTTATAATTTTGCAACGCCGTTTTAAGATTTTAGTACTTTTTAAGTTATTGCCGTTTTGGATATAGAATTCCTTTTAAGCTTTAATACCTTTAGACGTAAGTTTTAATTTTTAGTTTTTAGACTTTTAAGTTTCAACGCTTTACTTTCTTATTATTATTTTTCGACCTTTTATTTTTCGACGTTTTTTCGATGCATTCTTTTTCTTTCTTATTTCTCGACGCTCTAGTTTTTAGGACATAGAATTTTCTTTATTTTCTTTAAATTTCGACGAAAAATAATTTTAAGCGGTTAAATTGATAGACATCCAAAATTTTCTGGTTCGTAGTAATAGTTGGATTTTTTAGTGGCGAGTTGTGGGCTTCCGATTTAAAGGATCCTGGCTACCTGCAGCATCTATTGGCTATTCGAAACGTGTGCAAAATCAGAAAAGTCTATTAATTTGTGTAACGTCCTCCCAATAGGGTCTGGAAGAAACGTTACTAATATCAAATAAACCAACATATTATAATACGAGAACAATAATAAATGATAAAATTAACTGGAATGAGTACGCAGCGGAAAATGAAATGTCGTTACAAAAGAAATATGTAATTGTTTAAATGCAGTAGTAATAAATGCGATAATCTCTTGATCCTATGTCCAAGTAGCATCACATAAGCAGTAGATAGGAAAGCTTGAATTAAACATCACCTGAGACAAAACATGCTAAAGTGTCAACCAAAAAAGGTTGAGTGAAGTTCATAGGTTTAACAAAAGTAGTTATCGTTGTTTTTATACCACAAGATTTAGTTGTAAAGTTGATCTCCCGCAGGATCAAAAAGTAGATCTCGCAGATCCAAAAGTAGTACTGATTCGTGATATTTTAGACTAAACGTTTGTTTTGTTGCCATGATGATAAGTTGGCAGTACCTTATCACCATGTTTAAATCATTATTAAGTAATACAAAGACATCGCGGTCAAATGTATCGGGAACGTTACTCCCGATAGGCCTACCCCCAATAATTAAGAATGCCTTATCCTGGAAGCAATTAAAAAATATCACTGTGGGGTCTTAGTAGCATAAGCTAGTCATAGTACAGTTTAGGTTCGTACTTGTGTCTAAGTTGTTTAAAGTATAAAAGCAGCATGTGTCTCACCCCAGTAAGTATAAAAAGTGCTAGAGCAATAAGAGTGGGGCTATGAAAGTCACCTTAGTAAGTAGAGAGAGAGTTATTCCTCGGAATAAAGAGTTGAACGAGTGAGCAGGAAAGTCAACCTATTGACATTTAAGAGTAGTTAAGTGTTTTGCCCATGTTTAAGTTTAAGTATGTGTTTAAGTATAGTTTGTTTTACTAAGTTTCTATTCCTAGTAAGTTACTATTTTTATAAAGTTTCCATTTTTAGAAAGTTTCTTATTTTACTAAGTTTCTATGACTAGAGAGTTTCTACTTTTATGAGTGTTTTCTATTTTAGGATACTTGCTGTATTAGATAAGCTTCCAATCACCCCTTTCTCTTCGAATGGCTAATTTAGATCTAGGGGTTTGAGCCATAGGACCCTTTAAATCGGAAATCCAAACCCTCTGCCTAGAATCTCGTAGAAACCATTCGTCATGAAAGTTCGAAGATCTATACATCTCTAATACATATCCCAAAATGTTTTTGTGCTACAAAATAAGTAGTAGGTTATAGGTGCTAGTAATAGTAATAATGTATACATGTTAAGTACTAGTATAAGTAGTATTAGGGTTTAAGGTTTTAATATGTATATGTATATATAATTCGTATATATATGTATATATATATATAAAAATATATTTTTTTACATGTATATATGTATATATAAATCTAGGTGTGTTTATGTATATACTTATGAATAACAAGTTTATAATATGAATATGAATTAACAAAGATTAAAGTTTATGTAAATAGTTTAGGGTTTATGTTATACCTTTGAAGATTCAAGATAATTAACAAAGAAAAGATGAACACGATGAAGATGGAAGATCAAAGCCTTGAAAATCTTGAAGAACTCCTTGAAGATTCTTGAAGAACACAAAGAACAAGCTTAAAGATCCGAATACCACAAGAGAGGGAGAGGGAGAGATTGTTTTTGAGAGAGGATTTTGGTGTGATTTGTGAATGAGAAACTAGGAGTCTAGGAGTGTTTATATAGTGCAAGTATTAGAGTGTTAGTCAACATAAGGATGTTCTAATTAATGATTTTATTTTGTTTTATAATTTTTAGTCAACAAAAGGTGGTACTAGTTTATAATTAGTCAACATAAGGATGTACTAGTTTATACTTTATTTTTAGTCAACATAAGGATGTAATTATTTAAGATTCTTTAGTCTCATTATTATTACTATTATTATTATTATTATTATTATTATTATTATTATTATTATTATTATTATTATTATTATTATTATTATTATTATTATTATTATTATTATTATTTACATTTACTACATGATAAGTATTATTTTCTTTTTACTAATTCATGACTTGTATTTATTTTTATTTAGTTCCCAATTGTTTTATTATTTATATAAATGTCACTTTTTATTTATTACTTATAGATTAATAGTTATAAATAATATTACTGAAATGCATAAATTTTAATTAGCAGTGAGTGTCGAATAAAAATTTATTATTTGGTCAATGTTAAATTGATTGTGTATATAACAACCCTTAAATAATTAATACGTATAGTCAGACAGTAAACCCTAGGGTCATTTCAGTAATTTCAGAAGTTAAAAAGTGAGGGTTGTTATAGTACCTCCCTGTTAATAAAAACTTCGTCCCGAAGTTTTAGGTAGACTTCTCGGATGCATCAGCAGTTGAGAAGAGATGGGGATATTTCCGTTTCATATGGTCTTTGCGTTCCCAGGTATATTCGGGGCCTCTACGCGAATTCCAACAGACTTTAATGATAGGTATGTTGCTTTTACGCGTTTGTTTGACCTCTCCTTCCATGATTTCTATAGGTTCTTCAACGAAGTGCATTTTATCATTAATGCGAAGATCATTCAAAATGATGATGTTATACAAGTCATTTCAGTAAATTGGATACATGAAATGTGTTATGAATAGTATTGAGCTCATTTAAAACCTTGAGCATTTTATGCCACAATATTAGGGCAGACAAACAGAGAGGAGTTCGTGAAAATCACAGTCATGAAATTTGATAGAGATCTTCATTGTTTACAACAAGAATATTTTAATGATGAATATAAGTTGAAAAATAAAGTTTTATCACTATTGGATAATATGGATACAACGATTCGTTTATAGGAAGAGTATAAACGAAGCAATCATAAAAGAGTGAAATGAGAAAATTAAATGTTCGCCTTAACTTTTGACGTAGTCACGATTGATTTCCGGAATTCAAGGAATTAAAGGAAATCTTCGTAATCTATAAGATTTGATTCTCCGGTAATTAAGGAATTTGAGATTTTCTTTGATTAAATGCGGTGGATTGTCTCGATTGTTGTGTTTGGAATTTTGCTATAAATTAACTTCTTCCGTTTCATTATCTTCACCACTTCTATACTTTCTTCCTCAATTCAAACTTCCAAAAGATTAAGAAAATGCTTAATCCAGTTCTGATCCTGGTTATTATATTGACCATATATGCAGTCATTCTTCTTTTTCTTTTACCGCCAGAGGAATCTGTTTACTTCTACTATGCTCTTGGGGTTATAGTGTTTTTAATTATCCCGTGTCTTTATATTGCTATACGCATTGATATACACGGTTTGTAATTTCGGAGTCGTTATCGGGCTTTATATTTTCCCTTATATGTCGGAGCTTTATGCTTTTGTTTCTTCTTCTCGACTTCAAGTCAAGCGAGTAATGGTCCAGAATTCATAGGTATGAAGTTTAAAATGATCATAATATATAAAGTAGAAAGGAAAGGTAATAGCACGATTTGATTTGTCATATTACCAGAATATCCGGAAAAGACCGAATCATCAAGAAAAATATTTTCTTGATATGTTTAGAGGTTAAATAGAATGTAAGAGTCGTGTAACATGGCAAATGATGATTATAAAATCTATGAATCATCATCTTCCATTAAAAACTTAGCATGACTTACTGTAATATAATCACGTTGGCCTGACGTCATTATATTATACTAACTCATGCTTCAATTCCCAACACTTCTTCAAAGCATTTATAATTTAAACTCGAATTTTACAGAATATAGAAACTAAAACAGTTTCCTTTATAAAGATATCGCAAAGAGATACTTAATTGCGGACATGAATCGTTATGAAGATATCTTCCGAAATATAGAGGATATTTATGATGATATTTTGGAATTTCTAAGTTTGAAAGTTGATGAAGAAAAATTTTCCGCAAGCTTTTAACATGACTTCGGAGCAAGATATTCTCTAAAGATTTCACCGGATCCAGAATTACCTGGATTCTTTGAATATAGGGTTTGGCCCTTGTGTTTGTCCTTGGTCTCCTCCATGGTTAGCTCAATCCGTTTTTCAGTTCAAAATTTTCTTTTGAGCTTTTCCAACGTACCATTCTTTATTATCAAACTGTTGGCCCTTAAGACCATCTACAATTTTTCTGTTTCCTCTGCATTTAATGCAGCCATATTTGAATCATCGGTTATCAATCCGAGATGGTTTCAAGAAATTTCATTTTTAGATGATTAAACGCTGATTGCGATCGTCAAGATTCAAAGGATGTTTTCAAGAATTTTGAATTTGAAGTGTTTAAGCGTAAGATGCATCCATCAATGGATCTAACGGTTGACGAAGAAATGTTGTGATTTTCAAAAGTAAGGAATGGTAAGTTCGGTGGTTTGATGTGATAATTCATCATAGAATACGAATGAATATAATTCATGAATGTAGTGATCTTTAGGAAGATAACACTTGCTAAAGCTTTACTTAAGTTCCGATATGTCAAAATCAGAATATGTAACTGAATTTGTATGAAAATGGTTGTTCTTTGGTGAACATATATATATATATATATATCATGTGAATGTAAGTAGTATAGTTAACAACTGCTGAATCAGAATGGAAGAATGTACAATGTAACATATTTATATGAGATATGAATATCTCTCGGGTTTTACCTACCCGTTAAAATATTTTTCACAATTACAAAAGAGAAGATATACGTTCATATATGTATTCTTCAGATGTAACATGGTTTTAATGAGTTAATATAATATTAAACTCATTTGATTTGCTGTTGAAACGAGAATAAATAATCTCCAAAACCTTTGAGATTTCATAATTATCGTGAAATATTTCGCTAATGAAGTTATGAATCAATACTTCATCATTCATTATTATTGATATACTTCGGTATATGATGTTGGTGCTCGTGGAATTCTTGTGAAATTCATAAGGCACTAATGATGTTTTCTTGAAAGTTTCGAGTACATCGAAAATTAAAGTATACAATCAATCATGTATTTGAGTAATACACTTGGTTTATTACGAAATGGAGTTTATTGTGTTGAAGCAATGATTAACGATTGTTAAGTTATTAACAAAAGATGTACATCATAGCATATTATGATATGAATTAACCATGTAGTACATACTAGTTAAGATTCACACGTAATAGCTTAGTACGAAAAGATTTATTATTGTTCCAATCCATATATATAAAGTATACATATGTAATTCTTCGGGAAGAATGAGTCAATACATCTTAACTCATTATTACTAATATTTCTTGGTATCTATGGGGTGTATGATGTTGATGTTTGAGGTACTGAGTGTGATGTTGAGGCGTGGAATGCGGATGTTGTCGTTGGTGAAGCTGGTGATGTTGGTGGTGATGCCGATGGTACTGGTGGTACTGGTTATGCTGCTGGTGCTGCTGCTGGTGCTGCTGCTGGTGCTGCTGCCGGTGTTTGTAGGTTTCGCACCATATTCTCCAGAGCCACTACTCGAGCGCTAAGCTCGTTGACTTCTTCTATTATTCCGGGATGATTGGCGGTTCGGACAAGTGGATGAATAAGATCTAAAATTTTAGATATTATATATTCGTGACTGGATATCCTGGAAATGAGGGTGAAAATAGTGTTCCGAACGGGTTCGCCAGTAAGTGCTTCAGGTTCTTCACCAAGAGGTGAATTCGGTTGGTGGAAGGGATCACCTTCTTCTTGTCTCCATTGATCAAGTTTGCTACGAACCCATCCCCAATTCATCCAAAATAGATGATGGCTGATTGGTTCGTTCATTCCGGTTACGCTGCCATTGGAGCTCGAAGAGTTCGAGGAATCCATATTATGTGTTTGGAATAGGGTTTTTGATATGAGATTAGTGTTGAATACTGGATGATATATTCGTCTCCTCGAATACGTGTATATAGCAAAAAGATTTCCGTAATTTACGGTGGGAATTTAGGAAAAGTGTTAGACAAAATCTATTGAGATAGATACGATAAGATATAATAAGATATGATGTGTCTATACTTTAATAATGGCAGTATGACGTGTCGAGATCATAAAGTGATAAGTATGTAATCTAATAATCTTTTGATTAAAGACTTTCAATTCGTATACTGTGATAGCCCAATGACATTTTTCGATTCGCAAACCGATGCATGAAGGCATAAGGCATATAGGTACATGATATAATAGGGAGTTATATACGTTTGATTGTGAGTAGTAACAATTATAAGAGTTTCAAAATCATGGATAATATTTCATGTAATACATATGTAATACACATAACCATGATAGATGACTTATGAATGTCAAGAATTTCTGAAATCATTGTGTTGCATTTAGATGTGGTGGTGTAATTGGATAGTACTCAGGAAAGTGAGCAGAGTTCTTAGATTAGCTCGGCATTCTAAGATAAGTAAAATTTCTAAAGTATAGTGTAGCATTTAACAGTTAAAGGCAACAATTAAAGGCACTATGGTCAAGGAAAGTTGTAGTCCTACATTAGGAAAGAGACTTTGATTAGAATCTTTAAGTCAAGTTTGGTAAAGCATGATTGTTAAGATTATAAGGCAATCCTAAGTGCTTTAAGTCTAAGGCAGGAATGGTTATAGTTTCCTAGATTGCTAAGGCGCCCTAGCTAGCAAGTAAGGTACACATAAAAATGCAATCCTGGTTCTCTATAACAGCCTGGTTATGCTCTGATACCAATCTGTAACGTCCTCCCAATAGGGTCTGGAAGAAACGTTACTAATATCAAATAAACCAACATATTATAATACGAGAACAATACTAAATGATAAAATTAACTAGAATGAGTACGCAGCGGAAAATGAAATGTCGTTACAAAAGAAATATGTAATTGTTTAAATGCAGTAGTAATAAATGCGATAATCTCTTGATCCTATGTCCAAGTAGCATCACATAAGTAGTAGATAGGAAAGCTTGAATTAAACATCACCTGAGACAAAACATGCTAAAGTGTCAACCAAAAAAGGTTGAGTGAAGTTCATAGGTTTAACAAAAGTAGTTATCGTTGTTTTTAGACCACAAGATTTAGTTGTAAAGTTGATCTCCCGCAGGATCAAAAAGTAGATCTCGCAGATCCAAAAGTAGTACTGATTCGTGATATTTTAGACTAAACGTTTGTTTTGTTGCCCCGATGATAAGTTGGCAGTACCTTATCACCATGTTTAAATCATTATTAAGTAATACAAAGACATCGCGGTCAAATGTATCGGGGACGTTACTCCCGATAGGCCTACCCCCAATAATTAAGAATGCCTTATCCTGGAAGCAATTAAAAAATATCACTGTGGGGTCTTAGTAGCATAAGCTAGTCATAGTACAATTTAGGTTCGTACTTGTGTCTAAGTTGTTTAAAGTATAAAAGCAGCATGTGTCTCACCCCAGTAAGTATAAAAAGTGCTATAGCAATAAGAGTGGGGCTATGAAAGTCACCTTAGTAAGTAGAGAGAGAGTTATTCCTCGGAATAAAGAGTTGAACGAGTGAGCAGGAAAGTCAACCTATTGACATTTAAGAGTAGTTAAGTGTTTTGCCCATATTTAAGTTTAAGTATGTGTTTAAGTATAGTTTGTTTTACTAAGTTTCTATTCCTAGTAAGTTACTATTTTTATAAAGTTTTCATTTTTAGAAAGTTTCTTATTTTACTAAGTTTCTATGACTAGAGAGTTTCTACTTTTATGAGTGTTTTCCATTTTAGGATACTTGCTGTATTAGATAAGCTTCCAATCACCCCTTTCCCTTCGAATGGCTAATTTAGATCTAGGGGCTTGAGCCATAGGACCCTTTAAATCAGAAATCCAAACCCTCTGCCTAGAATCTCGTAGAAACCATTCGTCAAGAAAGTTCGAAGATCTATACATCTCTAATACATATCCCAAAAAGTTTTTGTGCTACAATATAAGTAGTAGGTTATAGGTGCTAGTAATAGTAATAGTGTATACATGTTAAGTACTAGTATAAGTAGTATTAGGGTTTAAGGTTTTAATATGTATATGTATATATAATTCGTATATATATGTATATATATATATAAATATATTTTTTTACATGTATATATGTATATATAAATCTAGGTGTGTTTATGTATATACTTATGAATAACAAGTTTATAATATGAATATGAATTAACAAAGATTAAAGTTTATGTAAATAGTTTAGGGTTTATGTTATACCTTTGAAGATTCAAGATAATTAACAAAGAAAAGATGAACACGATGAAGATGGAAGATCAAAGCCTTGAAAATCTTGAAGAACTCCTTGAAGATTCTTGAAGAACACGAAGAACAAGCTTGAAGATCCGAATACCACAAGAGAGGGAGAGGGAGAGATTGTTTTTGAGAGAGGATTTTGGTGTGATTTGTGAATGAGAAACTAGGAGTCTAGGAGTGTTTATATAGTGCAAGTATTAGAGTGTTAGTCAACATAAGGATGTTCTAACTAATGATTTTATTTTGTTTTATAATTTTTAGTCAATAAAAGGTGGTACTAGTTTATAATTAGTCAACATAAGGATGTACTAGTTTATACTTTATTTTTAGTCAACATAAGGATGTAATTGTTTAAGATTCTTTAGTCTCATTATTATTACTATTATTATTATTATTATTATTATTATTATTATTATTATTATTAGTATTATTATTATTATTATTATTATTATTATTATTATTATTATTATTATTATTATTATTATTATTATTATTATTATTATTATTATTATTTACATTTACTACATGATAAGTATTATTTTCTTTTTACTAATTCATGACTTGTATTTATTTTTATTTAGTTCCCAATTGTTTTATTATTTATATAAATGTCACTTTTTATTTATTACTTATAGATTAATAGTTATAAATAATATTACTGAAATGCATAAATTTTAATTTGCAGTGAGTGTCGAATAAAAATTTATTATTTGGTCAACGTAAAATTGATTGTGTATATAACAACCCTTAAATAATTAATACGTATAGTCAGACAGTAAACCCTAGGGTCATTTCAGTAATTTCAGAAGTCAAAAAGTGAGGGTTGTTATAATTTGATAGCTTTATATACTTTTTATTTTTATAACTAATAGGATATTCAGTGAATTCACCGAGCAAAACGTTCGCCACCTTTCATACGTTCACCACCTGTAACTCGATCAAGACATTTAGCCAATGTTGTCTCCGTTGATTTTTCTTTAGAATCGTCATCTAGTCGACCAAGTACTCCAATTCAAATTTCTGATAATCCATTTTTTGAACCCGACCTCACAATTGAGAACCTGGAAGATATTCAGGGACAATTCAGATATCCTGAACAACTAATCATTCCTCCTGAACCACAAATTACTCATCCAGAGATTGTCGAGGAAGAAACCATTAAGTCAGAATCCTCTAATGATTCAGATTCAACAAATTCAATCATGGAAAATCTGGAACCTCTAAGTATGGAAGACCGAATGAGGGCTAAACGCACTGGCCAAGGTCATGCAATTACTCAACCAGACATTAATGTGCCAGATTATCAAATTAAAGGACAAATCCTACATATAGTAACTAATCAAGGCCAATTTAGTGGTGCGCCGAAGGAAGATCCAAACGAACATCTTCGTACCTTTAATAGGATCTGTACACTATTCAAAATCAGAGAAGTTGAGGATGAACAGATCTATCTCATATTATTTCCCTGGACTTTAAAGGGAGAAGCCAAAAATTGGTTAGAATCGTTACCTGAAGGGGCGATTGATACATGGGATGTCTTAGTTGAAAAGTTTCTTAAACAATTCTTTCCGGCATCTAAAGCCGTGAGACTTCAAGGAGAAATGTTTACGTTTACGCAAAAGCCAAATGAAACTCTATATGAGGCATGGACAAGATTAGGAAAGTTGTTGAGAGGATGTCCTCAACATGGTTTAGACACTTATTAAATAGTACAAATATTCTACCAAGGATGCGATATTACTACACGAAAAGACATCGACATAGCAGCTGGTGGTTCCATTATGAAGAAAACCGCAACTGATGCTTACAAAATTATTGATAACACTGCTTCCCACTCACATGAGTGGAATCAAGAAAAAGACATCGTTAGATCATCTAAAGCGGCTAGAGCCGATTCTAGCCATGACTTTGATTCCATTTCCACAAAGATAGATGCTTTCGAAAGACGAATGGAAAAGATGACTAAAGATATTCATGCAATACGAATTAGTTGTGAACAGTGTGGAGAACCACATTTGACAAAAGATTGTCTCAATATTGAACAAACAATGGAACAAAGAGAGAATGTTTCATACATGAACCAAAGGCTTGGAAATAATTATCAGAATAATTATCAACCGCTAAGACCAAACTACAATCAAAATCAGAATTATAACCGAAATGTTCCATACAACAATCAATAAGGTCCTAGCAATCAACAAGTATCTAATAATACTTACAACCAGCAAAGACCTATTTTTCCAATTAAACCACCACAAACCGATGATAAAAAGCCAAATTTAGAAGATATGATGTCAAAACTAGTTGAATCTCAAACTCAGTTTTTCACATCTCAGAAATAAACGAATGAACAAAATGCTTAAGCATTTAGAAATCAACAAGCTTCAATCCAAAATTTGTAACAAGAAGTAAGTAACCTAGCAAGGTTGATAGGTGAAAGAAAACCAGGGAGTCTACCTTGTAGAGACCCGTCCTAATCCATCTGGACGAATACATTACATTTGATTACATCGCGAGGTACTTGACCTCTATATGATACATTTTACAAACATTACATTCGTTTTTAAAAGACAATCTTTCTTTACATCGAAAGTTGACGACATGCATACCATTTCATAATATATCCAACTATAATTGACTTAATAATAATCTTGATGAACTCGACGACTCGAATGCAACGTCTTTTGAAATATGTCATGAATGACTCCAAGTAATATCTCTAATATGAGCAAATGCACAGCGGAAGATTTCTTTAATACATGAGAATAAACATGCTTTCAAGTGTCAACCAAAAGGTTGGTGAGTTCATTAGTTTAACATAAATAATCATTTCCATTATTTTAATAGACCACAAGATTTTCATTTTCAGTTCTCATAAATATACGTCCCATGCATAGAGACAAAAATCATTCATATGGATTGAACACCTGGTAACCGACATTAACAAGATGCATATAAGAATATCCCCTATCATTCCGGGACATCCATCAGACATGATAAAACAACATCGAAGTACTAAAACATCCGCTACAACGGATGGGGTTTGTTGGGCCCAATAGATCTATCTTTAGGATTCGCGTCAATTAGTAGACTAGTTTACTAATTCTTAGGTTACCAAGTAAAAAGGGGCATATTCGGCTTCGATCATTCAACCATATAATGTAGTTTCGATTACTTGTGTCTATTTAGTAAAACATTTATAAAAGTAGCGCATGTATTCTCAGTCCCAATAATATATATTGCAAAAGCATTTAAAAAGGGAGCAAATGAAACTCACAATACTGTATTTTGTAGTAAAAATACATATGACGACATTGAACAACTGAACAATGCAGGGTTGGCCTCGACTTCACGAACCTAAATTAATTATGTATATTTATATGTTGGTTAATATTCGTCGAACAATTTAGGTTAAGTCATAGTGTACCACAATCCTAATGCTCGAGACTAATATGCAAAAGTCAACAAAAGTCAATTTGACTCAAAATGATTTCCAAAAATCTATAAATGATTAATATATAGTTTAAATATCGTCGTTTTATATTTTTAAATATTTTTAAAAGATTTAGAGTAAATAATATAATTCATTTATTAATAAATAAAATTTTATATTAAAATTTAAATAATAAAATATACTTTTATATATATTAAGTAATAAAATTTATAGAGTTCATTTAATATTATAAAGATAATATGATAGGTATTATTAAAGTAATTTATTACACGTAGTAAAATATGTTTGTATCACATATTTATTTGATAGAATAATATCTATAATAATAGTAAGTAAAAGTTGTATTATTTTGTAATAATAATAATTATTATAAAAATATCAATATTTATAATTACTAAGGTGACATTATGATAAAACGATAATTCTAATTATGATAACTTTAATATTTACGATACTTTTTAATATTATCTTTAAAATAATAATTCTATTTAAAATGATAATAATAATGATATTTTATAGTAACAATGACATTTCTATTAAAATGATAATTTTTGTTAAAATGATAGTTTTAATACTAACGATACTTTTAATAATAATAGTAATGTATAAAAATAGTAAGAACGATAATTTTATCTGAATCAATATCTTATAATATTTTAATTTCATCATGATGCTCTTACTCATTATTTCCTAATCGTTTCGTTTAATAGCTTTTAATCATCTTTTATATCGTGTTCATAATAATGATAATAATAGTAATCAAAATAATTAGGTGTTACTAATATTAGTTTTAATTGCAATAATACTAACAATGATAATTACTATGACATTATTAACGATAATACTAATAATTATTTTAATGATAATATAATAATAATAATAACAATAACAATAACCATTTTTAAATAATGATATATATATTAATAATGATAATAATAATAATAATAATAATAATAATAATAATAATAATAATAATAATAATAATTAGATAATAATAATAATACTAATTATAACTTTAAAGATAATAACGATAGTAATAATAATAAAAATAACAATTTTTAATGATAAAACCTTTTATTGATAAAGATGATAATAATAATAATAATAATAATAATAATAATAATAATAATAATAATAATAATAATAATAATAATAATAATAATAATAAGATAAAACTAGAACGACGATAATAACGACGATAATAATAATCATTTTTAATAATAATACAAAAATTCGATTGACTATAACTTCTAATCCGTTCATCGAAACCATTCGATATCTAAATGAAAAGTTCTTCACTTTTCGCTAGCTTTTCAACGACATGCATATCTTATACCTTATCTCAACCGCATATGTAACTAAATTCAGGATTTAACATAACCTATCTAATGGCAATATCAAAAGTACAAGCATGCATAATCCTATATACTCGAGCACTAGTCAGGGATACACTATCAATAAATAAAAGTTAAGTTATGAGTGCTCACGTATCAATATTGAGATTCAATATTGAAGGAAAGGTACGCAGACGCAACGGAGACGATAAACACTAAATTGACCTCACGAGCATACCCATGAACCATACCCATAACGTCCATAGCTATAACCCATAATTTCCGTAGCTCTATCCCGCTCGAAAAATCCGTTTTTGAAATAATCCCTGCTCATGACCTCGTTGTAGTATTTTATGTAAATAATACTAATAATATTACCAATACTCCTAATAATATTATTACTAATAATATTAATCTTAATATGAATCATAATAATAATATAAATAATAATAAATAAGGTAATATAGAGGGAGTATATGTGTGTGTGCGAGTGAATGAAAAAAAAATGATCCCAAAAATGAAATCGAGCGAACTTTAAAGACCTGACCTCTCTCCCTCAGCCATGCGATCGCATGGGGTTGTGAGGGAGTCCTCATGCGATCACATGATGTCCATTTACAGCTCACATTCGACTAATGGAAGTTGCCGACACTTATTTTACTTATTACACATATGATACACGTAAATTATATATTATTTAATATATATTATATTTAATCTTTAGAATTAATTAAATATTATATTATATTCTCGTGCATAGTTAAAATGTAATTTTTGTTCAAATGAGTCGTACATTGTCACTCGACTCATGTACCACTTTTGGTTTTTCGAGCGCACTTTCGTACGTTTAGAAAACTAGCCTTTTACATTACGCGACGTGTACCTTTAATAATAATTTGACTTATTTATCAAAAATTTACTTTATGAAAATGTATCTTATAAAATTTGAGCGTCGTGGTCATTTGCTTCTATAAATCAGTGACTCGTTGTTTACCAAAATATATTATTTTAAATAGGGACATTTTATGACTAAGTTAAAATATATATATATATATATATATTTAAAATTGTAAATTTGTACCTAATAAATATTTTTGAAATATTTTAACTAATGATATAATATTTAGCCTTTCAAAACCAATTAAATTTCAAAGTTCGTTTTAACTCGTTTTTAAATAATAGTAGTTATTTTACCAAATAATGTTTTTAATATGAAAACTAAAGAGTTGCTTTATCGAGGGACACGGGTTAATCAAGTAAAGTATATTTTTGAAATTTAAACGGAAATGATTTCTAACTTTTGACTAAGTCTTGTAAATGACACTTTTGTAAATCACTTTTATCAAGAATTCCGGATACCGTTAAAAAGAAAAGGTTTCTCAAATCATAGTGGACCTCTTAACAGAGACTCATAATTATAATTCAATGTATCTAATAATTCAATCATTTGATATCATCTTTTAATTCCATTGATAACTATTAGAATATATTTTGAAACAAATACGTTTATATAAAATATTATACGTCTAATACTTTGTTAATGTTTTCAAGTTATAATATATACACATATACATATATAATCATGTTCGTTCATATAATAGTTCGTGAATCATTAGAATTTGGTCAAGGTTAAATGAGTGTATGAACACAGTTTAAAATTCTTGAGATTCAACTTACAAATTTTTTGCTTATCGTGTCGGGAATATATAAAGATTAAAGTTTAAATTTGGTCGGAAATTTTCGGGTTGTCACAGTACCTACCCGTTAAAGAAATTTCGTCCCGAAATTTGATTGGGATGGTCATGGCTTACAATAAGTATGTTTTCATGACGCATATAAGCTGAAGATTAGGGTTTTATTATCATTGAGTAATATGGATAAAACCATTTGATTTTTGTGAAGAGTACGAGTGGAGTTATCACCAAAAGAGTGAAATGAGTAGGTATAGATTTGTCCTATCTTTTGACGTAGATAGAATTGATTTTCAAGTTCAAGAGATTTGGAGAAAATCTTCGTAATAAGATTTGATTAAGGAAATTAGGATCCGCTTTAAATGCGATCATTCATTTTGATTGCTCTGTCAGATATTTTACTATAAATCCACTCCCTTCGTTTCCTTACAACTCACACCTTCTCTTCTTTCTCCCTCAGCTCATACTTTAAAGTATTTGTCAATATGCTCCATCCAGTTCTGATTCTTGATATACTCCTTGCCTTCATATCTGTCATTCTTCTTTTTCATCTGCCGCCGGAAGAATCTATTTACTTTTACTATACCCTTGGGTTTATAGTGTTTTTAGTTCTCCCGTGTCTTTATATTGCTATTTGCATCGATATATACAGTTTATAATTTCTGGTTTGTCGTTGAGCTTTATATCTTCCCTTATATTTCAAAGTCTCTGCTTCTATCTTCTATAATCATTGTCATCTACAGTTAATGCTCTCTTTTATTTGCTGCGATTTATACCCCAATTTCTATTTCGGAGTTTTGTCCTTTCGTTTCTTCTTCTTGCGATTAAGCACCGCTTGTAATGGTCCAGAATTCGCAGATATAAATTTCGGAATGAACATTGTTAATGTTCTAAGAAGGAAATGGTAATGGTAAGATCTTGATTTGTTAAATTACCAGAATACCCTGGAAAAGACCGAATCATCAAGAAATATTTTCTTGATATTTTAGAGATTAGATAGAATATAATAGTCGTGTAACATGGCACATGATGATGTTATGATCTGAATCATCATGTTTCATTAGAAACTCAGCATGACTTACTGTAATATAATCACGTTGATCAAGTGTCATTATATTATACTAACTCATGCTTCAGTTTCCAACACCACTTCAAAAACATCCATATTTTAAACTCGAAGGTTTCAGAACTAAGAAACTAAAATAGTTTCTTTTATGATGTAACACAGATAGGGCGAAGAGATAACTAATTTTGTATAAGAATAGTTTTGAAATATCTTCAGAAATATGGAGGATATTTATAATGAAAGATACGATGATATCTTAGAATTTCTAATATCAGAGGATGATGAAGAATATTGTCCGTAAAGGTTTATTATCAGGAGCAAGGTATTCGTTAATAACTTCAGCAGATACTGAATCATTTGGATTCTTTGAAGACAGGTTCAGTCTTTGTGATTTGTCTACAGCCTCCTTCATATTTTGCTCAATCCATTTTTCAGTTCCAAAACTTCTCTTTTTCTGAGCTTTGCCAATACACTAATCTTTATCATCAACTTTTTACTGCTAAGGTCGTCTACAGTTTTTGTTGCTTCATCAGCATTTCGAGAACTAGTTCGCGGTTCAGAATGTTTTTCAGAAATTTCACATTCGAAGTATGTAAGCCTTGGAGATAGACGTTATATGTATAACTGTTGGCGTTAACATGCTGTGAGATTTCAAAATACCGATTGCTAATTCCCAGTAATTGTCATGACAATTCTTGTTACAAGATGCGGATGAGTAAATGATGGAGTTTTGATAAATATAATGATTCTTCGGAAGGTCAAAGATTAGTGAAGTTGTGAATAAGTTTATTGCTAATGTGGTGAAACATGAAAGGTTCTCCGGTAACAAAAGGGTAATCATATATATCAAGATTATGATAAGGCTACTCCGAATGAAAAATAGAAGTTGTCTTGCTGGAGCTGTGATAAAATTTGCTACTTTGCAAAGGGATTGCAAAGTTATTTTTGCTAATAAATGCCAAAGGATCTGACACAGATATGTTTTGAATTATGACTTCGACTTCGAGAGCATTTTAAGTACATAACTGTGGGTAATATGTGGTTGGATCATCATCTCGATTGTTCATTATTTGAAGTGTCTTCAGAAATTTTCGAAGGGTTTGAACACAGATTGTAATCGTTAATATACATTTGATGTTCTAACACAGTTTTGAAGTCAAAGTATAACTTTGAAAGATGTAGGAATCTAAAAGTGATGATACTGGTTATATCTCGAATTGAATTCTGAGGTTTCAAAATCAGAATATGTAATTGGGTTTGAATGAGTATGGTTGTTTTAATTTCTATGAAAGAATGTATATTATTGTGAAAGTAGGAAGTATAGTTGATAATTTGCTTAATTAGATTCGAAGAATGTAACATATTAATTGTGAATATATACGGGTATTACCTACCCGTTAAAAAAAATTTCACAATTAATATTTTGAACAAAAGAATTTTATTACAGTCCTTATGAAAATATATATGTATATATTCTCTTAAGATATAACATAGATTTTAATGAGTTAATACTAAATTAAAACTCATTCGATTTACGGTTGGAACTAGAATTTAATAATCCCTTGAAGGCTTTAGAGATTACATAAGTATTTCTTCAATAATATTGAAATTATGAATCAATACTTCGTTATTTGCTGAGGCGTGATGTTGTTTTTCGTTAAATTCTTGTGAACTTCGCAAAGTACGAATGATGTTATCTGGAAAGTTTTGGTTACATCGATGATGAAAGTGTAAAATCAACTATATATTTGATTTATTAGAAATTGGAATTTGTTAAATTTAGACAGAGATTGTAGTTAACGATAGTTAAGTTGCGGCCGAAGGACGTACATTATTGAATATTTGTAATATGAATTAACCGAGTAGTTAAGATTCACACACAATAGCTTGGTACGGAAAGATTTATTTTTATTTCAAAATATATATATATATATATATATATATATATATATATATATATATATATATATATATATATATATATATATATATAAAATATACGTATAATTTCTTCAGAGGGAATGAGTTAATTCTTCATAACTCGTTGATACAATATACGCGTTATTGATTCGTAATGATGTCCACAGTGATTCTTGAACTGACGGAGTTTGTGATGTTATAGGTGTTGTTGATTTTGATGTTGACTCTACTGACGATGCTGGTGACGCTGAAAATACTGTTGATGCTGTTGGTACTCCTTGGTATCTATGGTACGTATGACGTTGATGCTCGTGGGACAGATTGTGAAGTTGAGGTTTACGACGCGGTTGTGGTTGGGGTGGTAATGGTACTTTTGGCAGTGATTGTAGTGACCAGAACTTTTCCATGTTTATTTATATTAAATGAAATTGATATTTACATAATTAAGTGTTTCTAACATGTTAAGCAATCAAACTTGTTAAGACTTGATTAATTGAAATAGGTTTCATATAAACAATTGACCACCCAAGTTGACCGGTGATTCACGAACGTTAAAACTTGTAAAAACTATATGATGACATATATATGATTATATATATAGTTAACATGATATTATGATAAGTAAGTATCTCATTAGGTATTTTAACAATGAGTTATATACATAAAATTGAGTTTATTGAATTAAGAAACTCGAAATGATATATATAACGATTATCGTTATAACAACGTCTTACTAAATACATATGAATCATATTAAGATATTGATACACTATGTTTAATCATAATAAATTATAAGTAAACATGTCATTATATATATTAACAATGAACTACATATGTAAAAACAAGACTACTAACTTAAGGTTTTCGAAACGAGACATATATGTAACGATTATCGTTGTAACGACATTTAAATGTATATATATCATATTAAGATATAGTAATATATCATAATATCATGATAATATAATAATATAACATCTCATTAGATATAATAAACATTGGGTTAACAACATTTAACAAGATCATTAACTTAAAGGTTTCAAATCAACATTTACATGTAACGACTAACGATGACTTAACGACTCAGTTAAAATGTATATACATGTAGTGTTTTAATATGTATTCATACACTTTTGAAAGACTTCAAGACACTTATCAAAATACTTCTACTTAACAAAAATGCTTACAATTACATCCTTGTTCAGTTTCATCAACAATTCTACTCGTATGCACCCGTATTCGTACTCGTACAATACACAGATTTTAGATGTATGTACTATTAGTATATACACTCCAATGATCAGCTCTTAGCAGCCCATGTGAGTCACCTAACACATGTGGGAACCATCATTTGGCAACTAGCATGAAATATCTCATAAAATTACAAAAATATGAGTAATCATTCATGACTTATTTACATGAAAACAAAATTACACATCCTTTATATCTAATCCATATACCAACGACCAAAAACACCTACAAACACTTTCATTCTTCAATTTTCTTCATCTAAGTGATCTCTCTCAAGTTCTATCTTCAAGTTCTAAGTGTTCTTCATAAATTCTGTAAGTTCTTGTTTCATAAAATCAAGAATAATTCCAAGTTTGCTAGCTTACTTCCAATCTTGTAAAGTGATCATCCAACTTCAAGAAATCTTTCTTATTTACAGTAAGATATCTTTCTAATACAAGGTAATACTCATATTCAAACTTTGATTCAATTTCTATAACTATAACAATCTTATTTCGAGTGGAAATCTTACTTGAACTTGTTTTCGTGTCATGATTCTGCTTCAAGAACTTTCAAGCCATCCAAGGATCCTTTGAAGCTAGATCTATTTTTCTCATTTCCAGTAGGTTTATCCACAAAACCTGAGGTAGTAATGATGTTCATAACATCATTCGATTCATATATATAAAACTACCTTATTCGAAGGTTTAAACTTGAAATCACTAGAACATAGTTTAGTTAATTCTAAACTTGTTCGCAAACAAAAGTTAATCCTTATAACTTGACTTTTAAAATCAACTAAACACATGGTATATATCTATATGATATGCTAACTTAATGATTTAAAACCGGAAAATACGAAAAACACTGTAAAACCGGATATACGCCGTTGTAGTAACACCGCGGGCTGTTTTGGGTTAGTTAATTAAAAACTATGATAAACTTTGATTTAAAAGTTGTTCTTCTGGGAAAATGATTTTTCTTATGAACATGAAACTATATCCAAAAATCATGGTTAAACTCAAAGTGGAAGTATGTTTTCCAAAATGGTCATCTAGACGTCGTTCTTTCGACTGAAATGACTACCTTTACAAAAACGACTTGTAACCTGTAATTCCGACTATAAATGAATTGTATAGATTCATAAACTTAAGTTCAATATGAAACCATAGCAATTGGATTCACTCAAAATGGATTTAAAACGAAGAAGTTATGGGTAAAACAAGATTGGTTATTTTTGCTCGTTGTAGCTACGTGAAAATTGGTAACAAATCTATATTAATCATATCCTAGCTAACTTATATTGTATTATACATATATTCTAATATATTATGTAATCTTGGGATACCATAGACACGTATGCAAATGTTTTGACATATCATATCGACCCATGTATATATATTATTTGGAACAACCATAGACACTCTATATGCAGTAATGTTGGAGTTAGCTATACAGGGTTGAGGTTGATTCCAAAAATATATATACTTTGAGTTGTGATCTAGCTTGAGACGTGTATACACTGGGTCGTGGATTGATTCAAGATATATATATCGATTTATTCTGTACATCTAACTGTGGACAACTAGTTGTAGATTACTAACGAGGACAGCTGACTTAATAAACTTAAAACATTAAAACGTATTAAAAATGTTGTAAATATATTTTGAACATACTTTGATATATATGTACATATTTCTTATAGGTTCGTGAATCGACCAGTGGCCAAGTCTTACTTTTCGACGAATTAAAAATCTGTGAAAGTGAGTTATAGTCCCACTTTTAAAATCTAATATTTTGGGATGAGAATACATGCAATTTTATAAATGTTTTACGAAATAGACACAAGTAATTGAAACTACATTATATGGGTGAATGATCGAAGCCGAATATGCCCCTTTTGCTTGGTAACCTAAGAATTAGTAAACCGATCTACTAATTGATGTGAATCCTAAAGATAGATCTATTGGACCTAACGAACCCCATCCAAAGTACCGGATGCTTTAGTACTTCGAATTCGTTTTTATCATGTGCGAAGGATTTCCCGGAATGATAGGGGATATTCTTATATGCATCTTGTTAATGTCGGTTACCAGGTGTTCACCATATGAATGATTTTTATCTCTATGTATGGGATGTATATTGAAATATGAAATCTTGTGGTCTATTATTATAATTTGATAATATATAGGTTAAACCTATAACTCACCAACATTTTTGTTGACGTTTTAAGCATGTTTATTCTCAGGTGATTATTAAGAGCTTCCGCTGTTGCATACTAAAATAAGGACAAGATTTGAAGTCCATGCTTGTATGATATTATGTAAAAACTGCATTCAAGAAACTTATTTTTGATGTAATATATTCTTATTGAAACCATTATGTAATGGTCGTGTGTAAACGGTATATTTTAGATTATCATTATTTGATAATCTACGTAATGCTTTTTAAACCTTTACAGATAAAATAAAGGTTATGGTTGTTTTAAAAATGAATGCAGTCTTTGAAAAACGTCTCATATAGAGGTCAAAACCTCGCGACGAAATCAATTAATATGGAACGTTTATAATCAATATGAACGGGACATTTCAGTTGGTATCTGAGCGTTGGTCTTAGAGAACCAGAAAATTGCATTAGTGTGTCTTACTGAGTTTGTTAGGATGCATTAGTGAGTCTGGACTTCGACCGTGTTTTTCTTCAAAAACGATTGCTTAACATTTTTTTGTTGGAAACTATATATTATTAACATGTAAATATTATGTGATATATTAATCTCTTAACATGTTTGATATTGTGTGATAGATGTCTACCTCTAGTACAAATCCCATTGATTCACCTAATAATAATGAAGAGTCGAATATATTTTGGGAAGATTTACAAATTCCCGAAGAGGAATTGGAAGAGGAGGAATCAGAAGAGGAGGAACCAGAAGAAGAAGAGGTTCCGGAGGAAGAAATATTGATACCTATAGTAAATCAATTAAATAAAAGAAAATCCTCAACCAACGGACCAAAGTTAATAATGGTCAATGGTGTTTCTGCCGGGGAAGCAAAATATTGGGAAGATTACCAATTTTTCGATGAATCGGATCCCGATGAGGATTCCGATGATGTTATAGAAATTACCTCGACCCAATTTAATAAAGCGAAAGAAAATAATAAGGGAAAAGGTATAAAAATAGAGAAACCCGATTCCAACCCCGATGAACTTTATATGTATCGACAACATCCGTATTTCCTAAAATGTAACAATGACCCGGGAACCTCTAAACCACCAGGTTTTTCTAAACCATTATGGAAAACGACGGCTCGTATTAGAGGAACACCATATATTCCTAGAAAATTAGGAAAACGAACCAAGTCCGAAGAAGAAAAAACCAGTGATTCAGATTAGAGGTTTGTAATCATGTTGTGTATTATATGTATTGTAGTGTGTTTGTACTTTTATGTTCTATGTAAAAATTACTTGTATTGTTTGTTAATTATCTTTTATGAATCTAATCCTTGTCTATTTTACAGTATAAAAACAAAATGGACTTTAAGGGTAGACAACCGAATATTTTAGAAGACCTACCAGATGATATGATTGAGGAAATCTTGTCTAGAGTCGGTCAGAATTCATCAGCACATTTAGTTATGGCGAAATTAACTTGTCAAACGTTTGAAAGACTTTCCAGAAATGCCTTAGTTTATAAAAGGCTTTCCTTTGATAGGTGGGGTATATCACATTGTGGAGACCGTAAGTTACGCCGTGTTTTCTTTAAAGCATTAAATGTGGGGAACCCAAATGCAATTTTACGCTACGGGTTATGAACCTATTTTGACTCAACATATCCCAACATAGGATTTCGTGAATTAGAAAGAGCTTCTAACATGCAACATAAAGAAGCATGTTATGCTTACGGGTTAGTGATGTTAGCTTCTTACCAAAGTGAGAAAAAGAACATCGGATTGCAACTTTTAAATAAGACCTTCCCACAAGTGACGGATTCAGTAGTTGGGGTGAGAAACAAGGTTTTTAGATTATTACGGGGCTGTTGGACATTACGAAACCCTTATCCTTTTGACGA
This sequence comes from Rutidosis leptorrhynchoides, assembly GCF_046630445.1. Classification (NCBI taxonomy): domain Eukaryota; kingdom Viridiplantae; phylum Streptophyta; class Magnoliopsida; order Asterales; family Asteraceae; genus Rutidosis; species Rutidosis leptorrhynchoides. Next base: position 57,990,088 of record NC_092342.1, read on the forward strand.
CATTACAACATGCTGCCTAGCCAATGGTCATAATGGTTATTTTCCACAAGACCAAGGATGGGAAGTCGTCTTAGTAAAACCAGAATGCATGACTTGTGTATGGACTTATGAATTACGTGTCTTTATTTCCTTTGCTGAACAACTTGCGTATTAACTAGATTTATCTTCAAAACTGTCATGTATCAAAGTGTACTATATTTCATGTTATATGTAATATAGCGAAGTTGTAAGTTTGAAGAATATTTGTATGTGATATATTATTATAATCAGTTTTTCATATGGAATTTTAGTAGTTAAATTGTATATTAGCTACTAAGTATGAACTTAACGGGTAGGTAGTACCCGAATTTAAACTTATAAAACGCTAATATGAAGAAAAAGTTTTTATAAATGAGTTCATATTATGCTACGAAATACTATTGACTACTCTTAATATTCTGTATGATTAACTAGATTTAGTTGGCTATTTTGAAGGAAATGGCACCGACTACTCGACACACCATGAATATGAGCGAAGAGGAATTTCGTACTTTTCTTGCTGCAAACATAGTTGCAGTACAGGCTGCCCTACATACCAACAATAACTCTGAATCTAGCAATGCAGCTAACGGCGCAAGAAATCGTGTAGGATGCACCTACAAAGAATTCACCACCTGCAAACCTTTGGAATTTGATGGAACCGAAGGACCAATTGGATTGAAACGGTGGACCGAGAAAGTCGAATCGGTGTTTGCCATAAGTAAGTATACTGAAGAGGACAAAGTTAAGTACGCTATGCATACCTTCACAGGTACTGCGTTAACGTGGTGGAACACCTATCTTGAACAGGTAGGACAAAATGCTGCTTACGCACTACCGTGGTCGGCATTCAAGCAATTGATGAACGAGCAGTACCGTCCTAGAAACGAAGTCAATAAACTCAAGGTAGAACTTAGAGAGTTACGAACACAAGGGTTCGACGTTACCATATATGAACAACGATTCACAGAGTTGTGCCTATTGTGTCCTGGAGCATTTGAAGATGAAGAAGAGAAGATCGACGCGTTTGTAAAAGGGTTACCAGTAAGGATTCAAGAAGATGTGAGTTCACATGAGCCCGCTTCTATACAGAAGGCAAGTCGAATGGATAATAAACTCATAAATCAGATTGAGGGAAGAATTAAAGAGCAGGCGGCCGAAGAAGCCAACACGAAACAACTCAAGAGGAAGTGGGAGGAAAACGGTGACAAGAGTCACCAGTACAACAACAACAACAATTACAACCACAATCGCAACAACTATCCCAACAACCGCAACAACAATCGCAACAATAACCACAATCCTAACAATAACTACAACAAACATCCCAACAACAACAACAACAACTACAACAACCATTTCAACAACAATAATAATCCCAACAACAACCTCAATAACAACAACGACAACAAAAACCAAAAACAGCCATGTCATAGGTGTGAAGAAAATCATCAGGGGTTTTGTATGACATTTTGCAACAGGCGTAAAAGAAATGGTCATAGCGCGACAAAGTGTGAGATCTACGGACCAAAATTTAACAGAACTAAAGGAACAAATAATGTCGGAACAAGTAATGCCGAAACGAATAGTGTTGGAGCAAGTAATACCAACGCTGTTTGTTATAAATGTGGAAAACCGGGCCACATTATTAGAAATTTCCCGAATCAAGGGAATACTAATGGGCAGGGCTGTAGAAGAGTTTTCAATATTAATGCGGTAGAAGCACAGGAAAACCCGGAGCTTGTTACGGGTACGTTTCTTATTGGCGATAAATCTGCTTATGTTTTATTTGATTTGGGTGCGGATAGAAGCTATATGAGTAGAGAATTTTGTGCTAAATTAAGTTGCCCATTGACGCCTTTGGATAGTAAATTTTTACTTGAATTAGCAAACGGTAAATTAATTTCAGCAGATAATATATGTCGGGATAGAGAAATTAAACTGGGTGATGAAACGTTTAAGATTGATTTAATACCAGTCGAGTTAGGGAGTTTTGATGTGATAATTGGCGTGGACTGGTTGAAGAAGGTAAGAGCAGAGGTCGTTTGTTACAAAAATGCGATTCGCATTATGCGTGAAAAAGGAAAACCTTTAATGGTGTACGGAGAAAAGAACAACGCGAAGTTAAATCTTATTAGTAGTTTGAAGGCGCAAAAACTAATAAGAAAAGGTTGTTACGTCATTCTAGCACACATCGAGGAAGTTAAACCTGAAGAAAAGAACATCAGTGATGTTTTCGTCGCAAAAGAATTTTCCGATGTATTTCCGAACGAATTACCGGGATTACCCCCACATCGATCCGTTGAATTTCAAATAGACCTTGTACCAGGAGCTACACCAATAGCTCGTGCTCCATACAGACTCGCACCCAGTGAAATGAAAGAATTACAAAGTCAGTTACAGAAACTTTTAGAGCGTGGTTTCATTCGACCAAGCACATCACCATGGGGAGCTCCTGTTTTGTTTGTCAAAAAGAAAGATGGTACATTCAGGTTGTGTATCGACTACCGAGAGTTGAACAAACTTACCATCAAGAACCGCTACCCACTACCGAGAATTGATGACTTATTTGATCAACTACAAGGCTCGTCTGTTTATTTGAAGATCGATTTACGTTCTGGATATCATCAAATACGAGTGAAGGAGGATGATATTCCAAAGATTGCTTTTAGGACGCTTTACGGTCATTACGAGTTTATGGTTATGCCGTTTGGATTGACTAACGCACCAGCTGTGTTCATGGACCTCATGAACCGAGTGTGTGGGCCATATCTTGACAAGTTTGTCATTGTTTTCATCGATGACATACTTATTTACTCGAAGAATGATCAAGAGCACGAAGAAAATTTGAGAAAAGTGCTAGAGTTGATGAGAAAAGAAAAACTGTACGCTAAGTTTTCAAAGTGTGCATTTTGGTTGGAAGAAGTTCAATTCCTCGGTCACATAGTGAACAAAGAAGGTATTCAGGTGGATCCAGCAAAGATTGAAACCGTTGAAAAGTGGGAAACCCCGAAAACTCCAAAACACATACGCCAATTTTTAGGACTAGCTGGTTACTACAGAAGATTCATCCAAGACTTTTCCAGAATAACAAAACCCTTGACTGCATTAACGCATAAAGGGAAGAAATTTGAATGGAAAGATGAACAAGAGAAAGCGTTTTAATTGTTAAAGAAAAATTTAACTACGGCACCTATATTGTCATTACCTGAAGGGAATGATGATTTTGTGATATATTGTGACGCCTCAAAGCAAGGTCTCGGTTGTGTATTAATGCAATGAACGAAAGTAATTGCTTATACGTCTAGACAATTGAAGATTCACGAACAGAATTATACGACGCATGATTTGAAATTAGGCGCGGTTGTTTTTGCATTAAATACTTGGAGGCACTACTTATATGGGGTCAAAAGTATTATATATACCGACCACAAAAGTCTTCAACACATATTTAATCAGAAACAACTGAACATGAGGCAGCGCAGATGAATTGAATTGTTGAATGATTACGACTTTGAGATTCGTTACCACCCAGGGAAGGCAAATGTGGTAGCCGACGCCTTGAGCAGAAAGGACAGAGAACCCATTCGTGTAAAATCTATGAATATAATTATTCACACTAACCTTACTACTCAAATAAAGGAGGTGCAACAAGGAGTTTTAAAAGAGGGAAACTTAAAGGATGAAATACCCAAAGGATCGGAGAAGCATCTTAATATTCGGGAAGACGGAACCCGGTATAGGGATGAAAGGATTTGGGTACCAAAATTTGGAGATATGAGAGAAATGGTACTTAGAGAAGCTCATAAAACCAGATACTCAATACATTCTGGAACGGGGAAGATGTACAAGGATCTCAAGAAACATTTTTGGTGGCCAGGTATGAAAGCCGATGTTGCTAAATACGTAGGGGAATGTTTGACGTGTTCTAAGGTCAAAGCGGAGCATCAGAAACCATCAGGTCTACTTCAACAACCCGAATTCCCGGAATGGAAATGGGAAAACATTACCATGGATTTCATCACTAAATTGCCAAGGACTGTAAGTGGTTTTGATACTAATTAGGTAATAGTTGATCGTCTCACCGAATCAGCACACTTCCTGCCAATAAGATAAGATGACAAGATGGAGAAGTTAGCACGACTGTATTTGAAGGAAGTCATCTCCAGATATGGAATACGAATCTCTATTATCTCTGATAGGGATGGCAGATTTATTTCAAGATTCTGGCAGACATTACAGCAAGCATTAGGAACTCGTCTAGACATGAGTACTGCCTATCATTCACAAACTGATGGGCAGAGCGAAAGGACGATACAAACGCTTGAAGACATACTACGAGCATGTGTTATTGATTTCGAAAACAGTTGGGATCGATATCTACCGTTAGCAGAATTTTTCTACAACAACAGCTACCATTCAAGCATTGAGATGGCGCTGTTTGAAGCACTTTATGGTAGAAAGTGCAGGTCTCCGATTTATTGGAGTGAAGTGGGGGAGAGACAGATTACGGGTCCGGAGATAATACAAGAAACTACCGAGAAGATCATCCAAATTCAACAACGGTTGAAAATCGCCCAAAGTCGACAAAAGAGCTACGCCAACATTAAAAGAAAAGATATAGAATTTGAAATTGGAGAGATGGTCATGCTTAAGGTTGCACCTTGGAAAGGCGTTGTTCGATTTGGTAAACGAGGGAAATTAAATCCAAGGTATATTGGACCATTCAAGATTATTGATCGTGTCGGACCAGTAGCTTACCGACTTGAGTTACCTCTACAACTCGCGGCTGTACATAACACTTTCCACGTCTCAAATTTGAAGAAATGTTTTGCTAAAGAAGATCTCACTATTCCGTTAGACGAAATCCAAATCAACGAAAAACTTCAATTCATCGAAGAACCCGTCGAAATAATGGATCGTGAGGTTAAAAGACTTAAACAAAACAAGATACCAATTGTTAAGGTTCAATGGAATGCTCGTAGAGGACCCAAGTTCACCTGGGAATGAGAAGATCAGATGAAGAAGAAATACCCACACTTATTTCCAGAAGATACGTCAACACCTCCAACTGCTTAAAATTTCGAGACGAAATTTATTTAACGGGTAGGTACTGTAGTGACCCGAACTTTTCCATGTTTACTTATATTAAATGAAATTGATATTTACATGATTAAGTGTTTCCAACATGTTAAGCAATCAAACTTGTTAAGACTTGATTAATTGAAATAGGTTTCATATAAACAATTGACCACCTAAGTTGACCGGTGATTCACGAACGTTAAAACTTGTAAAAACTATATGATGACATATATATGATTATATATATAGTTAACATGATATTATTATAATTAAGTATCTCATTAGGTATTTTAACAATGAGTTATATACATAAAATTGAGTTTATTGAATTAAGAAACTCGAAACGATATATATAACGATTATCGTTATAACAACGTCTTACTAAATACATATGAATCATATTAAGATATTGATACACTATGTTTAATCATGATAAATGATAATTAAACATGTCATTATATATATTAACAATGAACTACGTATGTAAAAACAAGACTACTAACTTAAGGTTTTCGAAACGAGACATATATGTAACGATTATCGTTGTAACGACATTTAAATGTATATATATATATATCATATTAAGATATAGTAATATATCATAATATCATGATAATATAATAATTTAACATCTCATTAGATATAATAAACATTGGGTTAACAACATTTAACAAGATCGTTAACTTAAAGGTTTCAAATCAACATTTACATGTAACGACTAACGATGACTTAACGACTCAGTTAAAATGTATATACATGTAGTGTTTTAATATGTATTCATAGAATTTTGAAAGACTTCAAGACACTTATCAAAATACTTCTACTTAACAAAAATGCTTACAATTACATCTTCGTTCAGTTTCATCAACAATTCTACTCGTATGCACCCGTATTCGTACTCGTACAATACACAGCTTTTAGATGTATGTACTATTGGTATATACACTCCAATGATCAGCTCTTAGCAGCCCATGTGAGTCACCTAACACATGTGGGAACCATCATTTGACAACTAGCATGAAATATCTCATAAAATTACAAAAATATGAGTAATCATTCATGACTTATTTACATGAAAACAAAATTGCACATCCTTTATATCTAATCCATATACCAACGACCAAAAACACCTACAAACACTTTCATTCTTCAATTTTCTTCATCTAAGTGATCTCTCTCAAGTTCTATCTTCAAGTTCTAAGTATTCTTCATAAATTCTATAAGTTCTAGTTTCATAAAATCAAGAATACTTCCAAGTTTGCTAGCTTACTTCCAATCTTGTAAAGTGATCATCCATCTTCAAGAAATCTTTCTTATTTATAGTAAGATATCTTTATAATACAATGTAATACTCATATTCAAACTTTGATTCAATTTCTATAACTATAACAATCTTATTTCGAGTGGAAATCTTACTTGAACTTGTTTTCGTGTCATGATTCTGCTTCAAGAACTTTCAAGCCATCCAAGGATCCTTTGAAGCTAGATCTATTTTTCTCATTTCCAGTAGGTTTTTCCATAAAACCTAAGGTAGTAATGATGTTCATAACATCATTCGATTCATATATATAAAACTACCTTATTCGAAGGTTTAAACTTGAAATCACTAGAACATAGTTTAGTTAATTCTAAACTTGTTCGCAAACAAAAGTTAATCCTTCTAACTTGATTTTTAAAATCAACTAAACACATGTTCTATATCTATATGATCTGCTAACTTAATGATTTAAAACCGGAAAAAACGAAAAACACCGTAAAATCGGATATACGCCGTTGTAGTAACATCGAGGGCTGTTTTGGGTTAGTTAATTAAAAACTATGATAAACTTTGATTTAAAAGTTGTTCTTCTGGGAAAATGATTTTTCTTATGAACATGAAACTATATCCAAAAATCATGGTTAAACACAAAGTGAAAGTTTGTTTTCCAAAATGGTCATCTAGACGTCGTTCTTTCGACTGAAATGACTACCTTTACAAAAACGACTTGTAAACTGTAATTACGACTATAAACATATACATTTTCTATATATATTCATAAACTTAAGTTCAATATGAAACCATAGCAATTGGATTCACTCAAAACGGATTTAAAACGAAGAAGTTATGGGTAAAACAAGATTGGTTATTTTTGCTTGTTGTAGCTACGTGAAAATTGGTAACAAATCTATATTAATCATATCCTAGCTAACTTATATTTTATTATTCATATATTCTAATATATTATGTAATCTTGGGATACCATAGACACGTATGCAAATGTTTTGACATATCATATCGACCCATGTATATATATTATTTGGAACAACCATAGACACTCTATATGCAGTAATGTTGGAGTTAGCTATACAGGGTTGAGGTTGATTCCAAAAATATATATACTTTAAGTTGTGATCTAGCCTGAGACGTGTATACACTGGGTCGTGGATTGATTCAAGATATATATATCGATTTATTTTTGTACATCTAATTGTGGACAACTAGTTGTAGATTACTAACGAGGACAGCTGACTTAATAAACTTAAAACATTAAAAAGTATTAAAAATGTTGTAAATATATTTTGAACATACTTTGATATATATGTACATATTTGTTATAGGTTCGTGAATCGACCAGTGGCCAAGTCTTACTTCCCGACGAAGTAAAAATCTGTGAAAGTGAGTTATAGTCCCACTTTTAAAATCTAATATTTTGGGATGAGAATACATGCAGTTTTATAAATGTTTTACGAAATAGACACAAGTAATTGAAACTACATTATATGGGTGAATGATCGAAGCTGAATATGCCTTTTTTGCTTGGTAACCTAAGAATTAGTAAACCGATCTACTAATTGACGCGAATCCTAAAGATAGATCTTTTGGGCCTAACGAACCCCATCCAAAGTACCGGATGCTTTAGTACTTCGAATTCGTTTTTATCATGCCCGAAGGATTTCCCGGAATGATAGGGGATATTCTTATATGCATCTTGTTAATGTCGGTTACCAGGTGTTCACCATATGAATGATTTTTATCTCTATGTATGGGATGTATATTGAAATATGAAATCTTGTGGTATATTATTATGATTTGATAATATATAGGTTAAACCTATAACTCACCAATATTTTTGTTGACGTTTTAAGCATGTTTATTCTCAGGTAATTATTAAGAGCTTCCGCTGTTGCATACTAAAATAAGGACAAGATTTGGAGTCCATGCTTGTATGATATTATGTAAAAACTGCATTCAAGAAACTTATTTTTGATGTAATATATTCTTATTGTAAACCATTATGTAATGGTCGTGTGTAAACGGTATATTTTAGATTATCATTATTTGATAATCTACGTAATTCTTTTTAAACCTTTACAGATAAAATAAAGGTTATGGTTGTTTTAAAAATGAATGCAGTCTTTGAAAAACGTCTCATATAGAGGTCAAAACCTCGCGACGAAATCAATTAATATGGAACGTTTATAATCAATATGAACGGGACATTTCAGTTGGTATCCGAGCGTTGGTCTTAGAGAGCCAGAAAATTGCAGTAGTGTGTCTTACTGAGTTTGTTAGGATGCATTAGTGAGTCTGGACTTCGACCGTGTTTTTCTTCAAAAACGATTGCTTAACATTTTTTTTGTTGGAAACTATATATTATTAACATGTAAATATTATGTGATATATTAATCTCTTAACGTGTTTGATATTGTGTGATAGATGTCTACCTCTAGTACAAATCCCATTGATTCACCTAATAATAATGAAAAGTCGAATATATTTTGGGAAGATTCACAAATTCCCGAAGAGGAACCGGAAGAGGAGGAATCAGAAGAGGAGGAACCAGAAGAAGAAGAGGTTCCGGAGGAAAAAATATTGATACCTATAGTAAATCGATTAAATAAAAGAAAATCCTCAACCAACGGACCAAAGTTAATAATGGTCAATGGTGTTTCCGCCGGGGAAGCAAAATATTGGGAAGATTACCAATTTTTCGATGAATCGGATCCCGATGAGGATTCCGATGATGTTATAGAAATTACCTCGACCCAATTTAATAAAGCGAAAGAAAATAATAAGGGAAAAGGTATAAAAATTGGGAAACCTGATTCCAACCCCGATGAACTTTATATGTATCGACAACATCCGTATTTCCTAAAATGTAACAATGACCCGGGAACCTCTAAACCACCAGGTTTTTCTAAACCATTATGGAAAACGATGGCTCGTATTAGAGGAACACCATATATTCCTAGAAAATTTGATGTAATATATAATCGTGACGAGACACTCTGAAAATGAGAGAGAAAATGGTGTTCCGGACAGGTTCGCCGATAAGTGCTTCAGGTTCTTCGTCAAGAGAGCAATGTGGTGGATGGAAAGGATCACCTTCTTCTTGTCTCCAATGATTGAGGAGGCTACGAACCCATCCCCAATTCATCCAGAATAGGTGATGACTGATTGGTTGATCCATTCCTGTCACACTGCTTTCGGAGCTTGAGTGAGATTCCATTTCAGAATCCGAGTGACTTGAACTAACGACGAATTCCATTTCGTACGATTTGATAAAGGATTTTTCGTTATAAAATGATTTTTCTGGCTATCCGGTGATATTCTATTTACATAGAATATCTATATATATAGATCAAAAGATTTTGTAGATTACGGAGGAATTTGCGGGATATGTCAGGCAAAGTTTAAAGTAACAGATACGATAAGATATGATTTAGGAGATACGCTAAGATATGAATTTTGTCTATACACTTGTGATGACCCAGAAATTTTTGACCAAATTTAAACTTTAATCCTTATATTATTCCGACACGATAAGCAAAGTTTGTTAAGTTAAATCTCAAGAATTTTAAACTGTGTTCATACATTCATTATAACCTCGACCAAATTCTGACGATTCACGAACCGTTATATATAAATAAATATGTATATGTATATATATATATTATAACTTGAGAATATTAATAAAGTATTAAACGTATAATACTTTACACGAACGTATTTGTTTCAATATGATTTTCGACGAAATTAAAAAAAATATATATTAAATGATTGAATTATCAGAAACATTGAATTATGATTACAAGTCTCTGTTGAGAGGTCCACTATGATTTGAGAAAATCTATTCCTCTTAACGATATTCAGAATAATTTGTAAAGCTATTTATAAATAAAAACAAAAAGTGTCATTTACGAAAGTTAGACAAAATTTAGTGGAGAATTGGTTTCCATAATATTCTATTAATCTATTTTCAAACGTACAAAGACGTTTTCAGTTTAAAAAGAACTTTATTATTAAAACGTATATAACTTTTATAAATATCTAGAATCACTTTTGACAACTCATTACTTAACCAGTATAATAAATATAACGATATTTATATTTTATTTCCTTAAATATATATAATGATTTAAATTAATATTATATATATTTATACGCGTATTATACATACATAGTTTTTATACTTTTACTATACTTTAACTTTACCTTTACTTTACTTTTACTTTACTTTAACTTTAATAATTCACTTTAATAATTCATACTTTAATAATTCACTTTAATAATTCATACTTTAATAAATCACTTTAATAATTCATATTTTAATAATTTACTTTAACTTTAATAATTCATACTTTAATAATTCACTTTAATAATTCATACTTTAATAATTTACTTTAATAATTCAAAAATCTATTATAAATAGAATTCAAAAGGTTTCATTATTTCATAGAACCTTGAAAATATTTTTTTCTCTAAACTCTCTCAATCGATTTACATATATATATTTACTCCGTATTATTTCAAGATATTATTAGTATACATAAAATATTACGACGGAGTGCTGTCCGAGTGATTTCGAAATTGTTTTTCGAGCGGGATAAGGCTAAGGAAATTATGGGTTATAGCTATGGAGGTTATGGTTATGGTTCGGGAGTATTTCTCGTGAGTCAAACTAGTGTTTATCATCTCCGTTGCGTCTACGTACTTTTCCTGCAATATTGAATCTCAATATTGATACGTTCGTGAATCCGAGGCCAACCTTGCACTTGTTCAATGATGTTATATGTATTTTTACAATGAAATATAGTATGGTGAGTTTTCATAGCTCCCTTTTTAAATGCTTTTGCATTATATATTTTTGAGCTGAGAATACATGCATATTTTATAACTGTTTTACGAAATATGCACAAGTACTAAAACTAATTCTACGTGGGTTTAAACCAGAAATATCCCCTTAGCTTGGTAACTATAACTACTGGTGTATGACTGGTAGGCCCTTAAAGATAGATCTATTGGGCCTGACAAACCCCATCCTGACTATGGGATGCTTTAGTACTTTGAGGTTTATATAACACACTTGATTCGGTGTACTTTTAGAGGGTAAAACATGAACGTTAAGGCTTGTTACCAGGTGCCTACAACTTATAGAATGCTTTTTATACACTTGCGAGTGTATGGTTATTTATGAAACTGAAATCTTGTGGTCTATTACAACTATTGAAAATCATTATTTATGATAAAACTATGAACTCACCAACCTTTTGGTTGACACTTTAAAGCATGTTTATTCTCAGGTGTTAAAGAAATCTTTCGCTGTGCATTTGCTCATTTTAAAGATATTACTTGGAGTCATTCATGGCATATTTCAAAAGACGTTGCATTCAAGTCGTTGAGTTCAATAGAGATTATTATTAAGTAAATGACAGATTAGGTCATTTATAGTTGAATCTTATGAAATGGTATGCATTCCTGTCAATTTTTGATGTAAAGAGCGTTTATCTTTTAAAAACGAATGCAATGTTTGAAAAATGTATTATATAGAGGTCAAATACCTCGCGATGTAATCAACTATTGAGAATCGTTTATAATGTATATGAATGGGTCCTTTCAGTTGGTATCAGAGCGGTGGTCTTAGTGAACCAGGTCTTCATTAGTGTGTCTAACTGATAGTCGTTAGGATGCATTAGTGAGTCTGGACTTCGACCGTGTCTGCATGTCAAAAGTTTTGCTCATCATTTTTGTCGGAAATTACCTGCTTATCATTCTTAGTATAGACACATCTTATTGCATTGATTGCATGAAGAGTGTATAGACAAAATTCATATCTTAGCGTATCTGCTAATTCATATATTAGCGTATCTGTTACTGTAAACTTTGCCTGACATATTCCGTAAATTTCTCCGTAATCTACGAAACCATTTGCTCTATATAATTAGAATACTACCCGATAGCCGGAAAATCATTTCATATCGAAAAATTCTTTATTCAATCATATGAAATGGAATTCGTCATTAGTTCAAGTCCCTCGGATTCCGAAATGGAATCCCACTCAAGTTCCGAAAGCAGTGTGACCGAAATGGATCAACCAATTAGTCATCATCTATTCTGGATGAATTGGGGATGGGTTCGTAGCCTCCTTAATTATTGGAGACAAGAAGAAGGTGATCCCTTCCATCCACCACATTGCCCTCTTGGCGAAGAACCTGAAGCACTTACCAGCGAACCTATCCGAAACACCATTTTCTCTCTTATTTCTAGAGTATCTCGTCACGATTACATACTACACTAAATTGTAGATTTTATTTATCCGCTCGTCCGAACCGACAATCACCCCGGTGTAATAGAAGAAGTCAACGAGCTTCGCGCTCGGGTAGTGGATTTGGAGAATATGGTGCAAAGGTTACAAACACCAGTAGCAACACCAGCAGCATAAACAGTACCACCATTAGCAACACCAACAGTACCATCACCACCACCAACAACAACATCCACATCCCACACCGCAACATCACAATCTGTATCTCAAACATCAACGTCATACGCCCTGTAAATATCCAGGAATATCAACAACAACAAACGATGAAGTATTAATTCATAAACTTCATTGAAGAGATATCTCTGCGGCAGTTATGTAATCTCCAAAATCTTAGAGATTATTTAATTCTGACCGTAAATCGGATGAGTGAACGGAGATGGTAGAGTATAAACTTTGATCGAAAATGGTGTACGATTTACAAGCTAGAATTGTTTTACCAACAGCATCAACAGGACCGTAGCATCATCAACACAGTCAGTGCCGTCAGTATCGTCAGAATCAACAGCACCTGTAACATCACAAACTCTGTCAGTTCAAGAATCATTGTGGACATCATTACGAATCAACAACAAATATATTGTATCAACGAGTTATGAAGTATTAACTCATTTCCAATCGAAAGATTTATATGTATATTTTATATGTATAAATTTTTAAACCATAATAAATCTTCCCGTACTAAGCTATTATGTGTGAATCTTAACTACTCAGTTAGTTCATATTACAAATATGCAATGATGTACGTCCTTCATTCGCAACTTAACCATCGTTAATTACAATCTCTGTCTCAATTCAATAAAATTCCAATTCATAATAAATCAAGTGTATTATTCGAATATATGTTTGATTTTACACTTTCATCATTGATGTATTCGAAACTTTTCAAATAACATCATTCGTACCTTGCAAAGTTCACAAGAATTTCATGAAAACCAATAAATAACAAAGTAATGATTCATAATTTCAATATTATTGAAGAAATACTTATGCAATTTATAAAGTTTTAGGGATTACTCAATTCTAGTTCCAACCATAAAACAAATGAGTTTAATTTAATATTAACTCATTAAATCTATATTACATCTAAAGAAAATATACACATATATTTTCATAAAGACTGTAATAAACTTCTTTTGTACAAAATATTAATTGTGAAATTTTTTTTAACGGGTAGGTAATACCCGATAGATATATAAATTCACAATTAATAAATTACATTTTTCAAAACTGATTCAGCAATCATCAACTATATTCCCTACTTTCACAACAATATCCATTCTTTCATATAAATCAAAACAATCATACTCATTCAAATTCAATTGCATATTCTGATTTTGAAATCGCATAATTCAATTCGAAATATAACCAGTATCATCTCTCTTAGATTCCTATATCTTTCAAAGCTATACTTTGACTTCAAAACTGTGTTAGAACATAATATGTATTAACGATTACAATATGTGCTCAAACCCTTCGAAATTCCTGAAGACACTTCAACTAAGGAACAATCGAGATGATGATCCAACCACATGTTACCCACAGTTATACACCTGAAAAACTCTCAAAACCCAAGTCATAGTTCGACACGTATCCGTGTTAGACCCTTTGGCATTTACTAGCTAAAATAACTTTTCAATTCCGTTTCAAAATAGACAGTTTTGTCACAGCTACAGCAAGTCAACTTCGACTTCTCAATCAAAACAGTCTTATTATAACCTCGATAGATACGTTGCCCTTTCGCCAACGTTACCGGGGAATCGTTTATATTCACCACATTAGCAATAAACTTACCAACAACTTCACTGATCTTTGACTTTCCAAAAAAAAAAATATTATAATTATCGAAACCCTATCATATACTCATTCGTACCTTATAACAAGAATTGTCATACCAATTATTGAGAATCAACAATCAGTATTTTGAAACCTCGCAGCATGTCTACATCGACAATTACATATACACACAACGTCTACCTCCAAGACTTACATTCTTTGAATGAGAAATTTCTGAAAAACACCATAAACTGCGAACCAGTTCTCAAAATTTTGAAAAATGCTGATGAAGCAGCAAAAACTGTAAACGACCTTAACAGTAAAAAGTTGGATGATAAAGGATAGTATATTGGCAAAGCTCAGAAAAAGAGAATCTTTGGAACTGGAAAACGGATTGAGCAAAGTATGAAGGAGGCTGTGGACAAATCACAAACGCTGAACCTGCCTTTAAAGAATCCAAATGATTTAGTACTTGCTGAAGTCATTAACGAATACCTTGCCCTTGACTCTAAACCCCTGCGGATAATATCCTTCATCATCCTCTGATATTAGACATTCTAAGATATCATCGTATCTTTCATTATAAATATCATCCATACTTCTGAAGATATTTTTATAATTATTCTTATCTGAAATCATTTACCTCTTCGCGCTATCTGTATTATATCATAAAAGAAACTATTTTAGTTTCTAAATTCTGAAACATTCGAGTTTAAAATAGGAATATTCTTAAAGAAGTGTTGGGAGCTGAAGCATGAGTTAGTATAATATAATGACACTTGATCAACGTGATTATATTACAGTAATTAATGCTAAGTTTCTAAATGGAACATGATGATTCACAGATCATAACGTCATCATGTGCTATGTTACACGACTCTTGTATTCTCTTTGATCTCTAAATATCAAGAAAATATTTCTTGATGATTCGGCCTTTTTCGAGGTATTCTGGTAATTTGACAAGTCAAGATCGTGCCATTACAATTTTCTTCCTAGAACATTAACAATGTTCATTCTGAAATTTATATCTGCGAATTCTGGACCATTACAAGCGGTGCTTAATCGTAAGAAGAAGAAACTAAAGGACAAAGCTCCGAACTAGAAATGGGAGTATAAATCATAGCAAATTGAAGAGAGCATTAACTGTGGATGACAATGATTATAGAAGAAGCAAGGACTTTGAAATATAAGGGAAGATATAAAACCCAACAACAACCCAGAAATCACAAACCGTATATATCAATGCATATAGCAATATAAAGACACGGGAGAACTAAAAACACTATAAAACCAAGAGTATAGTAGAAGTAAATAGATTCTTCCGGAGGCAGATGAAAAAGAAGAGCGACATATATGAAAGTGAGGAGTATATCAAGAATCAGCACTGGATGAAGCATATTGACAAATACTTTAAAATATGAGTTGAGAAGGTGTGAGTTGTAAGAAAACAAAGGAGGTGGATTTATAGTGAAATATCCGACAGAGAAATCAAAATAGATTATCGCATTAATTCGAAGAGGATCATAATTTCCTTAATCGCTGAATAATCAAATCCAATATAGATTACAAAGATTTTCTTTTCGGAGATCAATCGTGATGACGTCAAAAGATACGACGAATCACTATTATCTTATTTCATTCATTTACGATAACTTCACTCACACGCTTCAAGTAATCGAATTATTTTATCCATGCTTCTTGAACATGATAAAACTCTATAATCGTTATAATAACATTTTCATTGTTAGTCATGACGACCTCTATCAAATTTCGGGGACGAAATTTCTTTAACGGGTAGGTACTGTGACGATCCGGAAATTTTCGACCAAATTTAAACTTTAATCTTTATATTATTTCGACACGATAAGCAAAGTTTGTTAAGTTAAATCTCAAGAATTATAAACTGTGTTCATACATTCATTATAACCTCGACCAAATTCTGACGATTCACGAACCGTTATATATAAATAAATATGTATATGTACATATATATTATAACTTGAGAATATTAATAAAGTATTAAACGTATAATACTTTACACGAACATATTTGTTTCAATATGATTTTGGACGAAATTAAAAAAAAAAATTAAATGATTGAATTATCAGAAACATTGAATTATGATTACAAGTCTCTGTTGAGAGATCCACTATGATTTGAGAAAATCTATTCCTCTTAATGATATTCAGAATAATTTGTAAAGCTATTTATAAATAAAAACAAAAAGTGTCATTTACGAAAGTTAGACAAAATTTAGTGGAGAATTGGTTTCCATAATATTCTATTAATCTATTTTCAAACGTACAAAGACGTTTTCAGTTTAAAAAGAACTTTATTATTAAAACGTATATAACTTTTATAAATATCTAGAATCACTTTTGACAACTCATTACTTAATCAGTATAATAAATATAACGATATTTATATTTTATTTCATTAAATATATATAACGATTTAAATTAATATTATATATATTTATACGCGTATTATACATACATAGTTTTTATACTTTTACTATACTTTAACTTTACCTTTACTTTACTTTTACTTTACTTTAACTTTAATAATTCACTTTAATAATTCATACTTTAATAATTCACTTTAATAATTCATACTTTAATAAATCACTTTAATAATTCATACTTTAATAATTTACTTTAATAATTCATACTTTAATAATTTACTTTAACTTTAATAATTCATACTTTAATAATTCACTTTAATAATTCATACTTTAATAATTCACTTTAATAATTCAAAAATCTATTATAAATAGAATTCAAAAGGTTTCATTATTTCATAGAACCTTAAAAATATTTTTTTCTCTAAACTCTCTCAATCGATTTACATATATATATTTACTCCGTATTATTTCAAGATATTATTAGTATACATAAAATATTACGACGGAGTGCTGTCCGAGTGATTTCGAAATTGTTTTTCGAGCGGGATAAGGCTAAGGAAATTATGGGTTATAGCTATGGAGGTTATGGTTATGGTTCGGGAGTATTGCTCGTGAGTCAAACTAGTGTTTATCATCTTCGTTGCGTCTACGTACTTTTCCTGCAATATTGAATCTCAATATTGATACGTTCGTGAATCCGAGGCCAACCTTGCACTTGTTCAATGATGTTATATGTATTTTTACAATGAAATATAGTATGGTGAGTTTTCATATCTCCCTTTTTAAATGCTTTTGCATTATATATTTTTGCGCTGAGAATACATGCATATTTTATAACTGTTTTACGAAATAGGCACAAGTACTAAAACTAATTCTACGTGGGTTTAAACCAGAAATATCCCCTTAGCTTGGTAACTATAACTACTGGTGTATGACTGGTAGGCGCGAATCCTAAAGATAGATCTATTGGGCCTGACAAACCTCATCCTGACTATGGGATGCTTTAGTACTTCGAGGTTTATATAACACACCTGATTCGGTGTACTTTCAGAGGGTAAAACATGAACGTTAAGGCTTGTTACCAGGTGCCTTCAACTTATAGAATGCTTTTTATACACTTGCGAGTGTATGGTTATTTATGAAACTGAAATCTTGTGGTCTATTACAACTATTGAAAATCATTATTTATGATAAAACTATGAACTCACCAACCTTTTGGTTGACACCTTAAAGCATGTTTATTCTCAGGTGTTAAAGAAATCTTCCGCTGTGCATTTGCTCATTTTAAAGATATTACTTGGAGTCATTCATGGCATATTTCAAAAGACGTTGCATTCAAGTCGTTGAGTTCAATAGAGATTATTATTAAGTAAATGACAGATTAGGTCATTTATAGTTGAATCTTATGAAATGGTATGCATTCCTGTCAATTTTTGATGTAAAGAGCGTTTATCTTTTAAAAATGAATGCAATGTTTGAAAAATGTATTATATAGAGGTCAAATACCTCGCGATGTAATCAACTATTGAGAATCGTTTATAATGTATATGAACGGGTCCTTTCAACACTACTCATGCAATTAATGTAGCAAGACATATCTAGACTACTAATGATAAGCAGGTAATTTCCTAAGGATGATAAGCAGATGATTTCCGACTAGAAATGATAAGCAAAACTTTTGACATGCAGACACGGTCGAAGTCCAGACTCACTAATGCATCCTAGCGACTTATCAGTTAGACACACTAATGTAGACCTGGTTTGCTAAGACCACCGCTCTGATACCAACTGTAGAGACCCGTCCTAATCCATATGGACGAATACATTACATTTGGTTACATCGCGAGGTACTTGACCTCTATATGATACATTTTACAAACATTACATTCGTTTTTAAAAGACAATCTTTCTTTACATCGAAAGTTGACGACATGCATACCATTTCATAATATATCCAACTATAATTGACTTAATAATAATCTTGATGAACTCGACGACTCGAATGCAACGTCTTTTGAAATATGTCATGAATGACTCCAAGTAATATCTCTAATATGAGCAAATGCACAGTGGAAGATTTCTTTAATACCTGAGAATAAACATGCTTTCAAGTGTCAACCAAAAGGTTGGTGAGTTCATTAGTTTAACATAAATAATCATTTTCATCATTTTAATAGACCACAAGATTTTCATTTTCAGTTCTCATAAATATACGTCCCATGCATAGAGACAAAAATCATTCATATGGATTGAACACCTGGTAACCGATATTAACAAGATGCATATAAGAATATCCCATATCATTCCGGGACATCCATCGGACATGATAAAACAACATCAAAGTACTAAAGCATCCGCTACAACGGATGGGGTTTGTTGGGCCTAATAGATCTATCTTTAGGATTCGGGTCAATTAGTAGACTGGTTACTAATTCTTAGGTTACCAAGTAAAAAGGGGCATATTCGGCTTCGATCATTCAACCATATAATGTAGTTTCGATTACTTGTGTCTATTTCGTAAAACATTTATAAAAGTAGCGCATGTATTCTTAGTCCCAAAAATATATATTGCAAAAGCATTTAAAAAGGGAGCAAATGAAACTCACAATACTGTATTTTGTAGTAAAAATACATATGACGACATTGAACAACTGAACAATGCAGGGTTGGCCTCGGATTCACGAACCTAAATTAATTATGTATATTTATATGTTGGTTAATATTCGTCTAACAATTTAGGTTAAGTCATAGTGTACCACAATCCTAATGCTCGAGACTAATATGCAAAAGTCAACAAAAGTCAATTTGACTCAAAATGATTTCCAAAAATCTATACATGATTAATATATAGTTTAAATATCGCCGTTTTATATTTTTAAATATTTTTAAAAGATTTAGAGTAAATAATATAATTCATTTATTAATAAATAAAATTTTATATTAAAATTTAAATAATAAAATATAGTTTTATATATATTAAGTAATAAAATTTATAGAGTTCATTTAATATTATAAAGATAATATGGTAGGTATTATTAAAGTAATTTATTACATTAGTAAAATATGTTTGTATCACATATTTATTTGATAGAATAATATCTATAATAATAGTAAGTAAAAGTTGCATTATTTTGTAATAATAATTATTATTATAAAAATATCAATATTTATAATTACTAAGATGACATTATGATAAAACGATAATTCTAATTATGATAACTTTAATATTTACGATACTTTTTAATATTATATTTAAAATAATAATTCTATTTAAAATGATAATAATAATGATATTTTATAGTAACAATGACATTTCTATTAAAATGATAATTTTTGTTAAAATGATAGTTTTAATACTAACGATTCTTTTAATAATAATAGTAATGTATAAAAATAATAAGAACGATAATTTTATCTGAATCAATATCTTATAATATTTTAATTTCATCATGATCCTCTTACTCATTATTTCCTAATCGTTTCGTTTAATAGCTTTTAATCGTCTTTTATATCGTGTTCATAATAATGATAATAATAGTAATCAAAATAATTAGGTGTTACTAATATTAGTTTTAATTGCAATAATACTAACAATGATAATTACTATGACATTATTAATGATAATACTAATAATTATTTTAATGATAATATAATAATAATAATAACAATAACAATAACCATTTTTAAATAATGATATATATATATATATATATATATATATATATATATATATATATATATATATATATATATATATATATATTAATAATGATAATAATAATAATAATAATAACAATAATAATAATTAGATAATAATAATACTAATTATAACTTTAAAGATAATAACGATAGTAATAATAATAAAAATAACAATTTTTAATGATAAAACCTTTTATTGATAAAGATAATAATAATAATAATAATAATAATAATAATAATAATAATAATAATAATAATAATAATAATAAAATAAAACTAGAACGACGATAATAACGACGATAATAATAATCATTTTTAATAATAATACAAAAATTCGATTGACTATAACTTCTAAGCCGTTCATCGAAACCATTCGATATCTAAATGAAAAGTTCTTAATTTTTCGCTAGGTTTTCAACGACATGCATATCTTATACCTTATCTCAACCGCATATGTAACTAATTCAGGATTCAACATAACCTATCTAATGACAATATCAAAAGTACAAGCATGCATAATCCTATATACTCGAGCACTAGTCAGGGATACACTATCAATAAATAAAAGTTAAGTTATGAGTACTCACGTATCAATATTGAGATTCAATATTGCAGGAAAGGTACGCAGACGCAACGGAGACGATAAACACTAAATTGACCTCACGAGCATACCTATGAACCATACCCATAACCTCCATAGCTATAACCCATAATTTCCTTAGCTCTATCCCGCTCGAAAAATTCATTTTTAAAATAATCCCTGCTCATGACCTCGTCGTAGTATTTTATGTAAATAATACTAATAATATTACCAATACTCCTAATAATATTATTACTAATAATATTAATCTTAATATGAATCATAATAATAATATAAATAATAATAAATAAGGTAATATAGAGGGAGTATATGTGTGTGTGCGAGTGAATGAAAAAAAATGATCCCAAAAATGAAATCGAGTGAACTTTAAAGACCTGACCTCTCTCCCTCAGCCATGCGATCGCATGCGGTTGTGAGGGAGTCCTCATGCGATCGCATGATGTCCATTTACAGCTCACATTTGACTAATGGAAGTTGTCAACACTTATTTTACTTATTACACATATGATACACGTAAATTATATATTATTTAATATATATTATATTTAATCTTTAGAATTAATTAAATATTATATTATATTCTCGTGCATAGTTAAAATGTAATTTTTGTTCAAATGAGTCGTACGTTGTCACTCGACTCATGTACCACTTTTGGTTTTTCGAGCGCACTTTCGTACGCTTAGAAAACTAGCCTTTTACGTTACGCGACGTGTACCTTTAATAATAATTTGACTTATTTATCAAAAATTTACTTTATGAAAATGTATCTTATAAAATTTGAGCGTCGTGATCATATGCTTCTATAAATCAGTGACTCGTTGTTTACCAAAATATATTATTTTAAATTGGGACATTTTATGACTAAGTTAATATATATATATATATATATATATATATATATATATATATATATATATATATATATATATATATATATATATATATATATTTATTTAAAATTGTAAATTTGTACCTAATAAATATTTTTGAAATATTTTAACTAATGATATAATATTTAGCCTTTCAAAACCAATTAAATTTCAAAGTTCGTTTTAACTCGTTTTTAAATAATAGTAGTTATTTTACCAAATAATGTTTTTAATATGAAAACTAAAGAGTTGCTTTATCGAGGGACACGAGTTAATCAAGTAAAGTATATTTTTGAAATTTAAACGGAAATGATT
The DNA here is from genome assembly GCF_046630445.1 of Rutidosis leptorrhynchoides. Lineage (NCBI taxonomy): Eukaryota > Viridiplantae > Streptophyta > Magnoliopsida > Asterales > Asteraceae > Rutidosis > Rutidosis leptorrhynchoides. The sequence continues at coordinate 58,012,435 of NC_092342.1, forward strand.
TCTAACTTTTGACTAAGACTTGTAAATGACACTTTTGTAAATCACTTTTACCAACAATTTCGAATACCGTTAAAAAGGAAAGGTTTCTCAAATCATAGTGGACCTCTTAACAGAGACTCATAATTATAATTCAATGTATTTAATAATTCAATCATTTGATATCATCTTTTAATTCCATTGATAACTATTAGAATATATTTTGAAACAAATACGTTTATATAAAATATTATACGTCTAATACTTTGTTAATGTTTTCAAGTTATAATATATACACATATACATATATAATCATGTTCGTTCATATAATAGTTCATGAATCATTGGAATTTGGTCGAGGTTAAATGAGTGTATGAACACAGTTTAAAAGTCTTGAGATTCAACTTACAAATTTTTTGCTTATAGTGTCGGGAATATATAAAGATTAAAGTTTAAATTTGATCGAAAATTTCCGGGTTGTCACATACCTAGCGATAAAAATGCTAACCCCGGAATGAAACAGCTAAAGCCATTACCACGAGAAGTGGTATTACACTTAAACCAACTGAAATACCTGTAATTTCTGATGACTCTATTCCTACTACACAGGCACCACAGCCTGAGCAAAATAAGGAAACATAACCGGTAGTTGAAAAGGTTAATGAGGATAACACAGTTAAGGCAAAACCTTATGTTAAACCATACCAACCACCGCTTCCTTACCCAAGTAAAATGAGAAAAGAAAGACTTGAAGTCGAGCAATCCAAATTCTTGGATATGTTTAAACAAATAAATGTCAATCTTCCTTTCATTGATGTAATTTCAGGAATGCAAAGATATGCTAAATTCCTGAAAGATCTAATCACAAATAGAAAGAAAATGGAAGAACTCTCGGCTGTTACTGTGAATGCTAATTGTTCTGCAGTGCTGTTGAATAAGATACCAGAAAAACTCTCAGATCCAGGAAGTTTCACAATTCCATGTTTTCTGGGTAGTCTTAGTTCAATAGAAACATTGGCAGACTTAGGTGCTAGTATAAATTTAAGGTCATATTCATTATACGCTAAACTAGACCTCGGAGAATTGAAACCAACACGAATAAGCATACAACTAGCCGATCGATCAGTAAAATATCCTAGAGGGATAATGGAGAACATGCTAGTTAAAGTTGGTACTTTAGTATTTCCAGTAGATTTTGTTATTCTGGACATGGAAGAAGATTTTCGAGTTCCTCTTATATTAGGAAGACCATTCTTAAACACGGCTAAAGCAATAATAGATGTGTTTGGTAAGAAACTGACCCTAAGTATAGAGGACGAGAGTGTCACCTTTTCTGTTAATAGAGCCATGCAACAACCGCAATCTGCAGATGATACATGTTATTATATTCAAACTATAGATTCACATGCATAATTGTTACAAGAATTTTCAGAATTACAAGGAACAGGAGAATGTTCTTTAGGAGAAGGAACTGAACCAATTGATGAAGCTGAAATGTTAGCCGCACTTATGGCTAATGATTACGAACCAACAACAGAAGAACTTCAAATGCTAAAAGAAGAAGACAGATATCGATACAAATCATCGATAGAAGAACCACCAATATTAGAGTTAAAGCAACTTCCAAACCATTTGGAATACGCTTATTTACATGGTGAATCTGAATTACCTGTAATAATATCATCTTCTCTTAATGAAAATGAAAAATCTCAACTCATTTATGTGCTAAAAGCTCATAAACCAGCTATTTCATGGAAGATTCATGACATTAAAGGCATAAGTCCTTCGTATTGCATACATAAAATCCTTATGGAAGAAGGTCATAAAACGTATGTGCAACGCCAACGAAGACTAAATTCTAATATGCAAGATGTTGTTAAGAAAGAAATTATTAAACTGCTAGATGCAGGTTTAATTTATCCAATCTCTGATAGTCCATGTGTAAGCCCAGTTCAATGTGTACCTAAGAAGGGTGGCATGACTGTCATCACAAATGAAAAAAATGAGCTTATTCCTACTAGGACTGTAACATGATGGCGTGTTTGTATTGATTATAGAAAATTAAATGACGCCACCAGAAAAGATCACTTTCCCTTACCTTTCATTGATCAAATGTTGGAAAGGTTAGCCGGGAATAGTTACTATTGTTTTCTTGACGGTTTTTCGGGATATTTTCAAATTCCAATAGCACATGAGGACCAAGAGAAAACCACATTCACGTGCCCTTATGGTACTTTTGCTTACAAATGTATGCCATTTGGACTTTGCAATGCCCCTGCAACCTTTCAAAGGTGCATGATGGCGATTTTTCATGACATGATAGAAGAATGCATGGAAGTTTTCATGGATGATTTTCAGTCTTCGGTGATACTTTTGAAACATGTCTAGTTAATCTTGAACGAATGCTTATTAGATGCGAGCAATCAAATCTAGTTCTTAATTGGGAGAAATATCATTTCATGGTTAGAGAAGGCATCGTTCTTGGTCTTAAAATTTCAAAGGAAGGAATTGAAGTGGATAGAGCTAAAGTAGATGTAATTGCTAAACTTCCACATCCCACCAATGTTAGAGGAGTTAGGAGTTTTCTAGGGCATGCCAGTTTTTACCGACGTTTCATAAAAGATTTTTCTAAAATTGTCACTCCAATGAATAAACTCCTAGAAAAAGATGCTCCATTCATCTTTTCGGATGAATGCATCAAATCTTTTAATATTCTTAAAGAAAAACTCACTAATGAGCCGATCATGATAACTCCAAATTGGAATCTACCATTTGAACTCATGTGCGATGCAAGTGATTTTGCAATGGGAGCCGTTTTAGGACAAAGGATTGAAAAATGATTTCAACCTATTTATTACGCTAGTAAGACGTTACAAGGAGCACAAACGAATTACACAACTACTGAAAAAGAACTCCTTGCTATTGTCTTTACTTTTGACAAGTTTCGTTCACATCTCGTTCTAGCTAAAACGTTGGTCTATACCGACCATTCTGCTCTTAGATACCTATTTTCAAAATAAGATGCCAAACCACGATTAATCCGTTGGATCTTACTCTTACAAGAGTTCGATATTGAAATCCGAGACAAAAAGGGAGCAGAAAATCTCGCCGCTGATCATCTTTCTCGTCTTGAAAATCATGAATTAGAAGTTCTAAATGAATCGGCCATACAAGATAACTTTCCTGATGAATATCTTTTGAAGATTGATTATAATGAAATTCCATGATTTGAAGACTATGCAAACTACTTAGTATGTGGATTCCTTGAAAAAGGGTTGTCATACCAAAAACGAAAGAAATTCTTTAGTGATATAAAACACTATTTTTGGGAAGATCCACATTTGTTTAAAAGTTGTCCAGATGGAATAATACGTCGATGTGTATTCGGAGATGAAGCTAGTCAAATCTTAAACCATTGTCACACAGGACCAACAGGAGGGCATTATGGGCCTCAACTTACAGCAAGAAAAGTTTATGACGCTGGATTCTATTGGCCTACAATTTTCAAAGACGCACACCTTCTTTGTAAATCCTGTGAAAGGGCCAGAAAAAAAAGTCAACGTGATGAAATGCCATAAAATGTCATTCAAGTATGTGAAGTATTTGACGTTTGGGGTATTGACTTTATGGGTCCATTTCTAAAATCTCATAATAATCTCTATATTCTCGTTGCCATTGATTATGTATCTAAATGGACGGAAGCACAAGCTCTCCCAACTAACGATGTACGAGTTGTAGTCAACTTCTTAAAACATCTTTTTGCTAGGTTCGAAACACCGAAAGCTTTAATAAGTGATCGGGGTACTCATTTTTGTAATAATCAACTTGAGAAAGTTCTCAAAAGATATGGAGTAACGCATAAAATCTCAACCGCTTATCATCCACAAACAAGTGGACTAGTTGAAAATACCAACCGAGCATTAAAACGTATTCTAGAGAAAACCATAGGATCAAATCCGAAAGAATGGTCCATGAAATTGGAGGATGCAATCTGGGCTTTTCGAATAGCCTACAAAACTCCAATTGGAACCACACCTTTTAAACTCGTTTACGGAAAAACATGTCATCTTCCAGTAGAAATTGAGCATAAAGCATTTTGGGCTTTGAAGACATGTAATCTTGATTTGCATGAAGCTGGACGTCTACGGTTAAGTCAACTAAACGAATTAGAAGAGTTAAGACATGAAGCATACGAAAATTCGTTAATCTATAAAGAAAGAACGGAGAAATGGCATGATAAAAGAATCAGAAGTTCAAAAGAATTTAAGGAAGGAGATAGAGTTCTTCTTTTCAATTCACGATTCAAGCTATTTCCTGAAAAATTAAAATCAAGATGGTCTGGACCATTCATAGTCAAAAGAGTTTTCCCATACGGAACAATAGAGTTAATAAATTCAAATGGGATTGAATTTAAAGTTAATGGTCACAGAGTTAAACATTACATACATGGTCCGATGGAAGTTGACAATGAAGTCAATCATAATTTCACCACTCAAGAAAACCCTCAGAATAAAAACATAAATATGTTATCAACATCATATGAAAAACCAAATTTGGAAGACGAGGAAGCTTCAAATTGGAGTGATGAAGAAGAATTCCTATACAAACCTCCCATTCTAAGAAACGAAGAAAATTGTGAACAAGAAGTTCAAGTAGAAGTAAAAGAACCAAGAAAAGATCACCCGAAAAAGGTTAACAAACCAACTCTACTTACTAAAGTTTAGAGTAAATAATATATTTAAATATTTTTAAAAGATTTAGAGTAAATAATATAATTCATTTATTAATAAATAAAATTTTATATTAAAATTTAAATAATAAAATATACTTTTATATATATTAAGTAATAAAATTTATAGAGTTCATTTAATATTATAAAGATAATATGATAGGTATTATTAAAGTAATTTATTACACGTAGTAAAATATGTTTGTATCACATATTTATTTGATAGAATAATATCTATAATAATAGTAAGTAAAAGTTGTATTATTTTGTAATAATAATAATTATTATAAAAATATCAATATTTATAATTACTAAGGTGACATTATGATAAAACGATAATTCTAATTATGATAACTTTAATATTTACGATACTTTTTAATATTATCTTTAAAATAATAATTCTATTTAAAATGATAATAATAATGATATTTTATAGTAACAATGACATTTCTATTAAAATGATAATTTTTGTTAAAATGATAGTTTTAATACTAACGATACTTTTAATAATAATAGTAATGTATAAAAATAGTAAGAACGATAATTTTATCTGAATCAATATCTTATAATATTTTAATTTCATCATGATGCTCTTACTCATTATTTCCTAATCGTTTCGTTTAATAGCTTTTAATCGTCTTTTATATCGTGTTCATAATAATGATAATAATAGTAATCAAAATAATTAGGTGTTACTAATATTAGTTTTAATTGCAATAATACTAACAATGATAATTACTATGACATTATTAACGATAATACTAATAATTATTTTAATGATAATATAATAATAATAATAACAATAACAATAACCATTTTTAAATAATGATATATATATTAATAATGATAATAATAATAATAATAATAATAATAATAATAATAATAATAATTAGATAATAATAATAATAATACTAATTATAACTTTAAAGATAATAACGATAGTAATAATAATAAAAATAACAATTTTTAATGATAAAACCTTTTATTGATAAAGATGATGATAATAATAATAATAATAATAATAATAATAATAATAATAATAATAATAATAATAATAATAATAATAATAATAATAATAATAATAATAATAAGATAAAACTAGAACGACGATAATAACGACGATAATAATAATCATTTTTAATAATAATACAAAAATTCGATTGACTATAACTTCTAATCCGTTCATCGAAACCATTCGATATCTAAATGAAAAGTTCTTAACTTTTCGCTAGCTTTTCAACGACATGCATATCTTATACCTTATCTCAACCGCATATGTAACTAAATTCAGGATTTAACATAACCTATCTAATGGCAATATCAAAAGTACAAGCATGCATAATCCTATATACTCGAGCACTAGTCAGGGATACACTATCAATAAATAAAAGTTAAGTTATGAGTGCTCACGTATCAATATTGAGATTCAATATTGCAGGAAAGGTACGCAGACGCAACGGAGACGATAAACACTAAATTGACCTCACGAGCATACCCATGAACCATACCCATAACGTCCATAGCTATAACCCATAATTTCCGTAGCTCTATCCCGCTCAAAAAATCCATTTTTGAAATAATCCCTGCTCATGACCTCGTTGTAGTATTTTATGTAAATAATACTAATAATATTACCAATACTCCTAATAATATTATTACTAATAATATTAATCTTAATATGAATCATAATAATAATATAAATAATAATAAATAAGGTAATATAGAGGGAGTATATGTGTGTGTGCGAGTGAATGAAAAAAAAAATGATCCCAAAAATGAAATCGAGCGAACTTTAAAGACCTGACCTCTCTCCCTCAGCCATGCGATCGCATGGGGTTGTGAGGGAGTCCTCATGCGATCGCATGATGTCCATTTACAGCTCACATTCGACTAATGGAAGTTGCCGACACTTATTTTACTTATTACACATATGATACACGCAAATTATATATTATTTAATATATATTATATTTAATCTTTAGAATTAATTAAATATTATATTATATTCTCGTGCATAGTTAAAATGTAATTTTTGTTCAAATGAGTCGTACGTTGTCACTCGACTCATGTACCACTTTTGGTTTTTCGAGCGCACTTTCGTACGTTTAGAAAACTAGCTTTTTACATTACGCGACGTGTACCTTTAAGAATAATTTGACTTATTTATCAAAAATTTACTTTATGAAAATGTATCTTATAAAATTTGAGCGTCGTGGTCATTTGCTTCTATAAATCAGTGACTCGTTGTTTACCAAAATATATTATTTTAAATAGGGACATTTTATGACTAAGTTAAAATATATATATATATATATATATATATATATATATATATATATATATATATATATATATATATATATATATATATATATATATATTTATTTATTTATTTAAAATTGTAAATTTGTACCTAATAAATATTTTTGAAATATTTTAACTAATGATATAATATTTAGCCTTTCAAAACCAATTAAATTTCAAAGTTCGTTTTAACTCGTTTTTAAATAATAGTAGTTATTTTACCAAATAATGTTTTTAATATGAAAACTAAAGAGTTGCTTTATCGAGGGACACGGGTTAATCAAGTAAAGTATATTTTTGAAATTTAAACGGAAATGATTTCTAACTTTTGACTAAGTCTTGTAAATGACACTTTTGAAAATCACTTTTATCAAGAATTCCGGATACCGTTAAAAATAAAAGGTTTCTCAAATCATAGTGGACCTCTTAACAGAGACTCATAATTATAATTCAATGTATCTAATAATTCAATCATTTGATATCATCTTTTAATTCCATTGATAACTATTAGAATATATTTTGAAACAAATACGTTTATATAAAATATTATACGTCTAATACTTTGTTAATGTTTTCAAGTTATAATATATACACATATACATATATAATCATGTTCGTTCATATAATAGTTCGTGAATCATTAGAATTTGGTCAAGGTTAAATGAGTGTATGAACACAGTTTAAAATTCTTGAGATTCAACTTACAAATTTTTTGCTTATCGTGTCGGGAATATATAAAGATTAAAGTTTAAATTTGGTCGGAAATTTTCGGGTTGTCACAGTACCTACCCGTTAAAGAAATTTCGTCCTGAAATTTGATTGGGATGGTCATGGCTTACAATAAGTATGTTTTCATGACGCATATAAGCTGAAGATTAGGGTTTTATCATCATTGAGTAATATGGATAAAACCATTTGATTTTTGTGAAGAGTACGAGTGGAGTTATCACCAAAAGAGTGAAATGAGTAGGTATAGATTTGTCCTATCTTTTGACGTAGATAGAATTGATTTTCAAGTTCAAGAGATTTGGAGAAAATCTTCGTAATAAGATTTGATTAAGGAAATTAGGATCCGCTTTAAATGCGATCATTCATTTTGATTGCTCTGTCAGATATTTTACTATAAATCCACTCCCTTCGTTTCCTTAGAACTCACACCTTCTCTTCTTTTTCCCTCAGCTCATACTTTAAAGTATTTGTCAATATGCTCCATCCAGTTCTGATTCTTGATATACTCCTTACCTTCATATCTGTCATTCTTCTTTTTCATCTGCCGCCGGAAGAATCTATTTACTTTTACTATACCCTTGGGTTTATAGTGTTTTTAGTTCTCCCGTGTCTTTATATTGCTATTTGCATCGATATATACGGTTTATAATTTCTGGTTTGTCGTTGAGCTTTATATCTTCCCTTATATTTCAAAGTCTCTGCTTCTGTCTTCTATAATCATTGTCATCCACAGTTAATGCTCTCTTTTATTTGCTGCGATTTATACCCCAATTTCTATTTCGGAGTTTTGTCCTTTCGTTTCTTCTTCTTGCGATTAAGCACCGCTTGTAATGGTCCAGAATTCGCAGATATAAATTTCGGAATGAACATTGTTAATGTTCTAAGAAGGAAATGGTAATGGTAAGATCTTGATTTGTTAAATTACCAGAATACCCTGGAAAAGACCGAATCATCAAGAAATATTTTCTTGATATTTTAGAGATTAAATAGAATATAAGAGTCGTGTAACATGGCACATGATGATGTTATGATCTGAATCATCATGTTTTATTAGAAACTCAGCATGACTTACTGTAATATAATCACGTTGATCAAGTGTCATTATATTATACTAACTCATGCTTCAGTTTCCAACACCACTTCAAAAACATCCATATTTTAAAATCGAAGGTTTCAGAACTAAGAAACTAAAATAGTTTCTTTTATGATGTAACACAGATAGGGCGAAGAGATAACTAATTTCGGATAAGAATAGTTTTGAAATATCTTCAGAAATATGGAGGATATTTATAATGAAAGATACGATGATATCTTAGAATTTCTAATATCAGAGGATGATGAAGAATATTGTCCGTAAAGGTTTATTATCAGGAGCAAGGTATTCATTAATAACTTCAGCAGATACTGAATCATTTGGATTCTTTGAAGACAGGTTCAGTCTTTGTGATTTGTCTACAGCCTCCTTCATATTTTGCTCAATCCATTTTTCAGTTCCAAAACTTCTCTTTTTCTGAGCTTTGCCAATACACTAATCTTTATCATCAACTTTTTACTGCTAAGGTCGTCTACAGTTTTTGTTGCTTCATCAGCATTTCGAGAACTAGTTCGCGGTTCAGAATGTTTTTCAGAAATTTCACATTCGAAGTATGTAAGCCTTGGAGATAGACGTTATATGTATAACTGTTGGCGTTAACATGCTGTGAGATTTCAAAATACCGATTGCTAATTCCCAGTAATTGTCATGACAATTCTTGTTACAAGATGCGGATGAGTAAATGATGGAGTTTTGATAAATATAATGATTCTTCGGAAGGTCAAAGATTAGTGAAGTTGTGAATAAGTTTATTGCTAATGTGGTGAAACATGAAAGGTTCTCCGGTAACAAAAGGGTAATCATATATATCAAGATTATGATAAGGCTACTCCGAATGAAAAATAGAAGTTGTCTTGCTGGAGCTGTGATAAAATTTGCTACTTTGCAAAGGGATTGCAAAGTTATTTTTGCTAATAAATGCCAAAGGATCTGACACAGATATGTGTTGAATTATGACTTCGACTTCGAGAGCGTTTTAAGTACATAACCGTGGGTAATATGTGGTTGGATCATCATCTCGATTGTTCATTATTTGAAGTGTCTTCAGAAATTTTCGAAGGGTTTGAACACAGATTGTAATCGTTAATATACATTTGATGTTCTAACACAGTTTTGAAGTCAAAGTATAACTTTGAAAGATGTAGGAATCTAAAAGTGATGATACTGGTTATATCTCGAATTGAATTCTGAGGTTTCAAAATCAGAATATGTAATTGGGTTTGAATGAGTATGGT